>NC_091284.1:216732429-217038118 GCF_032444005.1 Ranitomeya imitator | reverse complement strand
CATTCACGGTGGACTTGCCAACTCCATAGTCGTGGAATTATCTTTAGCAGAGCGGGCAGATACTACATCCGCAGTAGACAGTAGTACACCACATGAAGAGACACCGCTATTACGTAGATCACAGCGTAGTACCCAGGGTCAATTACCGGCCAGGTATGCAGATTACCAACTATAAAGCTCATAATGTGAATTGTATATATGTTATGCCGTATATAGTTAAACAGAAAATGTAGTATAGTCATTGCTATCAGTCTGCAACGTTTAAGCCCAGTGCCTACAGAGACTTGTCTGTATGAACTTATTGCATATTCTTGAACTTTTTATCAGCCCGGAGGCACTAAATCAAAGCTCCGGAAAGACTGCTTTTTGAACTTTGCTTTTTGCTCTTTTTGAACTTTCTTTAGACTTTATATTGATAACTCCGTTGGAAAAATGGAACTAAATTCCTGGACACTAAGTACAGTGCCGTTCCTAATACCTTCAAGGATAGAACTGTATTAATGGACGCTATTTGAAGTGACTTTTTACAGAACTCTATTTTTGTTTCCTTGAGTGGTTTTTGTAACTTTTCATTTTTAAGACTCTGTACATATTAATTGTTATTTCAAAATGTTATTGTCCCACAGTCCCGGAGTACTGTTCTTAACTAAGGGGGAATGTGGCACCCCTAGGGGTATTTGCCACAAAAATAGTTACTGACAGTAAGTACAAATACTAAAATAGCAAGACTGCACTACCACCTCCGGCCAGAAGGGGGAGCTCCAGAGACTCCCCTTGATCCATTCTGGTCTGAGAGAAGAAATGGCAGTTGGGCCAAGGAGCTGATAGTGAGAGGTCATACAGTTGAATCTCTAACAGCCCTGTGACTGTTACCAGGCCTAAATCACCGGCCTGAGGAGAAGAGGGATAGAGAAAAAGGACATTGTGAGAACCGGGTAGCATTAATCACTACCCAGAACAGGCGCAAAGATGGATACCGGATCCATGGCTGTATTCATTATATATAATACAGCAACCGGAAAAACGTGAGGTGATATCAGCTTCACTAGGGTCGGATGCAGCAACAGACACAGAGTTCAGCGGTACTCCCAGAGGGGGTAAACCGATAAAAGGACTCGGGTTGCCCGTCGAACCAGGACCCGGAGGGGACAGATTGGGCCGGCAGCCAGTTCACATACAGCAGCAGGGCCACACAGAAATTGCGCACAATAAGAGGCGAAGACCCCGGCAGGGTCAAAGTAACTCAGAGTTCCCATACAGACTCCGGTGACAGGACTGGTTGTAAATCCTTTTATGTTAAAGTAAACTGGTTAAACGTTTCAGTGCCTCAGTCTTTCATTTGGACAATAGCCATCTATCCAGGATCGAGATCGTCACCGCTGGGAGAACCTGCTGCTGATCAAGTAAGTGCCTGTCCCCTCATGATACCCCTTACACTGTGCATTGCCTGAGGCCACAGCACCGGGTCAAGCCACCCGTGACATCCCCCTCAAGAGACAGACTCCATTGGTCCGGTGCTGGGTATCCCGGTCTCCTGGGCGTCACATGCTATACCTATATTTCTCTGCTGTATCTGTGCATCATGAATCGTGGTATGTGTTAAAGGGAGGGGGGCCCACTGAGACTCTTTCGCCCGTGGGGGGGGCCTCAAAAACCTGGAGCTGGCCCTGATCATGAGGGAAGGAAATACTTTTCTAACATGTGATACTACCTGCTATTACTCATCTTACCCTGTGTGTATAATTAATATTGTCTTTCCTTGTAGCCTAATTGCACGTACAAAGGACAACAGCTATTAGGGAAAAATAAAGGAAATAATTAACAAAAGTCATTAATAGGCAAAATGTTTGCCCAGCCGCCCTGCTAACTGTAATGACTGACTGCAGGAAAATATGTATGATGTGAGTGTCGTGGTGACGAGCTGAATATTCCCTCATTTAGACCCTGTAATCTACATGCACTATTTATAGTAAGAGAACAGTTAAAGGAAACTGTGTCACAATGGTATTCCTATCATGCATAGCTCCATGGTCAATCTATGATATCAGAATTATATATAAGTGGGTTGACAAAAGACGCTTTTTAATTGATACCCTCTGCTTATCCTTATTTATTTGCTAAAGTCGGGTGGCCACAAATACTGTCACGTAGGGAAAAGCAAAATGGTTTTTGGTCTTTATGATCTTAGAATAGCCAGGGAGGCCGAAAATAGTAGTGAAGTGATACAATTCCTTCACACACAGACAATATGGCAATATGCTCATACGTAGGCATAACTCATGGGCCTAAATGCATGGCCCCTAAACATACAAATTGCCACAGGGGTCTTTTATAAAAGCGTGGCAAGGTTTACTCTGGCAAAGATTTAGTAGGTTTTCCTTTACTGAGAGCAAACGTTCAGTTGGATGTCACCCCCTATCTGAAACTTATGGTCATACGTAGAAAATACCATCATGTCAGTGTGGTTTATGATAATATTGTATGTGGCAGCTTCTATATGTGGCAATATACTAAAATGATTTTCTGTCTCCTTCTTTCATCAATAACGTCAGGTCAAGTGTTCTGTAATGCAGCCTGATAAGCAGCCAAAATTGCACATAGCCTAAATTATGTAACAAAACATCACATACATATACCATAAGGAGGTGTCAGCCCTAACCTTCTTGGATTCCTGGCCACTCATTCTCATTGATGACACAACCGGGTCAGGAACAGTAATTTTCACATGCTGTCATTTTACTGCTTAACTTTACCCTTTGTGCTAATAAAAACTAACAAATGGCTGCCAGTGAAAGTAAACTCTTCATGTCGAGTGTAGGACCGGGCAGAAAGGATTCACCACGGGAACGTCAGCTTTTGTAGGGCACATTTACACAGATTATGTGAGTCCAAATTTTCTTCAGCTGAAAGCAGTGTGTAAGAGGGTGAACTGTAGTCCCACTGAGAGGGCACTAGGACCCTGTGGTTTTTGCCTATTGCAGAAGAGAACAGACCGTGCAAAACTCCCAGAGACAATGTGTGCTGCTGGGTGGGGTCTAGTGTCTCGGGTGTAAAGTGAAACTTGGAAGTGAGAGCTGAGAGAGAAAAAGGCGGGAAGCAAAGGCAGAAGCTGCTGTGATATCTTAAAGAGAGACTGTGTGGATTTACTGCAAGTGTTTTTGGAGGAAAAGAAGCTTTTGAGAGACTTTTTGTTGCTAACGTTCCCCTGGAGAAGAATTAACCTTTTGTTTAACTCTGTGAGAGACTTGTGTGGCTAACGTTTCCTGGAGAGGAGTTAACCCTTTATTTAACAAAAGACTGAGACTTTGCTAAGAACCCAGTACGTATTTGGAAGTCTGTGGATTCCCTGTGCATTGAGTGGAGAACCAAGTCTGGACAGACGGCTGATACAGAGACGGACGGATTGTCGTGGAACCATTCCTAGGAGCTACAGAAGCAGAGACTACATCGTGAGACCACTAACTAAGTCCCCGGCGTTTGGGCTCGGCATCGGCCGACAAGACAAGAGGAGTTTGCTGTAACTTATTGGCGCTGAAAATATGAACTGGCTGCAGCCTGTGCGGATTCCTGCCTGAGAGGAAATCCATCTCAGGATACGGTACCATAGTTATAGATACCCGGGTATCTCTGCTCAGAGTGTTAAATTGTTACTTTAGAGGTGTATCTTATATTAGAGTTGTGTAAGTTATACTCAGTGTGCCATTCCAGGGGCTCCCTTAATAACACTACATTCAATTTACACTTGTTCCTGTTTTTAGTTGCCTGTAAGGTAAATTTCTTACTAGTCTGTTGTAGTATACAGTTCTCAGGAGACCTTTGAGTGGCACAGTGATTTCAGCTGCTGCTGAATTAGTGTATCTTTGGGGTGCATCTGTCTTAATATTCTCCATATTACCTTGATTATTTTGCCTTTGAGTAAATACCGTTGGAGATTTCTGCCTTGGTCTTGGTTTGTGACTCACTGGATCTTATTCGGACCTCTGGTCATTACATTTTTGGCGTAGTCAGCAGGATCCAGTGTTTGTCATGGACGAGGGCGAGGGTGGAAATGACCCCGCTGTATCCGCATCCTCCTCAGGGGTTGGGGTTCCCTTGGCAGCCGCTGCGACTCCGGGAGGGTATGTGCCTGTAGGGGCTTTACTTCAGCACATGCCGAAATACGATGGGCGCAATATGGCGTTGCAAGATTGGGCTGAGAGAATCCGGAGTATTCTGCGCATGTGTAATTTGACCCCCGCGTTACGCGCTGAGCTGGCATTAAATGCACTGGAGGGTGATATTAGGCGTATGGTGATGGTGCGCCCAGAATCAGAGAGGGATACATTAGAAAAGATTTTGGAACTGTTAGAGGGGAGTTTGGGGGGCCGAGCGCGTGTGGCTCAGCTTCGGTCCCTATTCTTTAATCGTCCCCAGAGAGAGTGTGAGTCCCTGATGCAGTACTCTAATATTTTGCAAGAGATGTTGAATGAGATGCAGCGACTAGACCCGGGGGCCATGGGGGCATTCCGGGAGGTAGACCGCTTGCTCCGGGACCAATTCATCACCGGTGTAGCCAATAGACTTCTCCGGGACAAACTGTTGGAAATGGCCCGGGTTGCACCAGAGTTATCTTTCTGGCAGATTTACCGAGCTGCAGTGGAAAGGGAAGAGAAATCGGCCTATGTTCCCGAGGGGTCAGTGAACAGTGCCCAGCTGGAGGAAGGTGGTTCATCAGGGTCGGGGGGAGAGGGGCTGGTAAGCGTGGTACAAGCTCTGCGTGCTGAGGTGAAGGAGTTGAAGCTGAAATTGTCTCAACTGACAGTTGATCCCGCCTCTACCCCCTCGCGGGAACCTCCTGCCTCACCCACTGGAACGGTGACCCCGCAAATGGCCAGGTCGTCCTATCAGAATGAGTCAAGCCCTCGCCCACGAGGAACAATCACCTGCTGGAAGTGTGGCCGCCAGGGACACATCTCGCGTTACTGCCGGGCGCTTACAGCCCCAGAAACCCCGTCGCCGGCTTTAAACTTCCGGCCGCTGCCATGAGAGGGCAAGCAGCAGCGGCCCCACCCACACAAAGCCCTCGACGGAATGAACAAGATTTGTTTGCATGTAGTCCAGTGATAGAAGCAGAGTTTGAAGGGCGGAAGATGAGGTGCTTGGTTGACACGGGATCCGAATGTACTATAATGCCTCTAGAAGTATATGAGAGATACTTCAGTCGACTAGTGATTCCAGAGGATGGCCGAGTGATACGACTGACCGCCGCAAATAATGGTCAATTGTCAGTAAAAGGGATCGTGTGGATGCAACTAAAAATGTTTGGTCAAGAGCTGGGGCAGAAAGGGGTAGTACTGGTGGATCACCCCCCTAGAAGAGGGATGGAAGTGACGCTCGGAATGAACGTGCTGCGAGATTTGAATCACCAGATGTATGCCAGTGAAGGACCCCGATACTGGGCCCGTGCGACAAGACACCGACCCACACAGAGAATTCTACACCGTCTAGTGCTGAGTTGCGACTTGCTGAAAAGTGCGGTCCCAGGTGGCCGGGTGGGCCGGGTCCGAGTGACTTCGAGGGCCCCGATCCTGCTGGGACCCAGACAAGAGGAACTCTTAATGCTGCCTGTGGGAGCTGCACAGAGATTGAATGGGCTTGAAGTGCTACTTGAGCCCGCCCGAGAGGGTTCCTCATTTGCCAAGGTACATGTGGCCCGTTCTTTGGCGATTGTGAAGAATGGACGAGTACCGGTCCGATGCATCAATGTTTTAGATGAAGCTGTTGCAATTCCCGCTGGGACCATACTGGCTGAACTGTTCGTACCGGCAGAGAAGGTGCCGGAAAATGCAGGGTTCGAATTGCGACCAGACCAACAGTCATCCTGGACATTCGCGGTCGAGGTAGGCCGGACTGAACCTCCTACGGAGGAATGGAATGTTCATGTGATCATGGAGCAGATGGGAGTGGATCGGGAGAAGCTGACCCCCGTGCAGTTGGAGCAGTTGGAGAGAGTTTTGTGGGAACATCAAGAGACCTTTTCCCGACATGGAGAGGACTTCGGGTGTACCCAGACGATTGAGCATGAGATTCCAACGGGGGATACTCCACCCATTAGAGAAAGATATCGCCAAATTCCTCCGGCGCTCTATCAAGAGGTGAAGAGCATGGTGGCCAGTATGCTGGACAACCAAGTGATCCGAGAGAGCCGGAGTCCCTGGGCGGCCCCTGTAGTCTTGGTCCGCAAGAAGGATGGGACACTCCGATTTTGTGTGGACTATCGGAAATTGAATGCCCACACCGTACGGGACGCCTATCCTTTACCCCGTATTGAAGAATCCCTGTCGGCCCTGGGTCGGGCCAAGTATTTCTCAACGTTGGATTTGGCAAGCGGGTACTGGCAGGTCCCAATGGCTGAAAAAGATCGGGCCAAGACGGCGTTTGTATTGCCAATGGGGCTCTTTGAGTTCAACCGGATGCCCTTTGGCCTCGCTACCGCCCCGGGAACCTTCCAACGCCTGATGGAACATTGCTTGGGTGATCTAAATTTTGAATCAGTCCTGATATATTTGGACGACATTGTGGTGTTCGGAACCTCATTTGAAGATCATCTGGAGAAGCTGCGTCAAGTTCTCCGGCGGCTCAAGAGCTACGGCCTGAAAATAAAGCCAAAAAAATGTCAGCTGTTACGAAACCAGATTGAATATTTGGGGCATCTGGTGACCCCGGACGGGGTACTACCTTTAGCCAGTAAGATTAAGGCGGTACAAGAGTGGCCACCTCCTTGTGACCTGCGAGAAGTGCGGGCCTTCCTGGGCCTAGCAGGATACTATCGGCGGTTTGTGCCTAAATTCTCACAAGTGGTGAGTCCCTTGAATGAACTTTTGAGAGGGACAGCGCTGGGTCCTCGAAATCGCCCCATTCCATGGGGGCCCCTACAGAAAAAGGCATTTGATGGAGTGAAAACCGCCCTAACGAGTGCCCCATTGCTGGCCTACGCCCGGTTTGACACCCCTTTTTTGTTGTATACCGATGGTAGTCTTCATGGGTTGGGGGCAGTACTAGCACAGGTGCAGGACGGCCGAGAACGAGTGATTTCTTATGGCAGCAGATCTTTAAGAGACTCCGAGCGAAATCCGGCTAACTACAGCTCATTCCGTCTGGAATTGCTGGCCCTGGTGTGGGCAATGACAGAACGCTTCGCCGAGTATCTAACAGGAGCTGAGGTGCTAGTCATGACAGATAACAACCCGCTAGCTCACTTAGAGAATGCAAAACTGGGGGCGTTGGAGCAGCGGTGGGTCGCCAGACTGGCCAAGTTCAATTACCGCATTAAATTTCGCTCTGGTCGAGAGAACGGCAATGCAGATGCATTGTCAAGAGTGCCCCTTGGGTCATCCGGGGAAGATGTTGATGAACAACTTGAGGATACTGAAACTCCAGCTTTGGGGCAAATACCTATCTTCCAAAGTGTGGTACACTCAAGTGGGGTGGCCACCGGGATGCCCTGTGTCCTGGGTAAAACACCCTCAGATTGGACAAGAGTCCAGGATGAGTGTCCGGACGTTGCACTTGTGCGCCGTTGGGTACAAAACAAGGCCTGGCCCAGTGCAGAGGACAAGGCTCAGTTGTCCATGGAAGGAATGAAACTCCTTCGACAATGGGATAAATTGTGTGTGGAACAAGGTCTTTTGTATCGTAAGGTGTACCTGCCATCGGAGCTGCAGCATCGGTACCAACTGATAATTCCTGTGGGGATGGGGCCGGTGGTCGCTCGTGAGGCGCATGAGAAGGGGGCCCATTTTGGAAGTGAAAAGACACTTCAGTGGTTGCAGCGAGTCCTCTACTGCCCTGAGTTGGGAGGGATGGTGGCCGACGCGTGTCGGCAGTGCCGAATTTGTGGGCTCAACAAAAGCCCTGAGCAGCGGGCTCCCACACAGTCTATTAAGACTTCAGCTCCACTGGAACTACTCATGATTGACTACGTGTTGATAGGGTACTCTACATCAGGGTACTCCTACTGCCTGGTGATGACAGATCACTTTACCAAGTATGCTGTAGCGGTGCCGACAAGAGATCAGACGGCCAAGTCGGCGGCTGAGGCAGTGTGCCGACATTTCTTCCAAGTGTTCGGGTGTCCGCAGAGAATACATTCAGATCAAGGGGCCTGCTTTCAGGGAACGCTGATGAAAGAGTTGCACCAGCTCTATGGTATCGAGCAGTCGAGAACAACGCCTTACCACCCTCAGGGTAACGGGGCGTGTGAGCGTTTTAATCGGACCCTGTTGCAAATGTTGAGGTCCTTAGAGAGTCAGCAACAGACATGCTGGCCTGAGTATCTCCCCGAATTGATGTGGGCTTACAATAACAGGGTGCACAGTACTACTGGTTACTCACCACACATGTTGATGTTTGGTAGACCTGGCCGAGACATTGAGAATTTGAGCATGCCAGATCCCTCCTCCGCCCCCCTTCGGACTGCATCCGAGTGGGTACGAGAGCATCGGCGGCGGTTGAGGGTGGTGCATCAGGTGGTGGGTGACCGCCTTCGCCAGGTGGTCCATAAGGACACGCGACCTGTACAAACAGAGCTGTTCTCTCCGGGAGACAGAGTGTTGGTGAGGACAAAACGACGGTCAGGAAAGCTGAGTGACCGATGGGAGGCGATACCGTATCTGATAAAAAAACAGGTGAACCCTGAGATTCCAGTGTACGAGGTCGAACCGGTGGGGACAGGGGGGCCAACCCGTAATTTGCATCGTAACATGTTACAGCGGTGCTGGTTTGAAGATTCGGCGCCTACCCCCCTAGAGCCAGAGGCCATGTTTCAAGGGGCGGAAGCTCTGAATGATCTTGAGTTTGATGGTGTGCTTACTCCTGCGCCTGCTTATTTGCCCCCTGTGACCGATCTGGCCTCGGGTGATGAGAATGTTGGGGATATGGAGGATGTTGTTGAGGAGAGTGCATCAGGTCAACTGCTTGGTCCTGACGCTGTATCACAGGACATCGAGCCGCAGGAGGAGACAACTCCACTTACGCCCACTGACACGACCATGGAAGAGACTCTAGCTCCCTCTAAGGTCGCACCTGTTGATGTAGGACTCAGGAGAACTACACGATCTACGGCAGGAATACCGCCTCAGCGATATGCTCAAGATGAATTTGAGTGGGAAGGTATGTCGAGGACGCCAACCTCTAGTGGGGTGGCATGTAAGAGGGTGAACTGTAGTCCCACTGAGAGGGCACTAGGACCCTGTGGTTTTTGCCTATTGCAGAAGAGAACAGACCGTGCAAAACTCCCAGAGACAATGTGTGCTGCTGGGTGGGGTCTAGTGTCTCGGGTGTAAAGTGAAACTTGGAAGTGAGAGCTGAGAGAGAAAAAGGCGGGAAGCAAAGGCAGAAGCTGCTGTGATATCTTAAAGAGAGACTGTGTGGATTTACTGCAAGTGTTTTTGGAGGAAAAGAAGCTTTTGAGAGACTTTTTGTTGCTAACGTTCCCCTGGAGAAGAATTAACCTTTTGTTTAACTCTGTGAGAGACTTGTGTGGCTAACGTTTCCTGGAGAGGAGTTAACCCTTTATTTAACAAAAGACTGAGACTTTGCTAAGAACCCAGTACGTATTTGGAAGTCTGTGGATTCCCTGTGCATTGAGTGGAGAACCAAGTCTGGACAGACGGCTGATACAGAGACGGACGGATTGTCGTGGAACCATTCCTAGGAGCTACAGAAGCAGAGACTACATCGTGAGACCACTAACTAAGTCCCCGGCGTTTGGGCTCGGCATCGGCCGACAAGACAAGAGGAGTTTGCTGTAACTTATTGGCGCTGAAAATATGAACTGGCTGCAGCCTGTGCGGATTCCTGCCTGAGAGGAAATCCATCTCAGGATACGGTACCATAGTTATAGATACCCGGGTATCTCTGCTCAGAGTGTTAAATTGTTACTTTAGAGGTGTATCTTATATTAGAGTTGTGTAAGTTATACTCAGTGTGCCATTCCAGGGGCTCCCTTAATAACACTACATTCAATTTACACTTGTTCCTGTTTTTAGTTGCCTGTAAGGTAAATTTCTTACTAGTCTGTTGTAGTATACAGTTCTCAGGAGACCTTTGAGTGGCACAGTGATTTCAGCTGCTGCTGAATTAGTGTATCTTTGGGGTGCATCTGTCTTAATATTCTCCATATTACCTTGATTATTTTGCCTTTGAGTAAATACCGTTGGAGATTTCTGCCTTGGTCTTGGTTTGTGACTCACTGGATCTTATTCGGACCTCTGGTCATTACAAGTGCTCTGTCTGACAGAAGCAAGCGGATGACTGCTGTGCTGATAGCCTGGCACAAAGATTGGAGAACCAGGAAAATGGCAGCTCGGTCCTGATTTCCTCATGATGCATCCCACTGCAGTTGGACTCATATGAGGTGTACAGTATGTAGAGAGTTTTGACAAAAATATTTTTATTATCCTTGCTTGGGTAAATAGGTTTCTAGGATGCAACAAATGAACGAGGACAAGGCGGAAACAACCAACTAAACAATTTATTCACTTAACACAAAAACAAAACTGTCTTGTTCTTCAAGCGCATCCTGGTGACTCGGCCATGGCATCCTTCTGTGCAGACCTGAAACTGGTATTACTTGTTTGTGCCAACTGACTTCATATCTTGTCACTCTGGCATTTTATATCAGGCAACTGCACCACAAGGGTCACCTGACCCAATGTTCACTATAAACCCGTCCTTCCCAAAACAGTTTTCTCATCCTTTGGTTCTGCTGGGTTCATTTTGAACAGTAGCTGGTAAACTCTGTTCACAAAAGCTGCTCAACGCTGAGGAACCTCATCTTCCACGGCGTACCCCTTTACACTTGTACACTAGAATATATCTCTCTTTAGCCTATGATTAATCTGATAATAGCTTTTTATTAATAAATTCAGAGCTAATATTTTATGGCAAATATATAAACAATTACCATGTAATAATTAAGATACGGTATATGTGGTCATGGACTGGCAGGAGACACAGTGACATAATACTTGTTTATCAGAATAACTGCTTTCTTGTCACATGTGTGTCATGCCAACCTGGGAGTTCTGGGGGTAGAAGAGCACTGTGTATTGTGAATCACTCATCTTCGATTTAGCCTGGGTGTTTGGATCCCATATTAAATTAATTTGGTTTCCTCTGGAGCTGAAGACGTTAACAACATTTAGATGCTGGTCAGAAACATGCAACTCTATTTCAGCTGCTTCTGATCTGGTCCTTAACTCTTCCTATAAAAACTGGCCAGACCCTCTCTGTCTTGCCAGTGAAAGCTCTGCTTCCTTACTCTGCTGTGCTGAATAGGAGTTTGATGTTGCTATTGTGTGGCACCCCAGGAGTTCGGGTACCACAGTGGTGCTGTCTTCCTCTCTGGGAGGGTAGTGCCATGCCCGGAGACAAGTGGAATCCCTTTGGCAGGTAATCTTACACACAACACATTCTGAATCCAGGCCAGAAGGGGGAGCTCAAAACCCGATTTTAGGAGAACTTCCCTCAATAAAGATCCTGGTCTGGAGGAGGAGTCAGTTCAGTTAAGTGGAGAGTAGACAGAGACAGGGCAGGAGCAGAGGAGAGATTAGAGGTCAAGAAGGCTGTGATTGGGCCTCCTGTGAGCGAGAGTGCAGAAACCAGGCACTGGGAGCCCGAGGTTGTGGACTGCTGCTAGTTCCACAGCAGAACCGGAGGGCATAGGACTATACGTAAATTGCCCATATAACGCCTGAGGTACAGCAGCAGTTAGAGCCTGGAGTCACCATGTCTGAGACCCCAAGAGAACAGCTCAAGTTGCCTACTGTGCAGGTACTGTCCCAGGACAGGAGAGAGAAAGGGGTACCTTGCCAGCAAACTACAGGTAGCAAGGGAAGAGAAAACCAGCGCATAGTGGAAGGCTCCCAATCTGACCTGCCAATGGGATTTTCACTTGTTTTCGGGCTGCCTGGACTCCTTCTGCACCTGTTGCCGGTACCCTGGACTGAGGATGACTACTACTTAAGTAAACCAGGTAAAGACTACAATTCTGTGTCCTCCGTTATTTACCGGCAACCCACCATCCTTGCCATACACCTTGGGAGCCCTTGGGACCCCACTTCACCGGTGGGAAGTGCCACCATCTTGCTGCAACAACATCAACCCAGAGGACCCCTTTAACCCCTTTCTGCCATTAGACGTACTATTCCATCCTTGTGGGGTGGGCTTTACTTCCCAAGGACGGAATAGTACGTCATAGGCGATCGGCCGCGCCCACGGGGGGAGCGCGGCCGATCGCGGCCGGGTGTCAGCTGCATATCGCAGCTGACATCCGGCACTATGTGCCAGGAGTGGTCACGGACCGCCCGCGGCACATTAACCCCCGGCACACCACGATCAAACATGATCGCGATGTGCCGGCGGTGCAGGGAAGCATCGCGCAGGGAGGGGGCTCCCTGCGGGCTTCCCTGAGACCCCCGCAGCAACGCGATGTGATCGCGTTGCTCCGGGGGTCTCCTACCTCCTTCCTGCAGCAAGTCCCGGATCCAAAATGGCCGCGGATCCGGGTCCTGCAGGGAGGGAGGTGGCTTACCAAGTGCCTGCTCAGAGCAGGCACTTGGTAACGCTGCACTGCTCTCAGACAGATCAGTGATCTGTCAGAGTGCTGTGCAAACTGGCAGATCACCGATCTGTACTGTCCCCCCCTGGGACAAAGTAAAAAAGTAAAAAAAAATTTTTACAAATGTGTAAAAAAAAAAAAAAAAACCTAAATAATGAAAAAAAAAAAAATATTATTCCCATAAATACATTTCTTTATCTAAATAAAAAAAATAAATAAATAAAAGTACACATATTTAGTATCGCCGCGTCCGTAACGGCCCGACCTATAAAACTGTCCCACTAGTTAACCCCTTCAGTAAACACCGTAAGAAAAAAAAAAACGAGACAAAAAATAACGCTTTATTATCATACCGCCGGACAAAAAGTGGAATAACACGAGATCAAAAAGACAGATATAAATATCCATGGTACCGCTGAAAGCGTCATCTTGTCCCGCAAAAAACGAGCTGCCAGACAGCAACATCAGCAAAAAAATAAGAAAGTTATAGTCCTCAGAATAAAGTGATGCAAAAATAATTATTTTTTCTATAAAATAGTTTTTACCGTATAAAAGTGCCAAAACATAAAAAAATGATATAAATGAGGTATCGCTGTAATCATACTGACCCGAAGAATAAAACTGCTTTATCAATTTTACCAAACGCGGAACGGTATAAACGCCTTCCCCAAAAGAAATTCATGAATAGCTGGTTTTTGGTCATTCTGCCTCACAAAAATCGGAATAAAAAGCGATCAAAAAATGTCACGTGCCCGAAAATGTTACCAATAAAAACAAGACTTCACATGACTATGTGGACTCAAATATGGAAAAATTATAGCTCTCAAAATGTGGTAACGCAAAAAATATTTTTTGCAATAAAAGCGTCTTTCAGTGTGTGACGGCTGCCAATCATGAAAATCCGCTGAAAAACCCGCTATAAAAGTAAATCAAACCCCCCTTCATCACCCCCTTAGTTAGAGAAAAATAAAAAAATTAAAAAAAATGTATTTATTTCAATTTTCCCATTAGGGTTAGGGCTAGGGTTAGGGTTAGGGCTAGGGTTAGGGTTAGGGCTAGGGTAAGGGTTAGGGTTAGGGCTAGGGTTATGGTTAGGGCTAGGGTTAGGGCTAGGGCTAGGGCTAGGGTTAGGGCTAGGGTTATGGTTAGGGTTAGGGCTAGGGTTATGGTTAGGGCTAGGGTTAGGGCTAGGGTTAGGGCTACAGTTAGGGTTAAGGCTACAGTTAGGGTTGGGGCTAAAGTTAGGGTTAGGGTTTGGATTACATTTGCGGTTGGGAATAGGGTTGGGATTAGGGTTAGGGGTGTGTGTTATGAACAGGTAATTCAGAACCACAATGGACCTTGAAGTTCAGAGCACACAAAGTGACCTGACATTTACCAAAAACATATGACGAGCTCTGAGACGTGGAAACTCTGCTGACCGCAATCCCTAATCCTATCACACCACACTAGAGGTAGCCGTGGATTGCGCCTAACGCTCCCTATGCAACTCGGCACAGCCTGAGAAATTAACTAGCCCTGAAGATAGAAAAATAAGCCTACCTTGCCTCAGAGAAATTCCCCAAAGGAAAAGGCAGCCCCCACATATAATGACTGTGAGTAAAGAACACAGAGAAGAAATAGATTTAACAAAGTGAGGCCCGACTAACTGAATAGACCGAGGATAGGAAAGATAGCTTTGCGGTCAACACAAAAACCTACAAACAACCACGCAGAGGGGCAAAAAGACCCTCCGCACCGACTAACAGTACGGAGGTGCTCCCTCTGCGTCTCAGAGCTTCCAGCAAGCAAGAAAAACCAATATAGCAAGCTGGACAGAAAATATAGCAAACAAAAATAACATAAGCAGAACTTAGCTTATGCAGGATAGACATACCACAGGAACGATCCAGGAGGAAGCAAGACCAATACTAGAACATTGACTGGAGGCCAGGATCAAAGCACCAGGTGGAGTTAAATAGAGCAGCACCTAACGACTTAACCTCATCACCTGAGGAAGGAAACTCAGAAGCCGCAGTACCACTCTCATCCACCAAAGGAAGCTTATAGACAGAACCAGCCGCAGTACCACTCACAACCACAGGAGGGAGCTTGGCCACAGAATTCACAACAGTACCCCCCCCCTTGAGGAGGGGTCACCGAACCCTCACCAGAGCCCCCAGGCCGACCAGGATGAGCCACATGAAAGGCACGAACCAGATCGGCAGCATGGACATCGGAGGCAAAGACCCAGGAATTATCTTCCTGACCATAACCCTTCCACTTAACCAAATACTGGAGTTTCCGTCTCGAAACACGAGAATCCAAAATCTTCTCCACAATATACTCCAATTCCCCTTCAACCAAAACCGGAGCAGGAGGATCAATAGATGGAACCACAGGTGCCACGTATCTCCGCAACAATGACCTATGGAACACGCTATGGATGGAAAAAGAAGCCGGAAGAGTCAAACGAAAAGACACAGGATTAAGAACCTCAGAAATCCTATATGGACCAATGAAACGAGGCTTAAATTTAGGAGAGGAAACCTTCATAGGAATATAACGAGATGACAACCAAACCAAATCCCCAACACGATGTCGGGGACCCACACAGCGCCTGCGGTTAGCGAAACGTTGAGCCTTCTCCTGGGACAAAGTTAGATTGTCCACTACATGACTCCAAATCTGCTGCAACCTATCCACCACAGTATCCACACCAGGACAGTCCGAAGACTCAACCTGCCCTGAAGAGAAACGAGGGTGGAACCCAGAATTGCAGAAAAATGGCGAAACCAAGGTAGCCGAGCTGGCCCGATTATTAAGGGCGAACTCAGCCAAAGGCAAAAAGGACACCCAATCATCATGATCAGCAGAAACAAAACATCTCAGATATGTTTCCAAGGTCTGATTGGTTCGTTCAGTCTGGCCATTTGTCTGAGGATGGAAAGCCGAGGAAAAAGACAAATCAATGCCCATCCTAGCACAAAAGGCTCGCCAAAACCTCGAAACAAACTGGGAACCTCTGTCAGAAACGATGTTCTCTGGAATGCCATGTAACCGAACCACATGCTGGAAAAGCAACGGCACCAAATCAGAGGAGGAAGGCAATTTAGACAAGGGCACCAAATGGACCATCTTAGAGAAGCGATCACAAACCACCCAAATGACCGACATTCTTTGAGAGACGGGGAGATCCGAAATAAAATCCATAGAGATATGTGTCCAAGGCCTCTTCTGGACCGGCAAGGGCAAAAGCAACCCACTGGCACGAGAACAGCAGGGCTTAGCCCGAGCACAAATCCCACAGGACTGCACAAAAGAACGCACATCCCGCGACAGAGACGGCCACCAAAAGGATCTAGCCACCAAATCTCTAGTACCAAAGATTCCAGGATGACCAGCCAACACCGAACAATGAACCTCAGAGATAACTTTATTCGTCCACCTATCAGGGACAAACAGTTTCTCCGCTGGGCAACGGTCAGGTCTATTAGCCTGAAATTTTTGCAGCACCCGCCACAAATCAGGGGAGATGGCAGACAAAATTACCCCCTCTTTGAGAATACCCGCCGGCTCAGACAAACCCGGAGAATCGGGCACAAAACTCCTAGACAGGGCATCCGCCTTCACATTTTTAGAGCCCGGAAGGTACGAAACCACAAAGTCAAAACGTGAGAAAAACAGCGACCAACGAGCCTGTCTAGGATTCAACCGTTTGGCAGACTCGAGATAAGTCAAGTTTTTGTGATCAGTCAAGACCACCACGCGATGCTTAGCTCCTTCAAGCCAATGACGCCACTCCTCGAATGCCCACTTCATGGCTAGCAACTCTCGATTGCCAACATCATAATTTCGCTCAGCAGGCGAAAATTTCCTGGAAAAGAAGGCGCATGTTTTCATCACCGAGCAATCAGAACTTCTCTGCGACAAAACAGCCCCTGCTCCAATTTCGGAAGCATCAACCTCGACCTGGAACGGAAGCGAAACATCTGGTTGGCACAACACAGGGGCAGAAGAAAAACGACGCTTCAACTCCTGAAAAGCTTCCACAGCAGCAGAAGACCAATTGACCACATCAGCACCCTTCTTGGTTAAATCAGTCAACGGTTTAGCAATGCTAGAAAAATTAGCGATGAAGCGACGATAAAAATTAGCAAAGCCCAGGAACTTCTGCAGACTCTTCAGAGATGTTGGCTGAGTCCAATCATAAATGGCCTGAACTTTAACAGGGTCCATCTCGATAGTAGAAGGAGAAAAATTGAACCCCAAAAATGAAATTTTCTGAACACCAAAGAGACACTTTGACCCCTTCACAAACAAAGAATTAGCACGCAGGACCTGGAACACCATTCTGACCTGCTTCACATGAGACTCCCAATCATCCGAGAAGACCAAAATATCATCCAAGTATACAATCAGGAATTTATCCAGGTACTCTCGGAAGATGTCATGCATAAAGGACTGAAACACTGATGGAGCATTAGAAAGTCCGAATGGCATAACCAGGTACTCAAAATGGCCTTCGGGCGTATTAAATGCTGTTTTCCATTCATCGCCCCGTTTAATACGCACAAGATTATACGCACCACGAAGATCTATCTTGGTGAACCAACTAGCCCCCTTAATCCGAGCAAACAAATCAGACAGCAGCGGCAAGGGGTACTGAAATTTGACCGTAATTTTATTTAGAAGGTGGTAATCAATACAAGGTCTCAGCGAACCATCCTTCTTGGCCACAAAAAAGAACCCTGCTCCCAATGGCGACGATGACGGGCGAATATGACCCTTCTCCAAAGACTCCTTCACGTAACTCCGCATAGCGGCGTGCTCAGGTACAGATAAATTAAACAGTCGACCCTTAGGAAACTTACTACCAGGAATCAAATCGATAGCACAATCACAATCCCTATGCGGAGGTAGGGCATTGGACTTGGGCTCATCGAATACATCCCGGTAATCAGACAAGAACTCTGGGACCTCAGAAGGGGTGGATGATGAGATAGACAGAGATGGAACATCACCATGTACCCCCTGACAACCCCAGCTGGACACAGACATTGATTTCCAATCTAATACTGGGTTATGGACCTGTAGCCATGGCAACCCCAAAACGACCACATCATGCAGATTATGCAACACCAGAAAGCGAATATCCTCCTGGTGCGCAGGAGCCATGCACATGGTCAGCTGGGACCAATACTGAGGCTTATTCTTGGCCAAAGGCGTAGCATCAATTCCTCTCAGTGGAATAGGACACTGCAAGGGCTCCAAGACAAACCCACAGCGCCTAGCAAACTCCAAGTCCATCAAATTCAGGGCAGCGCCTGAATCCACAAATGCCATGACAGAATAGGAAGACAAAGAGCAGATCAAAGTAACGGACAAAAGAAATTTCGACTGTACCGTACCAATGGTGGCAGACCTAGCGAACCGCTTAGTGCGCTTAGGACAATCGGAGATAGCATGAGTGGAATCACCACAGTAGAAACACAGCCCATTCTGACGTCTGTGTTCTTGCCTTTCAGCTCTGGTCAAAGTCCTATCGCACTGCATAGGCTCAGGTTCATGCTCAGATAATACCGCCAAATGGTGCACAGATTTACGCTCGCGCAAGCGTCGACCGATCTGAATGGCCAAAGACATAGACTCATTCAGACCAGCAGGCATAGGAAATCCCACCATGACATCCTTAAGGGCTTCAGAGAGACCCTTTCTGAAAATAGCTGCCAGCGCACATTCATTCCATTGAGTGAGCACGGACCACTTTCTAAACTTCTGACAATAAATCTCTATCTCATCCTGACCCTGACACAGAGCCAGCAAATTTTTCTCTGCCTGATCCACTGAATTAGGTTCGTCGTACAGCAATCCGAGCGCCAGAAAAAAGGCATCAATATTACATAATGCAGGATCTCCTGGCGCAAGGGAAAATGCCCAGTCTTGAGGGTCGCCACGTAATAAAAAAATAATGATCTTAACTTGTTGTACTGGGTCACCAGAGGAGCGGGGTTTCAAAGCCAGAAATAGTTTACAATTATTTTTAAAATTCAAAAACTTTGCTCTATCTCCAGAAAATAACTCAGGAATAGGAATCTTAGGTTCTAACATAGGATTCTGAACCACTAAATCTTGAATATTCTATACATTTATAGCGAGATTATCCATCAAAGAGAACAGACCTTGAATGTCCATGTCCACACCTGTGTTCTGAATCACCCTGATGTAAAGGGGAAAAGAAAGACAGAACACAGTGCAAAGAAAAAAAAATGGTCTCAGAACTTCTCTTTTCCCTCTATTGAGAAGCATTAGTACTTTGGGCCTCCAGTACTGTTATGAACAGGTAATTCAGAACCACAATGGACCTTGAAGTTCAGAGCACACAAAGTGACCTGACATTTACCAAAAACATATGACGAGCTCTGAGACGTGGAAACTCTGCTGACCGCAATCCCTAATCCTATCACACCACACTAGAGGTAGCCGTGGATTGCGCCTAACGCTCCCTATGCAACTCGGCACAGCCTGAGAAACTAACTAGCCCTGAAGATAGAAAAATAAGCCTACCTTGCCTCAGAGAAATTCCCCAAAGGAAAAGGCAGCCCCCACATATAATGACTGTGAGTAAAGATGAAATACAAACACAGAGAAGAAATAGATTTAGCAAAGTGAGGCCCGACTAACTGAATAGACCGAGGATAGGAAAGATAGCTTTGCGGTCAACACAAAAACCTACAAACAACCACGCAGAGGGGCAAAAAGACCCTCCGCACCGACTAACGGTACGGAGGTGCTCCCTCTGCGTCTCAGAGCTTCCAGCAAGCAAGAAAAACCAATATAGCAAGCTGGACAGAAAATATAGCAAACAAAAATAACATAAGCAGAACTTAGCTTATGCAGGATAGACAGGCCACAGGAACGATCCAGGAGGAAGCAAGACCAATACTAGAACATTGACTGAGGCCAGGATCAAAGCACCAGGTGGAGTTAAATAGAGCAGCACCTAACGACTTAACCTCATCACCTGAGGAAGGAAACTCAGAAGCTGCAGTACCACTCTCATCCACCAAAGGAAGCTTATAGACAGAACCAGCCGCAGTACCACTCACGACCACAGGAGGGAGCTTGGCCACAGAATTCACAACAGGTGTGTCTGGGTTAGAGGTGTGGTTAGGGTTACCGTTGGGATTAGGGTTAGGGGTGTGTTTGGATTAGGGTTTCAGTTATAATTGGGGGGTTTCCACTGTTTAGACACATCAGGGGCTCTCCAAACGCGACATGGCGTCCGATCTCAATTCCAGCCAATTCTGCGTTGAAAAAGTAAAACAGTGCTCCTTCCCTTCCGAGCTCTCCCGTGTGTCCAAACAGGAGTTTACCCCAACATATGGGGTATCAGCGTACTCAGGACAAATTGGACAACAACTTTTGGGGTCCAATTTCTCCTGTTACCCTTGGGAAAATACAAAACTGGGGGCTAAAAAATAATTTTTGTGGGAAAAAAAAAGATTTTTTATTTTCACGGCTCTGCGTTATAAACTGTAGTGAAACACTTGGGGGCTCAAAGTTCTCACAACACATCCAGATAAGTTCGTGGGGGGGTCTAGTTTCCAATATGGGGTCACTTGTGGGGTGTTTCTACTGTTTAGGTACATTAGGGGCTCTGCAAACGCAATGTGACGCCTGCAGACCATTCCATCTAAGTCTGCATTCCAAATGGCGCTCCTTCCCTTCCGAGCCCTCCCATGCGCCCAAACGGTGGTTCCCCCCCACATATGGGGCATCAGCGCACTCAGGACAAATTGCACAACAACTTTTGGGGTCCAATTTCTCCTGTTACCCTCAGGAAAATACAAAACTGGGGACTAAAAATTAATTTTTGTGGGAAAAAATTTTTATTTTATTTTTACGGCTCTGCATTATAAACTTCTGTGAAGCTCTTGGTGGGTCAAAGTGCTCACCACACATCTAGATAAGTTCCTTAGGGGGTCTACTTTCCAAAATGGTGTCACTTGTGGGGGGTTTCAATGTTTAGGCACATCAGTGGCTCTACAAACGCAACATGGCGTCTCATCTCAATTCCTGTGAATTTTGCATTGAAAAGTCAAACGGCGCTCCTTCCCTTCCGAGCTCTCCCATGCGCCCAAACAGTGGTTTACCCCCATATATGGGGTATCAGCGTACTCAGGACAAATTGTACAACAACTTTTTGGTTCCAATTTCTTCTCTTACCATTGGGAAAATAAAAAATTGGCGAAAAGATAATTTTTGTGAAAAAAAAATGATTTTTTATTTTTACGGTTCTGCATTATAAACTTCTGTGAAGCAATTGGTGGGTCAAAGTGCTCACCACACCTCTAGATAAGTTCCTTAGGGGGTCTACTTTCCAAAATGGTGTCACTTGTGGGGGGTTTCAATGTTTAGGCACATCAGTGGCTCTTCAAACGCAACATGGCGTCCCATCTCAATTCCTGTCAATTTTGCATTGAAAGGTCAAACAGCGCTCCTTCCCTTCCGAGCTCTCCCATGCGCCCAAACAGTAGTTTACCCCCACATATGGGGTATCAGAGTACTCAGGACAAATTGTGCAACAACTTTTTGGTTCTAATTTCTTCTCTTACCATTGGGAAAATAAAAAATTGGGGGCGAAAAGATAATTTTTGTGAAAAAAAAATGATTTTTTATTTTTACGGTTCTGCATTATAAACTTCTGTGAAGCACTTGGTGGGTCAAAGTGCTCACCACTTATGGGGTCTACTTTCCAAAATGGTGTCACTTGTGGGGGGATTCAATGTTTAGGCACATCAGTGGCTCTCCAAACGCAACATGGCGTCCCATCTCAATTCCAGTCAATTTTGCATTAAGAAGTCAAATGGCGCTCCTTCGCTTCCGAGCTCTGTTATGTGCCCAAACAGTGGTTTACCTCCACTTATGGGGTATCGGCGTACTCAGGACAAATTGTACAACAAGGTTTGGGGTCCATTTTCTCCTGTAACCCTTGGTAAAATAAAACAAATTGGAGCTGAAGTAAATTTTTTGTGAAAAAAAGTTAAATGTTAATTTTTATTTAAACATTCCAAAAATTCCTGTGAAACACCTGAAGGGTTTATAAACTTCTTGAATGTGGTTTTGAGAAACTTGAGGGGTGCAGTTTTTAGAATGGTGTCACACTTGGGTATTTTCTATCATATAGACCCCTCAAAATGACTTCAAATGAGATGTGGTCCCTAAAATAAAATGGTGTTGTAAAAATGAGAAATTGCTGGTCAACTTTTAACCCTTATAACTCCGTAACAAAAAAAATTTTGGTTCCAAAATTGTGCTGATGTAAAGTAGACATGTGGGAAATGTTACTTAT
This sequence comes from Ranitomeya imitator, assembly GCF_032444005.1. NCBI lineage: Eukaryota > Metazoa > Chordata > Amphibia > Anura > Dendrobatidae > Ranitomeya > Ranitomeya imitator. Next base: position 217,016,183 of record NC_091284.1, on the reverse strand, counting down.
TAAGTATTTTGTGTGACATATCTCTGTGATTTAATTGCATAAAAATTCAAAGTTGGAAAATTGCGAAATTTTCAAAATTTTCGCCATATTTCCATTTTTTTCACAAATAAACACAGGTAATATCAAAGAAATTTTACCACTATCATGAAGTACAATATGTCTCAAGAAAACATTGTCAGAATCACCGTGATCCGTTGAAGCGTTCCAGAGTTATAACCTCATACAAGGACAGTGGTCAGAATTGTAAAAATTGGCCCGGTCCATAACTTGCAAACCACCCTTGGGGGTAAAGGGGTTAAGCAGCGTCGGTCCCATCTGATCGAGAACCACAGGTGGCGTCATGAATAGACTTTATTCCAAAATACCCCTTAAAGACCTTTCCCCTTTACTTGAGTGCCCAGGGCACGGACCAGGTCACTGCCACAGTGACCACCCCTTTAATTGCGACTGGACCCGCTGCTGAGCACCCCAGGCCCTGGCGGGCGACTCAATTGCAGATTTGTCTTCTTGTGCTGTGTGCTTAAGCAAAGTGTTTTGGAGAGAAGTTGTTGTAGAGGTGTTCAGTTGTACGTGTGTTTATCTCCTGGTACCTGTTCCCATTTAGTTTATTCCTCCCTGCCCCTATCTTCCTTCCTATTGTTGGTTGGGGCTTCTGCATGATAGGTTTCTGTTTCCCCTGTTTTGTCTTGGGTGTCTTGTTTACATTACATTTCTGCCCAGGCTCCATGGGCTGGGCGAGGGGACAGATCAGGGATTAACAGGAGCATAGTGAGATCGGAGATTCGGGCCTCTCTACTATCAAAAGTAAACCTGGGATAGTTAGGGTTCCAGGGACAGTTTCAGGCCCCCCTTCCTTACCTAAGACCATCACAGCATGACACACCTCCTCCGCAGATAGAAGCATTCACCTAACTCACTTTAAATAGCTTTAACCCAAGCATCATAACTTTTTAATTTTTCTGTCAACCTAGCCGTATTATGACTTTTTCTAGTTCTACAGTTTGAAATTTGTGTTTGTACTATTTGGGGAACATATAATTTTCTGGGTTTTTTTCCATTAGGGGTGGGAGGGTGCAAAAATCAGCCATTTGCAATTGTCATCATGATTCCTAAGTTTTGTTGCATATTAAAGTCCGTTTCATGAGCCAACACTAGAAATGGATGAAGTGATTACTAAAGATTTTTATCGAAAGTCATTTCAGTAATCCAGTAGTGAAGTGTAGCCTAAAAAACAGAGTTCAAATAATTCTAAAAAAAACCCAACATATATTCATGGTAGTACAGAAAATAACCCTATAGAATGTTTGTCTGACTGCACATATTATAACATTCTGCATAATACCATGGATGCGTTGTAGCCCAGTTACCTTTCGTGGTTGGAATCTGCCCTGTGTAGCTCTAGATATATAGCAGCCCAATTACCTCTCTAGGTGGATCCAGTCCTTTAACACTGTAGATCCATTGTAACCCAGTTGCTTTGGAACTTGTCCTGTGTTACTATGGGCACTTTGCCTCTTTTAGTTGGAAACTTACACTTTTTAGCATCAGTGTGATATAACAATCTCTTTGAAAGCTTTGGGGCATTGTAGCAAAAGGCATCCATCTAGGTTGAGATCTGTGTTGCCATGGTTTATTGGGGCAGACATATCATTGATGTAACCTGTGCAGCCGCATCGGGATCCAAGTGATAAAGTGGCCCCTTTCCATCTCCAAAGCAAAAAACAGCTTCTGTCACACACACATAATGCTTTAGCCTGTGTCTGCCACTGCATGGTTACATTATAGTATATGTGCCTATTTAGGCTGAAACCTGCCCTGTGTTGCTATAGGTGCATTGTAGCCCACTCACCTGACTACCTCTCAATCTGCCTTTTTGTTGTGAATGGGAAATAAAGTTTATAAAGTTGGTTCATGACGCCACCTGTGGCATTCGGTCAGGGATGACATGGTACTGTCAGTGAATAGTACCACCACACACATTGTACTGTCAGTGAATAGTACCAGCACACATGTGGCACCCCAGGAGTTCGGGTACCACAGTAGTGCTGTCTTCCTCACGGGGAGGATAGTGCTATGTCTGGAGACAAGTGAGGTTTCCTTTGGTAGTTTTACACTCACACAACACCTTCCACTTCCAGGCCAGGAGGGGGGGCTCCAAGCCCTGTTTTAGGGCAGCTTCCCTCAATAAAGATCCTGGTGGAGGCGGAGACAGCTCAATTTGTAGCAGAAGTCTGTGTGCGAGGACAGACAAGAGTGGAGCACAGAAGAAAGAGAGAGCTCCAGGAGGCCATGAGCAGGCTTCTGAAGAGTATCAGCACAAGAATCTGGGTACCGGGAGCCCGAGGCTTTTGTGGATTATAAAACACAGAGGAGAACCGGAGGGTATTGTTCTACAAGGACTTTGCCCATAATTACCTGTGGCACAGCAGCACTTAGGAGCCTGGAGTCACCGAGAACAGACCCCATTTCACGCGACCCGAGCTGCCTGCCATACAGGTACCTGTCCTAGGACAGCAGAATGGTTAAAGACTTTGTTGAGACACTTAGTGGCAGCAGGGACTTAGAGACAGAAAGCGCAGAGTGGTAGGCTCCCACCTGACTTACCCAGGGGAACTTGCTTGTCTCTGACTGCCCAGACTTCTCTGCCTGCCCTGTGGTCTGGTGCCCTGGACTGTGGATACTGAGGTCTTCAGTAAAGGTAAAGCCCACGGGGCGACTCATCTTGGTATCACAAACAGATCTACTAACCCTGAAAATTGGGTCAAATGCGCCTAAAAGACTGTGCCTGAACCGTGCATTATTGTGGGACTGTGCATTGTAAATTGCCGCCAAAACTGCTGCCGTTGCCGCGCTGCGTGGAGCACAAGGGGGAAGAGTCATACCTTCATGGGTGGAGTCAGTCGAAAAGAGCGCAAAGCCGAAAAACGGGTGTCGCACTGCGGCCTAGAGCGCCGGAAGTGAAGACGTCGTACAGCAAAGCTGGAAGAAAAGACACTGCAAAGTGCCGAACAGAGCACTGGAGGAACCATCGCAGATTCCAGAGAGGAGATCCAACTTCTACCAGGTTAGCGAGGGAAAGAGCCATGTCTAGCCCGGGAGGGGAGTTGGCGGCAGTCGCAGCCGCTGATCTCATAGCACCCCCAGGCCTAGCAGCGGACGCACCTGCAGGCCCAGTGATGCCCCCGGGCCCCGCGGAGAATGCAGCCGCAGTCCCCGTACCGCTAGTCAAGGCCGCAGCTCTCATAATCCGGCCGGACACCGCCACAGCTACAGCGGCCATCATGCCCTTGTCCATGCCGTAAATACTGTACCTGGAGCAGCCTGGCTCCCGCAATATTCTGGCGAACCACATATGTTCTTCGATTTTAAAGAAAGACTCTGTAGCCTGTTGGAAGTGTATCCCCTGACAGAGCATCAAAAGATTCATATTCTAACTGGCCAACTGTCTGGAGCGGCCCTGAGGGAGGTAAAATCCTGGCCGGATGTAGACAAAAGGACTGTGCAGCAGATCTTTGCTAAGCTCAAAGCTACGTTTGACACCCGCACCGCTGTAGAGATACAAATGAAGTTCTTCGGATGTAAGCAAAAAGCCCAAGACAGCATACGGGACTATGCACTTAATTTGCAGGAGGCACTCCGGGCTGTTAATCAAGTAGACCCTAACAGCTTGTAGGATGCAGATAAACTCCTGAAAGAGCAGTTCATGTCCCACACCCACAGGGCTCAATTACGTAGCCTGGCTATGCAGAACCCTAACCTAGACTTTTCGCAATTTGAGGACAACGCCAACCGGGTGTTGCACGAATCTCCAACCAGCCGTGCGATACCTCCTAGGCTTCCAGCCCTCACGAACCACCAGGAGGTGGCGCCATATCCTCAAGCCCCTGCTGAGGCCAATGCCCAGGTTCTCGATGATGATTTTCCCGCAAGACTACGCCTCCAGAGGGAGAGACGATGATTGCTATCAGCAGGACGGACGACCCATCTGCCACCACTGCAACCAGGCTGGCCACATTGCAAGGTACTGTCATTTATATGAGCAACCCCTGGGGCAGAAGGTCAATTCCCAGGAGTAGGACGACCAGGCCCAAACAATTGGCGAGCCAAATATGTTGGAGGACGACCTGTTCTCCCCATTGTGATCGACGGTATCCCCATGAACGCTTTGTTGGACACTGGTTCTCAGGTGACAACTATGCCTTACATTCTATATAAACGTTATTGGGCTGAGACAGACATTACCCATGGCCCTGATGATGATTTCACTATAGTAGCCAGTAACGGTCAGCCATTGCCACAAGTGGGATGCAAACAGGTCACCATTAAAGTGGGATGGGTAGAGTTAAAGTCCCAAGGGATTGTGATTGTTGATATTGATCGACGTGAATGTAACCCCATGATGACCATTGGCACTAATGTTATTGAAAATTGTCTGTCCGAGGTTATTGTCTTGTTACAGCAGGTGGCCGAAACAGCTGGTTCCAGTGAACAGAGTCCTCAGAAAGAAATCAGGGCTCTGGTACAAAGACAACAGGTAGAACTGTCCGGTGGAGAAATTGGCAGAGTCACAGTGAGTGATCCAATCCCCACTGCAATACCCCCAGAAGTGAAATGTTGATATGGTGTCGGGCATCAATAGGTATCAGAGGAAAAGACTACCAGGCGCTAGTAGAACCTGTGTATTCTGATGGTAGGTCTACGATCCTGACAGCCAGAGGGGTGGTTGAAGTCCGCAAAGGGAGAGTACCAGTAAGTGTTCTCAACTGTGGAGAGAAAGAAGTTCAACTACCAAATATGCCACAATTGCCAAGCTGTTTACTGTTGATAATAATGTGATACAGGTGGCAGAACCCTTGGTCCCGTTGACCCAGGCAGAGGACAAGGGCTCTGCAGGTCGAATGGGAGATTGGTGTCAAAAATTGCACGTGGGCATTGACTCTACACCTGCGCACCAGAAAGAAGGGGCTTATAGGGTGGTTCAAGAGTATGAACGAGTCTTCAGTAAACACCCACTAGACTTCGTGCAGGTAAAAGGGGTACAACATCACATCCCCACTTGTAGTCATCCACCCATCAAGGAGGGATACCAGCCTGTACCTCCAGCTCATTACCAGTGTGCAAAAAGTATGTTGCGAGACATGAAGGAGGCTGGGGTAATCAGAGATAGTTGTAGCCCCTGGGCAGCTCCGTTAGTCCTCGTCAGAAAGAAAGATGGCATCATGAGGATGTGTGTAGATTATAGGCAGATAAACCACATTACACACAAGGATGCATACCCATTGCCCAGAATAGAAGAGTCCTTAGCTGCTTTAAAATCTGCTAACTACTTCTCTACCTTGGATCTCACCAATGGGTACTGGCAGGTTCCCGTAGCAGAGGCGGACAAGGAGAAGACAACCTTCACAACACCAATGGGTCTCTCCGAGTTCAATTACATGCCGTTTGGACTGTGCAACGCCCAAGGAATGTTTGAGGAAGATGGAATGCTGTCTCGGACACAAGAACTTTGAAACTGTCTTGTTGTACCTGGACAACATTATTGTCTTCTCCAAGACGTATCAGGATCATCTGAAACACCTGGCCGAGGTGTTTGAAGCCCTGTCCAACTTTGGCTTGATGGTAAAACCATCAAAATGTCATCTGTTGAAATCCAAAGTGCAATACCTGGGCCATGTGGTGAGCTCAGAAGGAGTGGCCCCAGATCCAGACAAGGTCACCGTCATCAAGAACTGGCCAAAACCCAGTAACCTCCATGAAGTCCGACAGTTCCTCGGGTTGGTAGACTATTATTGAAGATTTGTGAAAGACTTCACTAAGATAGCCGCACCACTGCAGGACCTGTTAGTGGGCCAATCCAAGAAAACCAAGGTAAGAATACCCCATTTGACTGGGACGACGGGCTGGAGAGATCCTTCACTCGATTGATTTTAGCCCTCACAGGAGAAGAAGTACTGGCCTACCCAGAATACGACCTACTGTTTGTGCTGTACAAGGATGCCAGCAACGTGGGAGCAGTACTGTCACAAGTACAAAAAGGCAAAGAGAGAGTAATTGCGTACGCCAGCAGGAAGCTGCACCCCACAGAAAGGAACCCCAAAAATTACAGCTCCTTTAAGCTGAAATTCCTCGCTATCATCTGGGCAGTGACAGAGAAATTCAAACATTATCTAGCCTCTGCAAAATTTACAGTCTACACAGATAACAACCCGCTGACCCACTTAGAGACTGCAAAACTCGGTGCTTTGGAGCAGCGATGGATGGCTCGGTTGTCCAATTACGACTTCACCATTAAATACCGTGCAGGGCACAAGAATGCCAACGCAGATGCGTTGTCCAGAATGCCCAACCTACCAGACGTGGGAGAGGATCCAGAAAAACTTGAAGAAGTAGAGCTGCCAGCGTTCCATCACCCTGGAGCGACTCAGTTCTCTCATTACGTGAGAAATAGGCGGAAAAACAAATGCGGAACCACAGTGAATCCGTTGCCCCACCATGGATGGGCGGAAACACAGGATAGCGACCCCGCCATCCGTCTGGTGAAAGAACTGCTGACACAGGCAGACTCGCACCCTGATCCAGATGATCCACAAGAAACACAGTGACTCTGGAAGGAAAAGGCAAACTATTCATCTACGATGGTAAACTGTGAAGAAGGAACATTGATCCACGCACACATGAGCTAGTCTGGCAGATAGTGGTCCCAAGACGAGATGCACCCATGGTTCTAGAAGCGTACCACGACGGAGCAGGACACTTTGGATGGAAGAAATTGGAGATCCTGTTACGTGGAAGATTCTACTGGCCTGGCATGAGGAAAACCATCGGAAGGTGGTGCCGTGAGTGTGGCCCATGTAGTCTGTGCAGAAAGGACCGTGACAGTCAAAGGTCTCCCCTACAGCCCATAGTCACCAAAAAGCCACTTGAACTGGTTGCCCTAGACCATGTTAAGCTAACCCCAAACCGGTCAGGCTATGTCTACGCTTTGACTATTGTGGATCACTATTCCAGATTCCTGGTGGTTGTACCTGTCAAGGATCAGACAGCCAAGAGAGTAGCCCAAGCCTTCCAACAGTACTTCTGTAGACCCCACGGATACCCTAAGAAGGTGTCACTGATCAAGGTCCAGCCTTTGAAGCAGAGGTATTCCAGGAATTCTGCCACCTGTACGGATATAAAAAGATCACAACAACTTCGTATCAGGCACAAACAACTGGAATGTGTGAGAAAATGAATCAGATAGTGATTAATCTCCTGAAGATATTGCCTTCACACAAAAGGAACTTATGGTCAGAAAAGTTACCAGACTTGGTAGACTTATACAACCATGTCCCAGTAAATTCCACCAACTGTACGCCAGCATACTTAATAAGGGGAAGGTCCAGTCAACTACCTGTCAATCTAGACATGGGAGTCTTAACCCCCAAGATATCTCATCAGATACAGATTGGGAAACTGAGAGAAAAGAAAAGTACCGCCAAGTGCAAGAATGCGTAGAGAAGTTTAGCATAAGCCAGACAAAAGCAAGAAAGAGACTTTAACCAACAAGCTTCTGCAAGTCCCTTGTCAACAGGTGAACAGGTGCTCAAGCGTAAAAGGAGATTACACAAACTTGATGACCAATGGGAAGTGGAATCATACACGATCCTGCCTTCAAACTTCAACAACACGAAAGTCTGCCTTATCAGTAAAGATGGAGGAGAAACTTCGACGGCAGTATCCAGAGACCATCTCAAGACATGCTCTGATAGCTTGAGGAACAGAGAAACAAACCCAGGAACATCTCCACCCATGGAAACAGAAGAAAAGAAGATTCGCACTGTTCTTGGAGATTTTCCCCAGTCTTGGACTCAAGTACATCAGGCCATAGTGATACCTGTCTTAACATTTCCCCAGCCGGAAACACAGAAAGTAGCGATTCAGAACCATCCAGAACCTGAAGAGTCTCTGCACCAACAGGTTCAAGCAGCCAGTTTCACCCCAGCAGTGGAACCAGAAAATCCACCCTCTGCTATTGGTGAATCTGCCATGCCTACAGTAAGTAGAAGTAGTCCCAGAAGGTCCAGTATACCAGTGCTACGTAGACTTACCAGACGTGTAGCCATAAGACAGTGCACTACACCAGTAGTAGCGAGAACAGTGAATCCTGTCAGGTCACTAGCAACCCCTGTACTGCGTAGGTCTACACGTAGCACCAAGAGTCAAATCCCAACTCGTTACAAGGACTAGAAATGTCAATAATTACTGTTATTTGTTTGAATTTCTTGCTTATCTTTGTTACAGGTTTAAAATGGACATTGAGGTAATGGACAATGTTTACCCAAAAACTTTCATTGTAAATAGTTTGGCACCCTCAACGTGCACACTGGTTATGCCCATTTGTGGCATGGGTTGAGCCTTTGTTTGTTTCATCTCACCAAAGACAATACCAGATGAACTTTTTTAGACTTGTTTTTGCAACGTTCAAGTGTCCTCACCTCCCATAAAGGGAAGCCAAAGTTTATTATTGTTCAGATGTTTGTCAAATTGTTTGCATTATTTAACTTGTATTTTGTTATTCTCTTTTTCCAGTCCAGGAGTTCTGGAATTAATGGGGGGAATGTGGCACCCCAGGAGTTCTGGTACCACAGTAGTGCTGTCTTCCTCACGGGGAGGATAGTGCTATGTCTGGAGACAAGTGAGGTTTCCTTTGGTAGTTTTACACTCACACAACACCTTCCACTTCCAGGCCAGGAGGGGGAGCTCCAAGCCCTGTTTTAGGCAGCTTCCCTCAATAAAGATCCTGGTTTGGAGGCGGAGACAGCTCAGTTTGTAGCAGAAGTCTGTGTGCGAGGACAGCCGGTAAAGGAGCACAGAGGAAAGAGTGAGCTCCAAGAGGCCATGAGCAGGCCTCTGAAGAGTATCAGCGCAAGAATCCGGGTATCGGGAGCCCGAGGCTTTTGTCGATTATAAAACACAGAGCAGAAGCGTAGGGTACTGTTCTACAAGGACTTTGCCCATAATTACCTGTGGCACAGCAGCACCTAGGAGCCTGGAGTTACCGAGAACAGACCCCAGTTCAAGGAACAAATACCGCTACACCATGACCAGACCACATATTACCACCACAAAGTGACCAAATAGCACATGCAAGGGACAAATACCGCTACACCATGTCCAGACCACATATTACCACCACATAGTGACTGAATACTATAATACTGAACAGTAATAAAAAAGCAAACACAATACTACCACCATAAGTGCCATTATACACAGGAGATCTGTACTTAGTATGCAGTGTCTTTGTACAGGTAATAGTGAACACTGGTGGTATTATACACAGGAGCTCTGTATATAATGTATAGGTAATACAGTAATCACTGGTGACATTATACGCAGGACCTCTGTATATAGTATACAGGTCCTTCTCAAAAAATTAGCATATAGTGTTAAATTTCATTATTTACCATAATGTAATGATTACAATTAAACTTTCATATATTATAGATTCATTATCCACCAACTGAAATTTGTCAGGTCTTTTATTGTTTTAATACTGATGATTTTGGCATACAACTCCTGATAACCCAAAAAACCTGTCTCAATAAATTAGCATATTTCACCCATCCAATCAAATAAAAGTGTTTTTTAATAACAAACAAAAAAACCAACAAATAATAATGTTCAGTTATGCACTCAATACTTGGTCGGGAATCCTTTGGCAGAAATGACTGCTTCAATGCGGCGTGGCATGGAGGCAATCAGCCTGTGACACTGCTGAGATGTTATGGAGGCCCAGGATGCTTCAATAGCGGCCTTAAGCTCATCCAGAGTGTTGGGTCTTGCGTCTCTCAACTTTCTCTTCACAATATCCCACAGATTCTCTATGGGGTTCAGGTCAGGAGAGTTGGCAGGCCAATTGAGCACAGTAATACCATGGTCAGTAAACCATTTACCAGTGGTTTTGGCACTGTGAGCAGGTGCCAGGTCGTGCTGAAAAATGAAATCTTCATCTCCATAAAGCATTTCAGCCGATGGAAGCATGAAGTGCTCCAAAATCTCCTGATAGCTAGCTGCATTGACCCTGCCCTTGATGAAACACAGTGGACCAACCCCAGCAGCTGACATGGCACCCCACACCATCACTGACTGTGGGTACTTGACACTGGACTTCAGGCATTTTGGCATTTCCTTCTCCCCAGTCTTCCTCCAGACTCTGGCACCTTGATTTCCGAATGACATGCAAAATTTGCTTTCATCAGAAAAAAGTACTTGGGACCACTTAGCAACAGTCCAGTGCTGCTTCTCTGTAGCTCAAAAGTGGCTTTACCTGGGGAATGCGGCACCTGTAGCCCATTTCCTGCACACGCCTGTGCACGGTGGCTCTGGATGTTTCCACACCAGACTCAGTCCACTGCTTCCTCAGGTTCCCCAAGGTCTGGAATCGGTCCTTCTCCACAATCTTCCTCAGGGTCCGGTCTCCTCTTCTCGTTGTACAGCGTTTTCTGCCACATTGTTTCCTTCCAACAGACTTACCATTGAGGTGCCTTGATACAGCACTCTGGGAACAGCCTATTTGTTGAGAAATTTCTTTCTGGGTCTTACCCTCTTGCTTGAGGGTGTCAATGATGGCCTTCTTGACATCTGTCAGGTCGCTAGTCTTACCCATGATGGGGGTTTTGAGTAATGAACCAGGCAGGGAGTTTATAAAAGCCTCAGGTATCTTTTGCATGTGTTTAGAGTTAATTAGTTGATTCAGAAGATTAGGGTAATAGGTCGTTTAGAGAACCTTTTCTTGATATGCTAATTTATTGAGACAGGTTTTTTGGGTTATCAGGAGTTGTATGCCAAAATCATCAGTATTAAAACAATAAAAGACCTGACAAATTTCAGTTGGTGGATAATGAATCTATAATATATGAAAGTTTAATTGTAATCATTACATTATGGTAAATAATGAAATTTAACACTATATGCTAATTTTTTGAGAAGGACCTGTAGAGTGCATATTGTCAGTGTATAGGTAACACACTGACTCACCAGTGACGTCTCTAGGTGAAGTCCTTCATCTTTCAACTTTCATCCAGCGCAGACCGCCATCACTTCTTCCAGCCAAGGCTAGTCTCTGCAGGAAATAACACAGTTATCTCGAGCTCCGCTTGCAGAACACATTACTTAATTTTTCCCAACTTCTACATTACACCACTTGTAGAAAAAAAGGCGACATAGTATCACTCTACACAGTAACAGGACCGCCCCCCCCCCCTTTTAAAACAGTATCCTCAAAAAATAAAATAAATACGTCCCTGCAGTAATAATATCCCTTTAATTATCCCCTATGGTAACAATATTGTCCATCCTGGCCCCCGTGTGTCTCATTTCTGGCTCCAGCCATATGTTCTCACATCCTGCCCTCATGAGTATCCATTCTGCCCCATATGATCTCCCCATCCTGCCCCATCTGTCTCCATCGTATCCATCCTGCCCCATGATCCTGCACATTCTGTCTCCAATCCTGCCCCCAGTGTCCAATCATGCCCCTATGTCTTTCATCCTGCCCCTTATCTCCATACTGCCCCGTATCTCCAATCATGCCCGTATCTCCATTCTGCCCCCAGTGTCTCCAGCATTCTGCCCCCAGTGTCTCCAGCATTCTGCCCTCAGTGTCTCCAGGATTCTGCTCCCAGTATTCTGATCCCGGCGTCTCCAGGATTCTGCCCCCAGTGTCTCCAGGATTCTGCCCCCAGTGTCTTCAGGATTCTGCTCCCAGTGTCTCCAGGACTCTGCCCCCAGCGTCTCCAGCATTTTTCCTCCCCCCCCCCCCCGTGTCTCCAGCATTCTTCCTCATACCCCTGTTACCCCTGTGTCTCCAGCATTCTTCCTCTCCCCCAGTGTCTCCAGCATTCTTCCTCTCCCCCCCCCCCCCGTGTCTCCAGCACAGCATTCTTCCTCTCCCCCCCCCCGTGCCTCCAGCATTCCTCCTCATACCCCCCCCCCCGTGTCTCCAGCATTCTTCCTCTCCCCCCATGTCTCCAGCTGACCCGCACGTTAATACCGTTACCCTGCCGCAGCGCCTGTAGGGGGGGCCCGTTGAGCAAATGAGACGGGGCCCGCTGTGGGCCCCCCCTGCCCACCGGGCCCCATATGCCAGTCAGGGCAGTATTGCCCTGATGGCGGCCCTGCCCTGGACCATAATTGACCGACCACCAAACTGGTCCTGCTGGATGTCTGCAGCTCTCCTCGTGTATCGGCACATGTCCTGGTATCTGCTCCGTGCTCTTAAGACCGTGCTGGGAGACACAGCAAACCTTCTTACATTGGCATATGCCATCCTGGAGGAGCTGGACTACCTGTGAAACATGAATGGACAGCAGATATTGTCTAATGCAACGAGTGACAAGTACACCAGCAAAACACAAAATTACAGAAGACCCAGTCAGGAAGTAGTAGAAGAAAGTTCTGTAATTTTTTTCAATATGTATTTACTATGTCTCAATATATTGCATTTCTCAATTTGCCTATTGTGATGGATACTGACACAGGAGGTTTTCTGGTTTCTACTGAGTCTAAAGTAATCTAAACAGAATTAAAAACAAACAATTTGGTCCTTTTATTAATATTTCTTCTTATTTGTCTCATTGTTTGTCCTATTTATAGAAAACATGCATCCTGTTTGCCCTCTAGTGGTAAGTTATAATATTGCATTACTGTATAACTATAAAGGTGCTTTTACACACTGCAGATTTGCAATGTTTCTGATGTTGGGTCACTTATTAGGCCGGTGTTACACTTGCGAGTGCAATGCGAGAAACTCGGGTGAATCTCTCGCATCAATTCCCGGCAATGCCACCGGCACTTGGGACCGGAGCGTGCGGCTGCATGTATTTCTATGCAGCTGAACGCTCTCGTCTGAACCGCCGGCGGCAGTGCCAGGAATTGATGCAAGTTTCTCGCATTGCACTCGCAAGTGGACACCGGCCGTAGTCTGAGCGTACCCTAAAATGAAGGGTATTTTATTAAATCTCTCTAACACTGTTACACTGTGACTGTATGAGATTAGGAAAAGGGGCGCTGCACCGTCCATGGAGCTGGGGCCCTAAATATCCCTGCTCTCAAAGGTACCTCTATAGGTGACAAGGTTTGGGCCACCAACATTACTGTTCTCCTGTTAAATCCTAAGCTGTCCCCTCCACCAGGAGGCCTGAGACAGAAATGCTATTGTATAAACACGCAAGACAAACAGGGAAAACAAAAAGCTACTTGCATACAAAATACTCAACAAAGGTAGAGCGGTATATAAGGATGGGTAGAAATGTACAAACCAAATGGGAATAGGATAATGAAGAAAGCATATACCCAAAGAAAGCATACAACAATCTCCAGCAGCAACAACGATTTCCAACTCCAGCAAATCAGGAAGTAAACTTTCACTGGCAAGGACTTTCACACATCAGTTTTTTGTCGTCAGTCACAATCCGTTGGCTCGACAGATCCGTCACAGATTGTGAAAAACTGATGCGACGGATCCGTTTTTTTTATGGATCCGACTAGCGGATTCGGTAAAAAAACAGATCCGTTGCATCCGTTTTTTCATCCATTTCTTCCATTTTTTAATCCATTTTATGACAGATCTGTTTTTTTTAAAAACGCCCAATGGGAGGCTCCCAAACGTTATTAGCTACTGAAAGCCTATATGTACAGTGTTTCTACACCCCATCTTTGACAGGTTGTAGAGCAAGTGGCAAAAATGGAAGGTGTGATTGCGAACATTGTGAAGATCTATGTGGATTTTACTTTTGAGGTGAATCGTTTGGAAGCGACCGTTCTTGAAAAGGAGAGAAAAAGACAGCACATCATGCGTCTGCATCGGCGTCGTTTTTGGATCCACCAATCACTGCACTGAGAATGACACGTGGGGTGTATTCTATGTTATATATGGAGTTGAGAGGAAACTCTTAGAAGTTTTTTAACTATGTTCGGATGAAAGCGGAAAACTTTGGGGGCTGGCTAATTGGATCCTAAATTAATTGGCGAATGCTCAGTTAAAAAAACGGAATCCATCGCCGGATTCCATCATTTGACGGATCCAGCACCCATAGGCTTCCATTCGAGTAAACAACGGACGGTGACGGATCCGTTGCTGTCCAATTTTCCGATGTACACAAAAAACGTTAGTTTGTCCGTCGTCTCCGGCCGCCGGACAAATAATTTTCGACGGATCCGGCGAACGACAGATGAAACGTGAGGCTATCCGTTGCAATCGGTCGCTAATACAAGTTGATGAGAAAAAATGGATCCAGTGGCATCAGTCTGGATTTGTTTTTTTCAAAATTGCGACTGACAGCAAAAAACTGATGTGTGAAAAGGGATGAAGAGAAGGTCTGGCCAAATTTTATAGAGAGAAGAAATGAGCAGGTCAGGAGCAGCTGTGAGATGGAGCAGCCTGATCCTAACCAGCATATAAAGAGTCGTTAAACTCTTCAGCAGCATCAAAAGAAACTAAATCCATTTAATATGGGACACAAAACACACAGGCTAAATGGAAGACTTGTGATTCACAATACGCAATTATATCCTAACCCCAGATCTCCCAGGAGGACGTAACGCACACTTTGCAGTTGAATGCAGTATGTACTGTAGTTTTAGCACTTTGTAACAAGGTGTACTTTTTGTACTTTGGTAATAGGGCAGCTCTCTGCAAAACGGACGGTCCCGTTGGGTGAGTGACTGATTAAAAGCTAGCATGGTCTTATTAATGCTTATTAATGCTTGCTAAATCTATTCATTAACAACTAAACAAAGTTATATTCATACGTGGCAGATTTGTTGAGGACATTTCTGTGACCACTTCATGCTTCCAGATTTTCAGATTTCACACCTTATTTCAGATAATTACATATTTTGTAGGAATTATTTTTTTATTCGGGAGTAAACTATGTTATTTGTTTTCCAAGGAGAGTGAGATTGATAACAAACTTTGTATAGCAGTATAGTTACAACTAACTATAGGGAGGAAGTGAACTATGCAAAGAAACTCGTTTGTGCACTCATATAATGTACATATTGGAAAGTACCTTGATTATTAGTTGGTTTCTGTTATTCTGCTGGACTGTCAGTAAACGATGAACTGAACCCTGTTGTGGGAAATTGGCTGAATGTAGAATGTTTCTCAAAGCACAATAATAAAGTAAAGATTTGGATTATGGCAGTGTGCAGTCAGTGTATGTGAACATGCAGAAAAGACAAATGTGTGTAAATATCAAAGGCAATCACTTTCCTACACACTTAATTTAGAGCAATTGTATGTGAAATGTCTGCCAAGTACAAGGGAGTGTACCAATAAAGGAACTGTTGTGCATATTAAAAACTTTATATGGTCAGGGTAAAGTTTGAAGACTCCATAAAAAAAACTCCATAAAAGCTAGAGGCTTTCAATTGTCAAATTGTAGTTTTGAAATATTTTTGGATGAGAAGAGTACAACTGTTTGGTTTAAAATGGGAATGTGAATAATTCTCAATGGCACACCTTTTAATATTCAGTTTACTTCTGATTAACTTTAAAAGGTTAAAGGGGTTCTCCAGGTTACATTTTTATTTCATCATAGGTTCGCAGACCACTGCCCTGGTCTTTATTTAAGGCTCAGTAGTGCAGCTGACATGGGGGAAGAGGGGGCAGTCGCCCCAGGCCCACTCATATGGTGCAGTCAATCCAGAGTGACCATCACTCTTAGGCTAGGTTCACATTTGCTGTTGAGTCTGCAGCTTATCGTCCGCAACCGCGAACGCATGCAAAAACGCATGCAAACGCATCAAGATCAGCTTACGCATGATGGGAAAAAAAACGCAACGTTTGCACGCGTTTGCATGAGTTCGCGTTTTTTATGCGCATGCGTTTGATAGGAAAAAATTCAAGAATTTCCTTGAAACAAACCACGCCAAATGGGCGTGGCTCATGGGATTTCTGTATATAAACCCTTGTATAGAGAAAATCCTCAGATTTTGCTCCTGTATCCTGCGTCAAAATGGATCCTCGCATGGAGAGTTTCTATTGTAATCTGGATTTGGATGTGAACTTGTTTCTTTCCTTTGCATTTGCTTGTGAGCAAGAATAGAAAAGAGAAAAACAGAGAAGACAGCGTCGGCGCATTTGGCCGCACCCGATTCTTGAACTCAGACAGAGCTGTGGAGCCTACCACTCCTTATTCAGTGAGCTCCGTGAAAACCCGGAGAAATATTTTGAGTACACGAGGATGTCTCAAGACAGCTTCATGGAATTGCTGGACCGTGTACAAGGAGCCATCAGCAGGCAGGACACCCAACTCCGTAGAGTGATTCCTGCTGAGGAACGTCTGCTGGTGACACGACACTAAGGTACGTAATATTTAAACATTAACACTGTCATAATTCTTATTGTTCTGCAATGTACTTAATATTTTTCCCTTTTTTGTTTTGCAAAAAAAGTCCTAAATATTATATAAATGCCACGTCCGTTTCTTTTTTTTCCCCTTCTCTGTTTTGCAAAACCCCAGTCATAAATATTATTGTTCTGAATTTTTTTTTTCTCTGCTTGGCAGATTCCTGGCTACCAGAGAGAGCCTATCATCGCTCCATTTCCAGCTCCAGATAGGAAACTCCACACTATCTGGGATTGTCGCAGACACCTGCCGGGCTTTGTGGGATGTTCTCTGTGAGGAATTTATCCCCCTACCCACCATTGAAATCTGTCAGGAAAATGCCGATAAATATTGGCAAATTTGTAATTTCACCAACTGTTTGGGAGCAGTGGATGGAAAACTTATTAGAATTACCAAACTGGCTGGAACTGGATCTGAGTACTTTAATTATAAAAAATATTTTTCCATCGTGCTCATGGCGATAGCAGCTGCAGACTGTAGGTTTGTCACCAAGGACATTGGATCTTTTGGCCGTGGTAATGACTCCCAGACATTTAAAAACTCGGACATGGGCCAACGGTTGTATGGAAATTATTTCAATTTCCCCCTGCCACAACCTCTTCCCAACACTCAAGACCCGCCAATGCCATTTGTTGTGGTTGGGGATGAGGCCTTTCAGATGTGTGGAAACCTCCTGAAACCATACTCCAGTTAGGACTTGACACACACAAAAAGGATTTTTAATTACAGACTGACCAGGGCGCGAAGAACAGTTGAGTGTGCCTTTGGTATCCTTGTCTCAAAATGGTGCATTTTAGGGACAGCCATTATTCTCAAAATTCAGACAGTCGATGAGGTTGTCAAGGCGTGTGTAGTTCAGCACAACTACATAATGGCTAAAGAATTACCCAACGTTGAACTTGATGAACCTGTTTCTAACCCATTGCCAGATTACCATCATCACCCTCTCAGGTCAACAGTTGAAGTTGCTCAAATGAGGGATAAATTTGCATCCTACTTTGTTTCTGAAAATGGACGTCTGTCCTGGCAAGATGAAATGGTTTAGTGTTCTTGTAATGTTGTGTAATGTTATGTACCTGTAATTATTAAAATGTACTTTAATGTTTGCTGACAATAAAACACCTGTTCCAAGTGCCCTTTATATTAGAATAATTTTTTTTAAAGTTTAATAAGGTGATCACCGGTTCACAACTACAGTTTTTATAAAATCCACTCACTGTATCATTCAGATTGCATGAGACAGGGACTGGATTATAACCAAATTGGGTTATATTACCCATGCTTTACATGACACCGCTTCTCCCTGAGGTAAGTTCATCGGTAGGTGACATTGGATTAGCTCCATCGTTTCTTCAGTCTGTATTTCTTTAGTTCTATATATTAATGCAGACTGAAGAGATGATGGAGCTAATCCACTTCATATCTTTGCTCATCCTGCCTGTGTGTCAGAACTAGTGCACTCAGGATGCAGAAAACACAGCATACTGAGTGCACTAGTGCTGACAACTGGGCAGGTGAGCATTGTTGACCCCTTACCTTTTTTGCTGTACTAATATATATTTTTGGAGAATTTTCAGTCCTCTTTGTGTTTTTGCCACCTCATAGCTCCATGAAAGACGCAAAGAGCAAAGCTGCAATGTAAAGCAAATAAAGAAGAGGGGCAGTAGATTGTGTATCATGGAGCTAAGAGGTGGCAAAAACACAGTGTGTGTACACGACGACATGTCTGTTGATGGCGCACGGTGTGTGTTACCAGCGACGAAAGAGACAAAGAACAAGCAGTGATTGGGGAAAAGCAACACAAATTTATTTAAATTTTTTTTTTTAACTTTTACGTACCAATGAGGGGGACATGTTATGGACCTGGGGGTTGTGGAGCTGGGAGGATTGGCTACAGGTGGACGATGAAAGGGTTCCAGGGGAAGGGCTAACTAGTGGGGTCTGGGAGGTCAAGGATGGAAGTATACACATTAGGAGTGGAAGCATGGGACAGGAGAGACACATTGGAAGGGAGAGAAAAACTGGACAACACAGACACATTGGAAGGTGAGGGTGGAGGTAGTATGACACTTTTGCTGGCATGAGTCTTTTTGGCTTTCTGTCCCATTTTATGCTGCAGCTTCCATTTTTGGGTCTCCTAGGGAGGGTAGGAGGGAGGGGTGGGGTCAGCAGGTCGTGGTGGCGGTGGACAGCCGTTCAGGATCTTGAGGCGGCCTAGTGGTGGTGGCGGTGGACAACCATGCAGGATCTTGAGGCACTTTAAACCAAAAAACAATAGAAGTAGAAATAGCCTTCCAAATCTACTATATAATTGTCTAAGGGTCACTTCGTCTGTCTGTCCTTCTGTCTGTCACAGATATTCATTGGTCGCGGCCTCTGTCTGTCATGGAAATCCAAGTCGCTGATTGGTCGCGGCAAACAGCCACGACCAATCAGCGGCGGGCACAGTCCGGAAGAAAATGGCCGCTCCTTACTCCTCCCGCAGTCAGTGTCCGGCGCCCTCATACTCCCCTCCGGTTAGCGCTCACACAGGGTTAATGGCAACGTTGACCGCGGTGTAACGCACTCGGTTAACGCTGCTATAAACCCTGCGTGACCAACTTTTTACTATTCATGCTGCCTATGCCGCATGAATAGTAAAAAGATCTAATGTTAAAAATAATTAAAAAAATAAAAAATCGTTATATACTTATTGTCCGTCGGCCCCTCGGATCCACAACAGGCCTTTCCCGCTCGCGCTGCTCCGGTAACCGGTCCATGCTGCGGTCTCGCGAGATGATGACGTAGCGGTCTCGCGAGAACGCTACGTCATCATCTCGCGAGACCGGAATGCACTCTTCAGACCGGGGCACGTGATGAGCGTCGGTAACCGCTTCGATCCGGGGGCCAACGGAGGGTGAGTATATCACTATTTTTTATTTTAATTCTTTTTTTTAACAGGGATATGGTGCCCACATTGCTATAGACTGCGTGGGCTGTGCAATATATTGCGTGGGCTCGGCAATATACTACTTGGGCTGGGCAATATACTACGCGAGCTGGGCAATATACTACGTGGGCTGCGCAATATACTACGTGGGCTGGGCAATATACTACGTGGGCTGCGCAATATACTACGTGGGCTGCGCAATGTACAATGTGGGCTGCGCAATATACTACGTGGGCTGCGCAATATACTACGTGGGCTGCGCAATGTACAACGTGGGCTGCGCAATGTACAACATGGGCTGCGCAATATACTACGTGGGCTGTGCAATATGCTACGTGGGCTGCGCAATATACTACGTGGGCTGCGCAATATGCTACGTAGTCTGCGCAATATACTACATGGGCTGCGCAACATACTACATGGGCTCCGCAATATACTACGTGGGCTGCGCAATGTACTGCGTGGGCTGCGCAATGTACTGCGTGGGCTGTGCAATGTACTGAGTGGGCTGCGCAATGTACTGCGTGGGCTGCGCAATGTACTGCGTGGGCTGTGCAATGTACTGAGTGGGCTGTGCAATGTACTGAGTGGGCTGTGCAATATACCACGTGGGCTGTGCTATACACTACGCATACATATTCTAGAATACCCGATGCGTTAGAGTCGGGCTACCATCTAGTATATAAATAAATACCGTTCAAGTAGAGAATCAAATCCTAAACCAAAAAGCTACTTGAAACACTAAAATCCATGATAACCACATAACACACAAAATAAACTTCATAATAAATACAATTTCATTAGCGACACCAATCCAAATTACACAAAACAGGATAAAAAACATATAGACATTTAAAAACAAGGAGAGCAGGGCACCACACGCAGTTCAAACATAATCTCAAATAGAAAAAGGAGGAATGTAATCCATAGTCTATTAATATAATGAATCCAGATGGTGCTGGCAAGAAAAGGGGAAAGTGCTCAATGCATTTATAGCTATATATATATATATATATATATATATATATATATATATATATATATATATATATATATATATATATGTTCCAAATTATTATGCAGATGACATTTTTCTCTGATTTTCCTACATGGTCGGTGCAAATGACAGTCAGTCTAATAAAAGTCATCACCCGTTAGAGTATAATTTTATTGAAGAAACCTCTATAAACCTATATGCTCATAGCGTTTATGCTCCAGTCCTACTGCATACCACATAAAGATAGAGCTGCGTGCATAATTATCGGGATGATAGTAGCAAGGGGGATATACTAACAGATGACCTGGTTCAGTATAAGATAAGGCTGTGCATGGCAGCAAGACTTAAAAAGCCATAAGCAGTATTCAATATCAGTGCATTCAAAACATTCAGCAATGTTTACATAGTCCAGTCTGGTGAATAAGATATAAATAGCTGACAATAATGGATGAACACTGATGGCTGACAATGGTCTGCCCAGGCATCAGGGACGTTGGCTGGCAGCTAAGTGTTTTTTTGGGGGTTAACACCCTTTTTGTTTGCTGCCCTTGGAACCATCTATCTCTGTCTACTAGACTGTGCATGAGTTAAAGCAGCCATTGTCAGCCATCAGTATTCATCTATTATTGTCAGCTATTTATATCTTATTCACCAGATTGCAGCTGAGTGCACTTTGTTATTTTCATCTCCTGTGCAGTGTTATGAATCTCTATGAGACTATAGATGCTGGCTGTTATGCTGGACTATGTAAACATCGCTGAATTTTTTTGAATGCACTGATATTGAATACTGCTTATGGCTTTTTAAGTCTCGCTGCCATGCACAGCCTTATCTTATACTGAACCAGGTCATCTGTTAGTAGAGTCATGGCCAAAAGTTTTGAGAATGACACCAAAATTATATTTTCACATGATCTGCTGGCCTCTGGTTTTTATTAGTGTTTGTCTGATATTTATATCACATACAGAAATATAATTGCAATCATATTATGAGTACCAATAGGTTATATTGACAGTTAGAATGCGTTAATACAGCAAGTCAATATTTGTAGTGTTGACCCTTCTTCTTCAAGACCTCTGCAATTCTCCCTGGCATGCTCTCAATCAACTTTTGGACCAAATCCTGACTGATAGCCGTCCATTCTTGCGTAATCAGTGCTTGCATTTTGCCAGAATTTGTTGGTTTTTGTTTGTCCACCCGTCTCTTGATGACTGACCACAAGTTCTCAATGGGATTAAGATCTGGGGAGTTTCAAGGCCATGGACCCAAAATCTCTGTTTTGTTCCATAAGCCATTTAGTTATCACCTTTGCTTTATGGCAAGGTGCTCCATCATGCTGGAAAAGGCATTGTTGGGCGCCAAACTGCTCTTGGACGGTTGGGAGAAGTTGCTCTTGGAGGACATTCTGGTACCATTCTTTATTCATGGCTGTGTTTTTAGGCAAGACTGTGAGTGAGCCGATTCCCTTGGCTGAGAAGCAACCCCACACATGAATGGTTACAGGATGCTTTACAGTTGGCATGAGACAAGACTGTTGGGAGCGCTCACCTCTTCTTCTCCGAATAAGCTGTTTTCCAGATGTCCCAAACAATCGAAAAGGGGATTCATCAGAGAAAATGACTTTGCCCCAGTCCTCAGCAGTCCACTCCCTGTACCTTTTGCAGAATATCAGTCGGTCCCTGATGTTTTTTCTGGAGAGAAGTGGCTTCTTTGCTGCCCTCCTTGAAACCAGGCCTTGCTCAAAGAGTCTCCACCTCACAGTGCGTGCAGAAGCACTCCCACCAGCCTGCTGCCATTCCTGAGCAAGCTCGGCACTGCTGGTAGTCCGATCCCGCAGCTGAAACAGTTTTAAGATATGGTCCTGGCGCTTGCTGGTCTTTCTTGGGGGCCCTGGAGCCTTTTTGACAACAATGGAAGGTCTCTCCTTGAAGTTCTTGATGATGCAATAGATTGTTGACTGAGGTGCAATCTTTGTAGCTGTGATACTCTTCCCTGTTAGGCCATTTTTGTGCAGTGCAATGATGGCTGCACGTGTTTCTTTAGAGATAACCATGGTTAACTGAAGAGAAACAATGATACCAAGAACCAGCCTCCTTTTAAAGTGTCCAGTGATGTCATTCTTACTTTATCATGACTGATTGATCGCCAGCCCTGTCCTCATCAACACCCACACCTATGTTAATGGATCAAGCACTAAAACGATGTTAGCTGCTCCTTTTAAGGCAGGACTGCAATGATGTTGAAATGTGTTTTGGGGGTTAAAGTTCATTTTCTGGGCAAATATTGACTTTGCAAGTACAGTAATTGCTGTTAAGCTGATCACTCTTTGACATTCAGGAGTATATGCAAATTGCCATTACAAAAATGAAGCAGTAAACTTTGGAAAAATTACTATTTGTCTCACTCTCAATAGTTTTGGCCATGACTGTATATCCCCCTTGCTACTATCATCCCGATAATTATGCATGCAGCTCTATCTTTATGTGGTATGCAGTAGGACTGGAGCATAAACGCTATGAGCATATAGGTTTATATATTTTTTTGCTCATCCTTTCAGCGTTTTGATTATTCTATACGGGATTTAAATGCAAAGGGTTGATATATATATTTTTTGTGCACCTTAGTTTCCTTACCTTACGCTTTCTTTCATTTCTTTTATATGCTCATTGTTTTCCCACCTATAGTTTGCGAGTTATTTAACAGGGTGAGCAGGTGAGAGCCGCCGCGGAGTGGGGGCGCCAAAAATTCTATCAGGGTGCCAACCTCCACTGCTAGGAAGGGACAGCAGTTAAGCGTAGGGTCATTATATTAGGCTAGATGCACTATTAGATTCTTTTAGTATTTTTTGTGTTTCACTGGGAATTGGTATTTTTATGGTAATCTAATTAAAACTATATTTTTAAGGGGACAATATGTTACACAGTTTATAATTTCCCTATTACATATCTGATTTTCTTTGGTGTTTTTATTGAAGAAACCTCCCAATGATAACCGTATAATCTCCAAAATGAATAAAAACTCAAAATGCACTGTTCCAAATTATTAGGCACAGTAGAATTTCTAAACATTCGATATGTTTTAAAGAACTGAAAATGCTCATTTGTTGAATGTGCAGCATTAGGAGGTCACATTCATTGAACAAAAAAGCTATTTAACTCCAAAACATCCAAACAGGCCAAGTTACATGTTAACATAGGAACTCTTCCTTGATATCACCTTCACAATTCTTGCATCCATTGAACTTGTAAGTTTTTGGAGAGTTTCTGCTTGTATTTCTTTGCATGAAGTCAGAATAGCCTCCCAGAGCTGCTGTTTTGATGTGAACTGCCTCCCACCCTCATAGATCTTGTGCTGGATGATACTTCAAAGGTTCTCTATAGGGTTGAGGACAGGGGAAGATGGTGGCCACACCATGCGTTTATCTCCTTTTATGCCCATAGCAGCCAATGGCTCAGAGGTATTATTTGCAGCATGAGATGGGGCATTGTCATGCGTGAAGATGATTTTGCTCCTGAAGGCACGTTTCTGCTTTTTAGACCATGGAAGAAAGTTGTCAGTCAGAAACGCTATTTACTTTACAGAGGTCATTTTCACATCTTCAGGAACCTTAAAGGGCCCCACCAGCTGTTTCCCCATGATTCCTGCCCAAAACATGATTTCTCCATGATTTCTCTGACGTCGCAGCCTTGTTGTGACATGATGGCCATCCACCAACCATCCACTACTCTATCCATCTGGACCGTCCAGGGTTGCTCGACACTCATCAGTAAACAAGACTGTTTGAAAATTAGTCTTCATGTATGTCTGGGCCCACTGCAACCGTTTCTGCTCATGAACACTGTTTAGGGGTGGTCAAATAGTAGGTTTATGCACCACAGAAAACCTTTAAAGGATCCTACACCTTGAGGTTTGTGGGACTCCAGAGGCACCAGCAGCTTCAAATAACTGTTTGCTGCTTTGTAATGGTATTTTGGCAGCTGGTCTCTAAATCCAATGAATTTGTCTGGCAGAAAACTTCCTCATTATTCTTTTATCTGCATGAACTCTGTCTGTGCTCTGTTTCAGTCACAAATCTCTTCACAGTATGATGATCACAAAGTTTTGTGAAATATCTAATTTTTTCATACCTTGTTCAAGGCATTGCACTATTTAACGCTTTTCAGCAGCAGAGAGATCCTTTTTATTTCTCATACTGCTTGAAACCTTTGGCCTGCTTAATAATGTGGAACATCATTTTTAAGTAGTTTTCCTTTAATTAGAATCACCTGGAAAACTAATTATCACATTTTTTTAAAGGGAACCTGTCACCCCCGTTTTTTCAGATTGAGATATAAATACTGTTAAATAGGGCCTGTGCTGTGCGTTACTATAGTGTATGTAGTGTACCCTGATTCCCCACCTATGCTGAGAAATACATTACCAAAGTCGCCGTTTTCGCCTGTCAATCAGGCTGGTCAGGTCAGGTGGGCGTGGTGACATCGCTCTTTTCTTCCCCAGCTTTCCGTTGGTGGCGTAGTGGTGTGCACATGTCGCAGTGACGAATCCACTGCACGCACGTGAAGAAGCAGTGCGCGATCTGCGCTACTACCCCCTGTCATCGGTGGGGGCGGCCATCTTCCTGGGGCCGCGCGTGCGCAGATGGAGTGCTCTGCTGCACGGGGCTTCAGGAAAATGGCCGCGGGATGCCGCGCGTGCGCAGAAGAGATCGCGGCGGCCATTTTCCCAAAGCCGAGATGCAAACTCGGCTTTGGGAAAATGGCCGCCGTGATCTCTTCTGCGCACGCGCGGCATCCCGCGGCCATTTTCCTGAAGCCCCGTGCAGCAGAGCACTCCATCTGCGCACGCGCGGCCCCAGGAAGATGGCCGCCCCCACCGATGACAGGGGGTAGTAGCGCAGATCGCGCGCTGCTTCTTCACGTGCGCGCAGTGGATTCGTCACTGCGACATGTGCACACCACTACGCCACCAACGGAAAGCTGGGGAAGAAAAGAGCGATGTCACCACGCCCACCTGACCTGACCAGCCTAATTGACAGGCGAAAACGGCGACTTTGGTAATGTATTTCTCAGCATAGGTGGGGAATCAGGGTACACTACATACACTATAGTAACGCACAGCGCAGGCCCTATTTAACAGTATTTATATCTCAATCTGAAAAAACGGGGTGACAGGTTCCCTTTAAGATTGATTTCAGTTATCTATTGAGCCCTGAGACACAATACCATCCACGAGTTTATTTGAAAACAAAACAATTAAATCTTTATGACACTTAAATCCAATTTGCATAATAATTTGGAACACAGTGTATACCTATAAGTATCATAAAGTGACAAAGTGAGAATAATGATCCATAATTTCTTCCAAAGAGTGAACATAAGGTATATATACTAACCGGAATTCATCCCATAAGTGGTGCCACTGCTGCCCCCCACTCTAACGCACGTTTCACACGTTGCTTCGTCAGGAAGTGATAGGAGATGAGAGCTACAGCCGAGTTGATATAGGACCGTATAGACATATCCAGCCAATAGAAGCAGTCTTCCCATGTGCGTATGATCCGGCGCCTGATTCACCACTACAGTGATCGCATTCACGTCGCTGGCCTCGCGGCGACGTCACTAGAGGGCGCGGCCGCACCATCCGTGACGTCACAAGCGGAGCACGTGACCAGGCATGCATGCAGGCATGCGTGAAGGCAGACCAAGTGCACAATACAGGGGCAGCCGTTAAATATAAGGGCAAAAGTAAGGGCAAAAAGAGACAACAATAGATTTCAATGACATGAGGGTAAATATCATAATATATCATTACATGGTACCATTCACAAAAGGTACAATAATGTCCACAATAAAGACCATGTAATGATAAGGACCAATCATCACAACATATCATTAACCCCTTAATCCCATATGACATACTATCCCGTCGAGGTGACCTGGGACTTAATTCCCAGTGACGGGATAGTACGTCATATGCGATCAGCCGCGCTCATGGGGGGAGCGCAGCCGTTCGCGGCCAGGTGTCAGCTGACTATCGCAGCTGACATCCAGCACTATGTGCCAGGAGCAGTCATGGACCGCCCTCGGCACATTAACCCCTGGCACACTGCGATCAAACATGATCGCAGTGTTCTGGCGGCATAGGGAAGCATCACGCAGGGAGGGGGCTCCCTGTGTGCTTCCCTGAGACCCTCGGAGCAACGGGATGTGATCGCGTTGCTCTGAGGGTCTCCTACCTCCTTCTCCCTGCAGGCCCCAGATCCAAAATGGCCGCGGGGCTACATCCGGGTCCTGCAGGGAGGTGGAGGTGTAAGCCTGCAGCCCTGCATGTCAGATCGCTGATCTGACACAGTGCTCTGCAAAGTGTCAGATCAGCGATCTGACCCTATAACATGATCCCCCCCCTCCCCGGGGCAATGTTATAAAGTAAAAAAAAAATATTCACATGTGTAAAAAAAATAATTCCTAAATAAAGAAAAAATATATAAATATTGTTCCCATAAATACATTTCTTTATCTAAATAGTAAAAAAGAAACAACAAAAGTACACATATTTAGTATCTCCGCGTCAGTAACGACCCCACCTATAAAACTGTAATGCTAGTTAACCCCTTCAGTGAACGCGGTAAAAAAACAATGAGGCAAAAAGCAACGTTTTATTATCATACCACCGAACAAAAAGTGGAATAACACGCTATCAAAAAGATGGATATAAATACATATGGGGTATCAGTGTACTAAGGACAAATTGGACAACAACTTTTGGGGTCCAATTTCTCCAGTTACCCTTGGGAAAAAAACAAAACTGGGGGCAAAAAAATAATTGTTGTGGGAAAAAAATGATTTTTTATTTTCACGGCCTAGGGGTCTAGTTTATAATATTGGGTCAATTGTGGGGGGTTTCTACTGTTTAGGTACATTAGGGGCTCTGCAAACGCAATGTGACGCCTGCAGACCAATCCATCTAAATCTGCATTCCAAATGGCTCACCTACCCTTCCGAGCTCAGCCATGCGCCCAAACTGTGGTTCCCCCCCACATATGGGGTATCAGCGTACTCAGGAGAAATTGGACAACAACTTTTGGGTTCCAATTTCTCCTGTTACCCTTGGGAAAATACAAAACTGGGGGCTAAAAAAATAATTTTGGGGAAAAAATAATTTTTATTTTCACGGCTTTGCGTTATAAACTGTAGTGAAACACTTGGGGGTTCAAAGCTATCACAACACATCTAGATAAGTTCCTTAGGGGGTCTACTTTCCAAAATTGTGTCACTTGTGGGGGGTTTCATTGTTTAGGCACATCAGTGGCTCTCCAAACGCAACATGGCGTCCCATCTCAATTCCTGTCAATTTTGCATTGAAAAGTCAAACGGCGCTTCTTCCCTTCCGAGCTCTGCCATGTGTCCAAACAGTGGTTTACCCCCACACATGGGGTATAAGCGTACTCAGGACAAATTGTACAACAACTTTTGGGGTCCATTTTCTCCTGTTACCCTTGGTAAAATAAATCAAATTGGAGCTGAAGTAAATTTTGTGTGAAAATAGTTAAATGTTCATTTTTATTTAAACATTCCAAAAATTCCTGTTAAACACCTGAAAGGTTAATAAACTTCTTGAATGTGGTTTTGAGCACCTTGAGGGGTGCAGTTTTTAGAATGGTGTCACACTTGGTTATTTTCTATATACTGTATATATAGACCCCTCAAATAGACTTCAAATGAGATGTGGTCCCTAAAAAAAAAAAATGGTGTTGTAAAAATGAAAATTGCTGGTCAACTTTTAACCCTTATAACTCCCTAACAAAAAAAAAAATTTGGTTCCAAATTCTGCTGATGTAAAGTAGACATGTGGGATATGTTACTTATTAAGTATTTTGTGTGACATATCTGTGTGATTTAAGGACATAAAAATTCATAGTTGGAAAATTGCGAAATTTTCAAAATTTTCTCCAAATTTCCATTTTTTTCACAAATAAACGTAAGTCTTCTCGAAGAAATTTTACAACCACTATCATGAAGTACAATATGTCACGAGAAAACAGTGGCAGAATCATCAGGATCCGTTGAAGCGTTCCAGAGTTATAATCTCATAAAGGGACAGTGGTCAGAATTGTAAAAATTGGCCTGGTCATTAACGTGCAAACCACCCT
Source organism: Ranitomeya imitator (assembly GCF_032444005.1). Taxonomy (NCBI): domain Eukaryota; kingdom Metazoa; phylum Chordata; class Amphibia; order Anura; family Dendrobatidae; genus Ranitomeya; species Ranitomeya imitator. The sequence goes on along the minus strand of NC_091284.1, from coordinate 216,987,714 downwards.
TGGGGCTTAAGGAGTTAACCACAGAATGTAAGTCGACATCTAAGGCTACTTTCACATTAGCGTCGTTACGGGGCCCGACGTACCGACGCATACTGTGCAAGCGCCGCACAACGGGGGCAGCGGATGCATTTTTCCAGCGCATCCGCTGCCCCATTGTGAGTTGCGGGGAGGTGGGGGCGGAGTTCCAGCCACACATGCGCGGTCGGAAATGGCGGACACAACGCTGCAAAAAAGTTACATGTAACGTTTTTTGCTGCCGATGGTCCGCCACAACATGGCGCCACCGTTGCACGACGGTTGCGACGTGTGGCAAAGCGTCGCAATGCGTCGCTAATGTTAGTCAATGGAGAAAAAATGCATCCTGCAAGCACTTTTGCAGGATGCGTTTTTTCTCCTAAACGACGCATTGCGACGTGCAATGCACGACGCAAGTGTGAAAGTAGCTTAACATGATAAATCAAATCTAAAATAAGAACTAATTTGTCCCGATATACCACACAATATGTGAAATGTATAAATACATTAAATATATTAAAAGTATATGTAATTTACGTGCACATGTGATAATACATAATACTGAAAAAATATTATAAATACAAAAAAAAAATGAACCAGTATAGAAGCAAATATATGTGTATATTATTAATCAGGTTACAAAATACAAAAATATACATGAGAATATATGAAAAAAGAGATATATCAGGACAATCTTCTCAGTCCGTAATGTTCAAGACGAATTCCTTAGTGTGCTTCCATGTAATCTTCATGTAGAATCCACCACTCATGTCATGAACCAGTACAATTTTAAATAGAACAACAAACATAATATTAGATAACCCACTACCCTAAATGTAAATCCCTCTAGAAATAAAAAAAATTAAAGAAAACAGAAAAAATGCAATTAAATATAGTAACAAAGATATACATCATTAAAGTAATACAATATATACAAAGAAACAGATGGACAGCGACGAAGGGATCATCATCTCCTAAACATCACTTATAGGAGGCTAGAGAATCCCCACTGATCATTCAAGCCAAATGGCTTCATTGTTCTAAGAGTAGTAATCCAACGACATTCTTTTTGAGCTAGCCTATTCATTAGATGGCCACCACGGGCACCAAGATGAACAACATCAATACCTCTGACTTGTAGGTCAATGGTCCCTGATGGATGGAATTCTCGATAGTGGGAAGGTAGCGTCTTCAACTTAGCAATCTCCTCTTTGTGCATATCCTCAGGACCAATCTGTCTAGCCGCTCGTATATCCCTGGCATGTTCCAAAATACGGACATGTAGTTGTCTGGATGTTAGGCCTATATAAATAAGTCCACATGGACAGGTAATGTAATAAACCATAGATGTCGTTTTGCAGTTTACAGCATGCACAATCTTAAGTACGAGAATTTGAATTATTCACAAAGGTATCAGTCTTGATAATATATCTGCAGGCACTACAGTCACCACAGGAGCGTGAGCCCCAAGTAGGACCTCTAGAATTAAAAATAAAATTAGATCTAAGGGGGACGTAGTGGCTATGTGTTATCATCTCACCAATCGTCTTGCTCCTCCTTGCAACAATCCATGGTATATCTTCAATAAATTTAGCAAGTTCATGATCTTGTTTCAATATAGGCCAAAATCGATTCATGATATTGTCATATCCTTCCATCTGCTGTGATAATTGGTAATAATCCGCAAGTGTGACTCCTCCTTTCTTGATATTCGGTCATGAAGAAGATTATTACAATCCATATGTTTGGCCTGCCGGTAACCTTTTTCAATATCCACAGCCCCATAACCATGACGTAAGAAACGTGAAGTCAAACCTCGGGCTTGATTTTCAAATTCTTCATTTGAATCACAGATCCTCTTGGCTCTAATGAATTGTCCTTTAGGGATTGCTTTAATATATGTCTGGGATGTGCAGATCTAGCGTGTAATAAAGAATTTGTGCTCGTTTCCTTACAATAGATGGTACTATGAATGTTGCCACATTGATCAACTGAAACCTGGAGATCAAGGAAGTCGATTTCATTCTCTGTCATCTTAAAGGTGAATTTGACATTCCAATCATTAGTATTAAGATGTATCAAAAATTCATCCAACTCAAGTTCTGCTCCCCTGCTAAGTAAAAAGGACATCGTCTATGAAACGCATCCAGCTTAAAATGGACGGGCCTTGTATATTTGAAAGATAAGATAACAATGGCCCATAAATAAATTTGCGTATGAGGGCGAGAAACACGCCCCCATCGCCACTCCCCGTTTTTGTTGAAAAAAAGATCCTTAAACGTGAAATAATTGTGGGTTAGAGAATACTCCAATAATTCCAACAAAAGTTGTAATAAGTATAAATCCATACCCTTATTGGTTAGGAAAAATTCAACCGCCGCAATACCCCTATGATGCTCAATGCAGGTATATAATGACTCAACATCTCCAGATATGAGTAACATGTCGGGTTCAAATGTTATATCCTGCAATCTCCGTAATACATCACCAGAGTCTTTGATGTACGATGGTAATTCCACCACACATGGTTTGAGGTAATAATCCAAAAAACGAGAGACCATCTCATTCAATCCACCACACCCGGAAACAATAGGTCTCCCGGGTGGGTTCAAAAGATTTTTATGAACTTTCAGTAAAAAATATATAGTTGGAACCACTGGTAAAACAACCCGCAATCCTTCCCATACCGTTTTAGTGATACTGCCAATTGGCTGCAATGAAACAAAGAGTGAAAAATATAAGGTGGTCTGAATACTTTCCGTACCCTCTGTATGTACTACCCAAAGCCACTAAAACTTAAAGGGATTGTCCAAGCTGAATACAATGTTGCTTGGAGGCTTAGATTTCCTGAAAATAACAAATTGTCCCATACTCACCTGCTATTACCCCTGTGTTTCCAGCACAGACTGCTCCATGGTCCTCACCAGCAGTAGAATGACACTACCGTTCATCTTTCACAGGACCGTTGCAGCCTATGATTGACTGTAGCTGTCAGGTAACTTGAACAGCAAATCATGTTTCTTACCACAGGCCATAGTAGTTCTATGACTGGTGAACAATTTTTTAATCACTTCTAGTGCAGACCTTGGGGTGGCCTGTGCTGGATCAAGGAGGTTACAGCAGGTGATTAAGGGAGAGTTAGTTATTTTTAGAGAATCTCCATTTTTTTATTGAGACATCTTAGGACTTTTTTTTAAGGAAGCGCCTTTGTTGCTGTTGTTTTTTTATTTATTTATTTTTAAAATTATTTTAAACATTGTGCCCTATAAGGATCGAACCTTTCAAGGTTCGATTCGGTTTGATTCCTAGAACGTTTCGACGAATGTACCCAAAACCCATTAGATTCAATGGGAGGCCAAACCAAACGTATACACACCTTAAGGGGTGGCAAAAAAAACTTCCAAAACAGCTAAAGTTAGGGGCAGACACTATGAAAAGTGTCATCAGTTGACCCACAGAATAAATTTGGAAATGGCACAGCAACAGTCAACCATGGGCAATGCATCAGGGTCTGGGCCAGCAATTTACAGCTTAGAATTGAAGTTTCAATGAGGACCTGGTGGTTAAGGGAGCAGTGTAAGCCTTTTTAGCTGGGAGACCTGATACTTCATGCAACACCTCAAAGTTTTTTGTTTTTTTCCCCAGCCACACTCAAATGGTACAAACATCAGTTTCATACAGTACTATTTGTAGAAATATGTACGGAAAGTAACACAGGTAGTTGACTGATCAATTGATCCACAGTAGAATATTTTATAATGGCACAGGAACAGTCAGCCATGCATAAGGTATCACAGCCAGGGACAGCATTTTCAGCTTTGAATTGAAGTTTCAATTAAGATTTGGTGACTAATGGAGCAGTATAAGCCTTCTTTGCTGGGAGCCCAGAAACCTTCGCTCAATTTTTTTTTAGTTTCCCATTCAAACTTAGGTGGCACAATCATCAGTTTCATAGACTACTAGTGGTTGAAAAATGTAAGAATAGTAACACAGGTACAGTAGTTGACTGATCAACTGACCCACAGTAGAACATTTTATAATGGCACTGAAGCAGTCACCATGTGCCATGCATGAGGCATCAGAATCTGAGACAGCATTTACAGTTTTTAATTGAAATTTCAATTAAGGTGTGGTGGCTAAGGGAGCAGTGTAAAGGCCCCGTCACACATAGCGACGCTGCAGCGATACCGACAACGATGTTGATCGCTGCAGCGTCGCTGTTTGGTCGCTGGAGAGCTGTCACACAGACAGCTCACCAGCGACCAACGATCCCGAGGTCCCCGGTAACCAGGGTAAACATCGGGTAACTAAGCGCAGGGCCGCGCTTAGTAACCCGATGTTTACCCTGGTTACCATCGTTAAAGTAAAAAAACAAACGCTACATACTTACCTATCGCTGTCTGTCCTCGGCGCTCTGCTTCTCTGGTCTGGCTGTGAGCACAGCGGCCGGAAAGCAGAGCGGTGACGTCACCGCTCTGCTTTCCGGCTGACTGGCGCTCACAGCCAGACCAGAGAAGCAGAGCGCCGAGGACAGACAGCGATAGGTAAGTATGTAGCGTTTGTTTTTTTACTTTTAGGATGGTAACCAGGGTAAACATCGGGTTACTAAGCGCCGCCCTGCGCTTAGTTACCCGATGTTTACCCTGGTTACCAGCGAAGACATCGCTGAATCGGCGTCACACACGCCGATTCAGCGATGTCAGCGGGACCTCAACGATCAAAAAATGGCCCAGGCCATTCCGACACGACCAGCGATCTCACAGCAGGGGCCTGATCGCTGGTACGTGTCACACATAGCGAGATCGCTACTGAGATCGCTGTTGCGTCACAAAACTTGTGACTCAGCAGCGATCTCGCTAGCGATCTCGCTATGTGTGACGGGGCCTTAAGCCTTCTTATCTGTGAGCCCTCATAGCTCTTGCAACACTTTTTTTTATTTTACAGCCACACTCAAATGGCACAAACATCAGTTTCATACAGTACTATTGCTAGAAAAATGTAAGGAAAGTAACCGGTATTTGACTGAAAGTGAGAGCAGGCCTGCCTGTCTGGAAGCTCTACTTACACAAGCAACCCACCAGATGGAGACCCAACTTGGAGTCTCCACATTTCAAAAAATTGTTTGTAATATCACCAGCAGTAGCAACAGCAGGCACAGAAGACACCACAAAGACGGTACAGATTGCAATAACGCGAGATCAATGCATGACACTAAAAACTACACCATTGCCTAGTCTGCTCAATCTGTGACTAGGGTACAAAATTAATTGGAGATCCATGACTTGTTCATTTTGATAAAAGTAAGGAGGTATACACTTTCAAGGGACAGCTGGATGCGCTTATCCATCAGGATACCATCCGCAACGCTGAAGACACGTTCTGAGAGAACTCTAGGTGGTGCCAAGCATGACAAAACCTCCAAAGCTGACAGGCAAGTTCAGACCGCTTCTATTTTTGAAGACAATAATGTAAAAGGGTCCAACCCCCCCCACCCCCTCAATGGCATCCTCTCCAGGCATTTGCAACGTGTCAGACTTGTACTCTGTTCTGCTGGTGCACGGGCTGGTCTAAAAAATGTATGAAATGGGTCACAGAAATTGCTTATGCCGCTTACAATGCTGCTGCTAATGTTTTTGCGATGACGTATTGACATTCCCAAGGTTGGACGTCTAGAACTGGGCTGCACACTGTGTGCATCACTGCTGTCTTGGGGAAAAACAATCTTAAGATTGTCTACAAGCATGTTTCAATACTCCAGAATGCGAATGTCCCTTTTCAGGGGGAAAGAATCTGGCAAAATTTACTCTTGTAACAAAGATCTAACAGAATCGCAACCCAGTAGTCAGCACTATTTCTAACCATAAGAATATGTGCATCATGTTGAAGATAGTGCACCAAGAAGGCGATCATGTGTCGGGCACTTCCATGAGGTCCAAATTCATAGTGTGTTGGTGGCGGGGTAACACTCAAGCTTACTTCCTCTGTACCCTCCTGCCAACCACAGACTGTTGCACATCCATGACCTCATACTCCTCTATTTGTTCCTCGGCTCCTGCACCTTCACTAACAGTTTGTCTTGTACCATGAGCCCCCCTCAATTGCTGTAAGGCACCCACCTGTGTGATGACAGTCCGGAAATTTGAGATATTGTTATCCCTTCCGCATCCTCCTCTGCTTCCTCCTTTTCCTATGGGACCAACACCACCTCACGCAGACTATTCAAAGTGTGCTTCAGTATGTAGATGACTGGAATAGTGATGCAAATAGAAGTAATGGTGACTGGGCAACTGGTACTGAGGGACTGTGACGGCCATCAACTTTCTGAAATCGTCTGTATCCACCAGGCAGAATGGCAGCATTTCCATGGCCAACAGATTGGAGATGATGGAGTTCAAGCTCTTAGCTTTGGCATGTGTAGGAGAAAACATTCTTTTATGTGACCACAACTGTGGAACCGAGGGCTGGCTGCTGTGCTGAGAGAGGGTGGAGTACAGAGAACAGGACAAACTGCTGGACTGTGAGTGAGGTGCAGGAGGAGATGTTATGGTGGAATAAGAAATAAGTGTTGTGCTAGCCGGCACAGAAACAGCAGTCGTGTCCACTGCCGTAACAGCTGACGGCCTCTCACTCACTCCGACTTTAGAGAGTAAACAAGTGGATTTTCTGCTGCTGGAGAGCTTCGCACAGTCACAGAGGAGGAAGAAGCAGCAGACGTGGTGTTAGGTCTCGAGTTCCCGCTTCTGCACAGGGGGAATCTCGAGCCATCTCCGCTGCGGTCTCCCATTCTTGTCCAGCCGCAGTGGAGTCTGCTCAGCAGGGACGTCGGTCCCAGCGTCTTGCTCAGTCTCACTCTGTACAGAGAGTTACTGCTGCTTCTTCAGCTTCTGCCATTAAAGTCAGTGCTGGTCAGCAGCGAGCGGACTTCTCTGGGACTAAGTCCTTGTCTGCACATACTGAGCATGCCCAGGGCAAGATCTCCCGTTGGAGATCGAGGGTCATGTGCTCAGGCTCTGCAGCACATTCCATTGGTCCTCTTGGCAGGTCTTGGAAGGGCAAATTTTCTGTGGCCACTTCCTGTGCTGCAACTATATAAACTGCGCATGACCGCACGGCCATGCGCTAGTGTACAATTGTTAATGTGTGTATGTTGTGAGTGCAAGTCGTCCTTGGATACCCCTACCCTATTGAATGTCTGTTCGCGGAAGGTGTATGGTTGCTATCTAGCGCCCGACTTAGCCTACAGCACGAATCACACATTGCAGCGTCCAGTTGCTGTGACCGCCAGTACGGCGCCGTGCACTTCCTCTGTGCTTTCCTTACCCAAGCCTGGGTGGTTAGTGGCGTTCGTCAGTGCGGCACCGCATGCACTCTTGTGCCTTAATATCGTTATTTAGTTTCCTTACACACCCAGTTGCGGTGTTATGCCAGCAAGGGTCTAATCGGACTTCAATCCTAGTTGGGGTTGAGTTCGCTGACTACTTGCTCGCGCTCTATGTGCGGTACCGTGGTCCTGTGACGCAACAGGATCGCTTCCTTCACGTTGGGTGAAGTTTAACCCACGTGTGTACATTTATGAGTACCGCCATATAGTCCGTCGTTACTTGGCAGCAGGTTCCATCTCTGCACGGTGGACCCCGGGCTGCGAACGCACCATACTCTATCTGTCTTAATATTTGGTGCGTTCCGCTAGCCCTAACATTACACTAGCGCCAGGGTCTGGCTAGTAATGACGGACAAACAGCAATCCTTGCGGTATATCCAGCAGCTGGAGGGTAGGTTGGCGGCTCTTGAGAGCGCAACCTCAGCTGTGGATGTTACCGCAGTTGCTGTACAGGCTGCTAGCGTGGCTGCAGCAACCCTGTCCATTGCCACCCCTGCTCCAACATTTTCTCGCCTCCCGCTGCCAGAAAAATTTTCTGGTGATAGCAAGTTTTGTAGGGGATTTGTGAGTCAGTGCTCTATTCACCTCGAGCTCCTGGATGCACGTTTTCCCACAGAGCGGGCTAAGGTGGGATTTATAGTGTCTCTCTTGTCGGACAGGGCGTTGGAATGGGCTACGCCGCTGTGGGAGCGTGGCGATCATGTGGTGCAGAGTGCTCCGCTGTTTCTGAGCACTCTGAAACAGGTCTTTTTAGGACCTCAAGTCACCCATGATACTGCGCTCCAACTGCTGGCATTAACTCAGGGTGAGTCCTTGGTCAGTTATTTTGCCATCCAATTCCGCACTTTAGCTTCTGAGCTGGATTGGTCGGATAAAGCTCTTATCCCCATATTTTGGAGGGGCCTGGCTGACCACGTTAAGGACGCTCTGGCCACTAGGGAGATTCCTGCCACACTGGAGGAGCTAATAACTGTCTCCACTCGAATTGACCTCCGTTTTAACGAGCGGAGGTTAGAGCGAGCCCAGTGTAGGCAGAGGTTTCGGCTGGCTCCTACCTTCGCCAAACCTCTGGAATCTCCGGTCCTGGTTCCTGAGTCACATGAGGCCAGGGAAGTGTCACAAGCGGGATCTAAGTCCCGGACCGCTTGTGCACTCAAGGTCTGTCATGTTTGCCAGCAGTCAGGACATCTAGCCACCAGATGTTCTCAGCGATCGAGGAAATGTCAGCGTCTAGTGGTAGTAGGTGGAGGTACACTAGACACGGCGACGTTTGCCTCTAAATTGTCCTTTAAGGGGACAATTACTATAGGCTCATTCTCCCACTCGGTAGAGCTCTGCGTGGATTCTGGGGCGGAGGGCAATTTTATGTCTTCTGCCTTCGCCCAACGTCACGCAATACCCCTTGTTATGCTAGCTCAACCAGTAACGGTACGAGTGGTGAATGGGTCGGCACTGCCCTCACAGATAACACACCAGACCATCCCTTTTACTCTGTCCATGTCGCCATCTCATCAGGAGATTATATCTCTGCCCGTCATTCCTGAGGGAATTGATGAGGTCCTGTTGGGAATACCTTGGCTACGGTACCACTCTCCTCATATCGAGTGGTCCTCTGGCAGAATCCTGGGATGGGGCGAATCTTGTGGGGGTAGGTGTTAGAGGGAGTGCGTTCAGGTTGCTACTACAGAGGTACCCGCAGATCTTTCCTCTCTCCCCAAGCCGTATTGGTCTTATGCAGACGTGTTCTCCAAAAAGGCGGCGGAGATCCTTCCGCCCCATCGCCCCTATAACTGTCCTATTGATCTCTTGCCTGGTGCTGAGCCTCCCCGGGGTCGAGTCTATCCGCTATCTCTTCCGGAGACGGAGGCAATGTCACAGTACATCCAGGAAAATCTGGCAAGAGGATTCATTAGGAAGTCAGTGTCACCTGCTGGGGCAGGGTTCTTCTTCGTGCAGAAGAAGAATGGGGAATTGTGTCCATGCATAGACTACAGGGGTCTTAACGCCATCACCGTTAAGAACAAGTATCCTTTGCCCTTGATATCTGAGCTCTTCGATAGGCTTCGGGGAGCAAGGGTATTTACTAAACTAGATCTGCGGGGTGCTTACAACCTGATTCGCATCCGTGAGGGGGACGAATGGAAGACGGCTTTTAACACCAGGGATGGGCACTATGAATATCTGGTGATGCCCTTCAGGCTCTGTAATGCCCCAGCCGTTTTCCAAGACTTTGTGAACGATATCTTCCGGGATATGCTTTCCACCTCGGTCGTAGTCTATCTGGATGATATTCTCATCTACTCTCCAGATATTGACTCCCACCGGAGAGATGTTTGCAAAGTCTTCGACCTCCTACGGGCAAACTCCCTCTATGCTAAGTTGGAGAAGTGTATGTTTGAGCAGGAGTCCTTACCTTTCCTAGGCTACATCATCTCTGCCCAGGGATTGGCTATGGATCCTGCCAAACTACAGGCTGTGATGGACTGGCAGGAACCCCATTCTCTTAAAGCGGTGCAGCACTTTATGGGGTTCATTAATTATTATCGCCAGTTCATTCCGCACTTCTCAACTTTGGTAGCACCCTTGGTTGCCCTCACCAAGAAGGGGGCGAATCCCAAATTGTGGTCTGAGGAGGTCTCCAAGGCCTTTAACTCTATAAAGTCACACTTCGCTAGCGCTCCCATCCTACATCGCCCCGATGTTGATAAGCCATTTATCATGGAGGTGGATGCCTCTTCTGTTGGTGCTGGAGCAGTCCTCTTCCAAAAGGATGCTCAAGGTCGGAAGCATCCTTGCTTCTTTTTCTCCAAGACTTTCTCACCAGCAGAGAGGAATTATTCCATCGGGGACAAGGAGTTGCTAGCCATGAAGTTGGCTTTCTCGGAGTGGAGACATCTCTTGGAGGGTGCACGTTTTCCCTTCCAAGTCTTCACAGACCATAAAAATTTGGTGTACCTGCAGACAGCCCAGCGGTTGAATTCTCGCCAGGCCAGATGGTCCTTATTCTTCTCCCGGTTTCATTTCACCCTCCATTTTCTTTCTGGGGAGAAGAACATTCGGGCCGACGCTCTCTCTCGCTCCGTTGTGTCATCTGCGGAGGAGGAGGAGGAGCCTCGGCTTATTGTCCCCACCGAGAGCTTGAGAACTGTGGCCCCGGTTTCGCTAGAGTCTGTGCCCCCGGGCAAGACTTTTGTTCCATCCAATTTGCGACCGGAGGTTCTCTCTTGGGCACACTCGTCCAGGGTGGGTGGACATTTTGGTACCAAAAGTACATCTGAGCTACTGGCGAGGACGTACTGGTGGCCGCATATGGCTCGTGATGTCGCAGAGTATGTTCGGGCGTGTGTCTCTTGCGCCAAGAACAAGACTCCTCGGCAACGGCCAGCTGGTTTGCTTTATCCTCTGCCGGTGGCGGACAGGCCCTGGGAGATGGTCGGGATGGACTTTGTGGTGGGCTTACCCAAGTCTCGTAACTGCACCATTATCTGGGTGATCACCGACCATTTTTCCAAAATGGTGCACTTGGTGCCTCTTCCACGGCTACCTTTTGCACGGGCGTTGGCTGTCTTGTTCGTCAAGCATATCTTTCGCCTACACGGTATGCCAGACAAAATTGTTAGTGACCGGGGTCCCCAGTTTGCGTCTCGATTCTGGAGAGAGCTTTGTCGTCTACTCAGTATTGAGTTGAATCTCTCTTCGGCATATCATCCCGAGACGAATGGGTTGGTAGAGAGGGCCAACCAGACCTTGGTCACATATTTACAACATTTTGTTTCTGCCAGGCAGGATGACTGGGCATCCTTGCTACCGTGGGCAGAGTTTGCACTTAACAATGCCGTAGCCGACTTCACCGATCAGACTCCATTCCTCCTAAATTACGGCCAGCATCCCCGTGTTCCTGTGCCCATGCCTGTGTCTTCTGCTGACTCCAGGGTGGCAGACTGGGCTGTGGAGGCACGGGACATTTGGGACCGCACGCAGGATGCCATTCGGGCCTCCAAGGAGAGAATGAGGTCCTCCGCCGATGTTCATCGGCGCCCCGCTCCGACCTTTGCTCCTGGCGACTTGGTGTGGCTCTCCGCCCGTAACATCAGGCTGCGAGTTGAGTCCACTAAGTTTGCTCCTCGCTACTTGGGTCCCTTCAAGGTTCTCGAACAGGTTAATCCTGTGGTCTACCGTTTGGCTCTTCCTCCACGCTTGGGTATCACCGACAGGTCATGGGAGCCTGCTGAAAACATTCGGGCCCCACAGCTCATTGCTGCCTTCGAGCGTAACGAGGCCCAAGGAGGGGGGGGCCCTAGGAGGGGGGTGATGTTAGGTCTCGAGTTCCCGCTTCTGCACAGGGGGAATCTCGAGCCATCTCCGCTGCGGTCTCCCATTCTTGTCCAGCTGCAGTGGAGTCTGCTCAGCAGGGACGTCTGTCCCAGCGTCTTGCTCAGTCTCACTCTGTACAGAGAGTTACTGCTGCTTCTTCAGCTTCTGCCATTAAATTCAGTGCTGGTCAGCAGCGAGCGGACTTCTCTGGGACTAAGTCCTTGTCTGCACACACTGAGCATGCCCAGGGCAAGATCTCCCGTTGGAGATCGAGGGTCATGTGCTCAGGCTCTGCAGCGCATTCCATTGGTCCTCTTGGCAGGTCTTGGAAGGGCAAAGTTTCTGTGGCCACTTCCTGTGCTGCAACTATATAAACTGCGCATGACCGCACGGCCATGCGCTAGTGTACAATTGTTAATGTGTGTATGTTGTGAGTGCAAGTCGTCCTTGGATACCTCTACCCTATTGAATGTCTGTTCGCGGAAGGTGTATGGTTGCAATCTAGCGCCCGACTTAGCCTACAGCACGAATCACACATTACAGCGTCCAGTTGCTGTGACCGCCAGTACGGCGCCGTGCACTTCCTCTGTGCTTTCCTTACCCAAGCCTGGGTGGTTAGTGGCGTTCGTCAGTGCGGCACCGCATGCACTCTTGTGCCTTAATATCGTTATTTAGTTTCCTTACACACCCAGTTGCGGTGTTATGCCAGCAAGGGTCTAATCGGACTTCAATCCTAGTTGGGGTTGAGTTCGCTGACTACTTGCTCACGCTCTATGTGCGGTACCGCGGTCCTGTGACGCAACAGGATCGCTTCCTTCACGTTGGGTGAAGTTTAACCCACGTGTGTATACTTATGAGTACCGCCATATAGTCCGTCGTTACTTGGCAGCAGGTTCCATCTCTGCACGGTGGACCCCGGGCTGCAAACGCACCATACTCTATCTGTCTTAATATTTGGTGCGTTCCGCTAGCCCTAACACGTGGTTGATGCGACAGCCAGTGGTTGGTGAGACCTGCTGGTCGGCATTTTAGCGCAATGAGATTCCCAGACTAATTTATGTTGATTGTGCATGTGGCGGTTTATGCATGTAGTTGTCACATTATTGCAATTTTTGCCACTGCTGAGTTTTTTTTTGCAGATTTCCCAGATAACCTGAGTTGGGTTTTCAGTTCTCAAAAAAGGCCCTGGCTAGGCAACCCTTGCTAGAGTTGTTGCTGAGGATGCAGTGCTTGTTGTGGTTGCATTACTTTGTGTATGTGCAGGAATCCGCAATGTAACCACCTCGTCTTCCACCTCCTCCTCTACCTCCTGTGCTGAGCTACTCAGTTGCATACCCTTGGGTTCACACCAAGTGGGATCTAAAACTTCATTGTCATTCTCTCACTCCTCACCCTGAGAGTCACCCGCTTTCTCTTCCTGCCCTAACACCACAGTAAAGTCCACATGCGCCTCTGTTATCTAAATCTCACCAGGATCACCTCCGTCTCCTCCGGATTCTGCCCAGACGTTACTTCATCCGGCCGTGGATCCAACAAAAATAAATTTTGGGCATCGGTGCAGATGCTTTCCTCTTCTGGATTCTGGTATTATTCGATGCAGAGCTCTGATGCCCATGGAATGCAATGTGTGAACAGCTCTGCAGAATGTCCCATCTATAGTTCCCCACAATCAGTTGGGCGTTTGGAAATTTGTGACGCAGGGGGAAAGAAGGGTGATTGGGGTGCCACCTCTGAGGATTGTACTGTGTGTGATGTTAAGGAGGAGGAGAGGACACTTTATGCAGCACTTGCCATCCACTAGAGCACATGCTCTTTCTGAGCCTCATCTACAGGGCGGACCGCTGTGCGGCTGCCAAAGGGAGTCGAATAACCTGTCCAATAACAGATGTTGTTGCAGCGCCCCAGAGTCCTGGTCGTTGCAGTAATGTCGCTCTGCCGCTAAGGGGAGTGATGTTATGTCTGATTGCACTAAAGGAGTTCACCTGACCAGGTATCACAGTCACACATTACACTTCACACTCCGGCCACCAGGGGGAGCAAAAGGCACTATGTATTAGGCCACTCCTCACACTTTGGTAAAACTGGGGGTTGGATAGGAAATTAGTCAGAACGCAGCCTGGGAGAGCTCCAGGGAGGACCTGTCAGGGGTGGGTTCCTGGCAGGTACCTAGCAGAAAGGACAGAACGTACGGAGCCACACCTGCACTACCTTGCGGCGGCATCCTAAGGAAGGACACGAAGCAAAGGATATTGTGGAGAAGTGAGAAACTAAATCGCAGCACAAGGAGATATCCAGTAGGAGTCGTGCCCCGTGAGCGGCAACATCCTACTGAGGCACGTAGCCGGTGGCCGGAACACCGAGGAAGTAACAGACTCCAAGCATTACTTCAAACAGCGGCAGGACAGTTGATTTTAGGTTGGCTGTCTACCATACATCACCTAAGCAGACATAGGGGCAAAGTTGGAGAGGGGCGTCTCTAGGGTCCCAGAATAACTCCGAGCCTTCCCGTCAAACGGGTGCGTCCTATCCAGACAATAACTTGGGGGACGGAGAGAAAGAACAGATACGAAAGTTGTGAGGACTATCCCGAATGCTCAGCAAGGAAGAACTACAACACACAAGCGCTAGTTGGTAGGCACTGATTTCCACCTGCAAAGGGAACTCTGGATGTGCCTTCGGACCGGCCGGACTCAGCCAGCCCTGTTAGCAGTGCTCTGGATTGCGGATCCCGACGTCTTCAGTAAAAGATAAAGAGACTGCAACCCTGTGTCCTCATTATTAACTGCGCCTCACATCATCGCCAACTACACTACTGGGAAGCCCTGGGGATATACTTCACCTGTGGGAAGATATACCATCTAGCTGCCATTCCATCACCCCAGCGGACCCCTAAGCAGCGTCGGTCACCCTGACTGAATACCACAGGTGGCGTCACGACCCGTTGACAAACTATCATCACCCCTTTCTTTGGACGCCCCTTAGCAGGGTCACGGACCGGGTCCAGCCACCGTGACAGCCCCAGCACCGAGACTGAGAGGACCGGTACCGAGTAACCCGCGGCCCTGCGTCTAGGGGCACTCCATTGTCAGTGGTCTTTGTTTGTTCACTTGAGGTTTCATATCATTAACACCTAACCCACATACACGTTGAACACCAAGTCTATTCACCCTTCCACCACAACCTCGCTTTTTCCCACTCATGTTGTATGTACCCTTCCCCTATCTTAACCAGCTGTTTCACAACCCTAGGCCCAGACTAGTCAGTCACCTGTGACTAAATTAATAATCAGTATTTATTACTTGATACCACAGAATTAGCACAAAAGATTTAGATTATGAAATGAAGTCTGGTGCCTGCATTAGACTATTATCCCAAGTGATTTGGATTATGAAATGTAGGCTGGTGCCTGCACCAGACTATTATGCCAAACAATTTAGATTATGATATGATGCCTGCATCAGACCTTTATCCCAAATGATTTGGATTATGAAATGAGGTCTGGTGCCTGCATCAAACTATTATGCCAAACAATTTGGATTATAAAAGGAGGCCTAGTACCTGTGATTGACTGTGCTAAACATAGCAGGGCTGCAGCTCTGCTACGCATAGCTAAAAATCATGATTTCTTCTGAATGCTGGCCACGATCCGAAATTCACAAGAGTATCATAATGTCTGGCACAGAAGTCTTTTGCAGACTTCAGGCTGTCATGACAACCCATCTGTACCCCACAATTAAATCAACTGTCATGTGCAGGGATAGATGTGGGCTCAGCGTCAGAGCGCACATCAAAGTCAAGGACACCTCATATATCTTGAAGTGGTTAATGGGGTTGTCGGACATTAGAGTAAAAGTCTTTGCCCTGTGAGGATTCTGCAGTACCTGCGACAGAAGCAGCCAGTCATGTGACAGCAAATATGCGATTTGCATACTTCTGGCTACATTCCAACTAGACGTGTCTGACCTCACTCAAGTTACTTGCATTGAGCGAGGCCACATATGTCTGATCTGCACATGACCTCAAGTATGCAAAATACATGTTTGCGGTCAAGCATCCGCTTCTCCTGCTCCAGCACCAAAAAGTCCTGACAGCTGCTACTGAGCTGTTGTGAATTCTGCTTTTGGGCTCCCTCCGGTGGTTGTAGGTGGTAATGCAGTTGTCCCTGGGTTGCAGTCCTGGTCAGGTGAATCTGCTGATTGCAGTTCTGACTGGGGTATTTAGGTGTGCAGGATTCATTACTCCTTGCCAGTTGTCCATGGTTGTTGGGAGGTGTTGGACCTCTGTCTGGTTCCTCCTGCCTTGCTGCCAAATCAGCAAAGATAAGTGTCTGGTTTTGTTTCTGTGGCACACATGCTGTGTGCTTGATAATTCAGTGCTATTCATTTGTTTTTTCTTGTCCAGCTTAGATTGTGTCTGTATTTTCTCAGTCTTGTTGGATTCTCAGGAGTTGCAGATATACGTTCCACGTCTTTAGTTAGATGGTGGAATTTTTTGTATTATCTGCTGTGTATATTTTTGGAAGGGTTTTAATACTGACCGCTTAGTATTTTGTCCTATCCTTTCCTATTTAGCTAGAGTGGCCTCTTTTGCTAAATCCTGTTTTCTGCCTGCGTGTGTCTTTCCTCTCCTACTCACAGTCAATATTCGTGGGGGGCTGCCTATCCTTTGGGGTTCTGCTCTGAGGCAAGGTAGAATTCCTATTTCCATCTATAGGGGTATTTAGTCCTCCGGCTGTGTCGAGGTGTCTAGGGTTTGTTAGGCACACCCCATGGCTACTTCTAGTTGCGGTGTTAGTTCAGGATTTGCGGTCAGTACAGTTTCCACCTACTCCAGAGAAAGTTTCATGCGGCTCCAAGGTCACCGGATCATAACAGTACAACTGGCCAATAATGAGTTAAATGCATCTCAGAAGAAGGGAAGAAAGGTGTTGAGCCATTTTTTTCTGCAGTCTGCTTTGCCTTCTCTTCCCTCTTTTTCTCTGGGTGGCTGAGGAGTCTTGTGCTAGCATGCATGTTCAGGAATTAGCTTCTCGTGTAGACCAGCTTGCTGCTAGGGTACAGGGTATTTCTGATTATATTGTTCAGACTCCTGTTTTAGAGCCGAAGATTCCTACTCCTGATTTGTTTTTTGGTGACAGGTCCAAATTTTTGAGTTTTAAAAACAACTGTAAACTGTTTTTTGCTCTGAGACCTCGATCCTCTGGTGATTCCATTCAGCAGGTTAAAATCATCATCTCCCTGCTGCATGGCGATCCACAGGATTGGGCATTTTCCCTGGAATCTGGGAATCCGGTTTTGCTTAATGTAGACTCCTTTTTTTCAGGCTTTAGGATTATTATATGATGAACCGAATTCTGTGGAACAAGCGGAGAAGACCTTGTTGGCCCTGTCTCAGGGTCAAGAGGCGGCAGAATTGTATTGTCAGAAATTTAGAAAATGGTCTGTGTTGACTAAATGGAATGATGATGCTTTGGCGGCAATTTTCAGAAAGGGTCTTTCTGAATCCATTTAAGATGTTATGGTGGGGTTTCCCACGCCTTTCGGTCTGAGTGATTCTATGTCTCTGGCCATTCAGATTGACCGGCGCTTGCGGGAGCGCAGAACTGTGGCGTTGTCCTCAGAGCAGATTCCTGAGCCAATGCAGTGTGATAGGTGTTGTGAATTCTGTGGTCAAGCTCCCTCCTGTGGTCATGAGTAGTACTGTGGCTGGTTCTGTCTATGAGCTTCCTTTGGTGGATGTGTGTGGGGCTGCGGCTTCTGAGTTTCCTTCCTCAGGTGACGAGGTTAAGTCGTTAGGTGCTGTTCTATTTAACTCCACCTAGTTCTTTGTTCCTGGCCTCCAGTCAATGTTCCAGTATTGGTCTTGCTCTCTCCTGGATCGTTCTTGTGGCCTGTCTTCACTGCATAAGCTAAGTTCTGCTTGTGTTACTTTTGTTTGCTATTTTTTCTGTCCAGCTTGCTATATTGGTTTTTCTTGCTTGCTGGAAGCTCTGGGACGCAGAGGAAGCACCTCCGTACCGTTAGTCGGTACGGAGGGTCTTTTTGCGCCCTCTGCGTGGTTGTTTGTAGGTTTTTGTGCTGACCGCAAAGCTATCTTTCCTATCCTCGGTCTATTCAGTAAGTCGGGACTCACTTTGCTAAAACCTATTTCATCTCTGTGTTTGTATTTTCATCTTTACTCACAGTCATTATATGTGGGGGGCTGCCTTTTCCTTTGGGGAATTTCTCTGAGGCAAGGTAGGCTTATTTTTCTATCTTCAGGGCTAGCTAGTTTCTCAGGCTGTGCCCGAGGCGCCTAGGTCTGGTCAGGAGCGCTCCACGGCTACCTCTAGTGTTGTGTGATAGGATTAGGGATTGCGGTCAGCAGAGTTCCCACGTCCCAGAGCTCGTCCTATGTTATTATAACCTATCAGGTCACTTTGTGTGCTCTTAACCACCAGGTCTATTGTGTTTCTGAATCACCAGTTCATAACAGATAGGATTCTGTCTAGAACGGAACGACAAGGATTCAGACGTCAGAATAGGTTGTGTTATTATTGTGGCAACGCTTCTCATGTCATTTCAGTCTGCCCTAAGCGGACAAAGAGGATCGCTAGTTCATTTACCATCAGTACTGTACAACCTAAATTTCTGTTATCTGTGTCCTTGATCTGCTCATTGTCATCATTTTCTGTCATGGCGTTTGTGGATTCAGGCGCCGCCTTGAACTTAATGGACTTTGAGTTTGCCAGGCATTGTGGTTTTCCCTTGCAGCCTTTGCAGAACCCTATTCCTTTAAGGGGCATTGATGCTACACCTTTGGCTAAAAATAAGCCCCAGTTTTGGACACAGGTGACCATGCGCATGGCGCCAGCCCATCAGGAAGATTGTCGATTTCTGATGTTGCATAATTTGCATGATGCTATCGTGCTGGGTTTTCCGTGGTTGCAGGTACATAATCCTGTGTTGGATTGGAAGTCTATGTCTGTGACTAGTTGGGGTTGTCAGGGGGTTCATAATGATGTTCCTTTGATGTCAATCTCCTCTTCTGAAATTCCAGAGTTTTTGACTGATTTTCAGGATGTATTCGATGAGCCCAAGTCCAGTTCCCTTCCACCGCACAGGGACTGTGATTGTGCGATTGACTTGATTCCAGGCTGTAAGTTTCCTAAGGGCTGACTTTTCAACCTGTCTGTGCCTGAACATACCGCCATGTGGAGTAATGTTAAGGAGTCTTTGGAGAAAGGGCATATTCGGCCATCTTCTTCACCGTTGGGAGCAGGATTTTTTTTTTGTTGCTAAGAAGGATGGCTCCTTGAGACCCTGTATTGATTATCGCCTCTTGAATAAGATCACGGTCAAGTTTCAATACCCTTTACCTTTGCTTTCCGATTTGTTTGCTAGGATTAAGGGGGCTAGTTGGTTTACGAAGATTGACCTTCGGGGGGCATATAATCTTGTTCGTATTAAGCAGGGTGATGAATGGAAAACTGCGTTTAATACGCTCGAAGGCCATTTTGAATACCTTGTGATGCCATTCGGGCTCACTAATGCTCCATCTGTTTTTCAGTCCTTCATGCATGATATCTTCTGGACTTATATTGATAAATTCTTGATTGTATATTTGGACGATATTTAGATTTTTTCTGATGATTGGGAGTCTCATGTGGAACAGGTCAGGATGGTATTTCAGATCCTTCGTGACAATGCTTTGTTTGTGAAAGGGTCTAAGTGTCTCTTTGGGGTGCAGAAGGTTTCTTTTTTGGGCTTCATTTTTTCTCCCTCATCTATGGAGATGGATCCGGTTAAGGTTCAGGCCATTCATGATTGGATTCAACCCACATCCATGAAGAGCCTTCAGAAATTTTTGGGTTTTGCAAATTTTTATCGCCGTTTCATTGCTAACTTTTCCAGCATGGTTAAACCCTTGACTGATTTGACGAAGAAAGGCGCTGATGTGGCGAATTGGTCCTCTGCGGCTGTCTCTGCCTTTCAGGAACTTAAATGCTGATTTACTTCTGCTCCGGTGTTGCGCCAACCGGAAGTTTCTCTTCCGTTTCAGGTTGAGATTGACGCTTCTGAGATTGGGGCAGGGGCCGTTTTGTCTCAGAGGGATCCTGTTGGTTCCTTGATGAAACCGTGTGCCTTCTTTTCCCGTAAGTTTTCGCCTGCTCAATGCAATTATGATGTCAGCAATCGGGAGTTGTTAGCTATGAAGTGGGCGTTTGAGGAGTGGCGACATTGGCTTGAGGGAGCTAAGCACCGTATTGTGGTCTTGACCGATCATAAGAATCTGATTTACCTCGAGTCTGCCAAACGGCTGAATCCTATACAGGCTCGATGGTTCTTGTTTTTTTCCCGTTTTGATTTTGTGGTCTCCTATCTTCCGGGTTCTAAGAATATTAAGGCTGATGCCCTCTCTAGGAGTTTTTTGCCTGATTCTCCTGAGGTCCTTGAACCGGTCGGCATTCTGAAAGAAGGGGTGGTCCTTTCTGCCATTTCCCCTGATTTACGACGGGTTCTTCAGGAATTTAAGGCTGACAGACCTGACCGCTGTCCAGTGGGGAAACTGTTTGTTCCTGACAGGTGGACTAGTAGAGTGATTTCTGAGGTTCACTGTTCTGTGTTGGCTGGTCATCCTGGTATTTTTGGTACCAGAGACTTGGTTGGTAGGTCCTTTTGGTGGCCTTCTTTGTCACGCGATGTGCGTTCTTTTGTGCAGTCCTGTGGGACTTGTGCGCGGGCCAAGCCTTGTTGTTCCCATGCTAGTGGGTTGCTTTTGCCATTGCCGGTCCCTGAGAGGCCCTGGATGCATATTTCTATGGATTTTATTTCTGATCTTCCGGTTTCCCAGAGGATGTCGGTTATCTGGGTTGTTTGTGACCGGTTCTCTAAGATGATTCATATGGTGCCTTTGCCTAAATTGCCTTCCTCTTCAGATTTGGTTCCGTTGTTTTTTCAGCATGTGGTTCGTTTGCATGGTATTCCGGAGAATATTGTGTCCGACAGAGGTTCCCAGTTTGTTTCTAGGTTTTGGCGGGCCTTTTGTGCTAGGCTGGGCATTGATTTGTCTTTTTCTTCTGCATTTCATCCTCAGACAAATGGCCAGACCGAGCAAACTAATCAGACTTTGGAGACTTATTTGAGATGCTTTGTGTCTGCTGATCAGGATGATTGGGTGGCCTTCTTGCCATTGGCCGAGTTTGCCCTTAATAATCGGGCTAGTTCGGCTACTTTGGTTTCGCCTTTCTTTTGTAATTTTGGTTTTCATCCTCATTTTTCTTCTGGGCTGGTTGAGCTTTCTGACTGTCCTGGTGTGGATTCTGTGGTTGACAGGTTGCAGCAGATTTGGGCTCATGTGGTGGACAATTTGGTGTTGTCTCAGGAGGAGGCTCAACGTTTTGCTAACCGTCGTCGGTGTGTTGGTTCCCGGCTTCGGGTTGGGGATCTGGTCTGGTTGTCTTCCCGTCATGTTCCTATGAAGGTTTCTTGTCCTAAGTTTAAGCCTCGGTTTATTGGTCCTTATAGGATTTCTGGGATTATTAATCCGGTGTCTTTTCGATTGGCGCTTCCGGCCTCTCTTGCTATCCATAATGTCTTCCATAGATCTTTATTGCGGAAATATGTGGTGCCCGTTGTTCCCTCTGTTGATCCTCCGGCCCCTGTGTTGGTTGATGGGGAGTTGGAGTATGTGGTTGAGAAGATTTTGGATTCTCGTTTTTCGAGGCGGAGGCTTCAGTCAAGTCCTTGTCAAATGGAAGGGTTATGGCCAGGAGGATAATTCTTGGGTTTTTGCCTCTGATGTCCATGCTGCTGATTTGGTTCGTGCCTTTCATCTGGCTCATCCTGATCGGCCTGGGGGCTCTGGTGAGGGTTCGGTGACCCCTCCTCAAGGGGGGGTACTGTTGTGAATTCTGCTTTTGGGCTCCCTCTGGTGGTTGTAGGTGGTAATGCAGTTGTCCCTGGGTTGCAGTCCTGGTCAGGTGTATCTGCTGATTGCAGTTCTGACTGGGGTATTTAGGTGTGCAGGATTCATTAGTCCTTGCCAGTTGTCCATGGTTGTTGGGAGGTGTTGGACCTCTGTCTGGTTCCTCCTGCCTTGCTGCCAAATCAGCAAAGATAAGTGTCTGGTTTTGTTTCTGTGGCACACATGCTGTGTGCTTGATAATTCAGTGCTATTCATTTGTTTTTTCTTGTCCAGCTTAGATTGTGTCAGTATTTTCTCAGTCTTGTTGGATTCTCAGGAGTTGCAGATATACGTTCCACGTCTTTAGTTAGATGGTGGAATTTTTTGTATTATCTGCTGTGGATATTTTTGGAAGGGTTTTAATACTGACCGCTTAGTATTCTGTCCTATCCTTTCCTATTTAGCTAGAGTGGCCTCTCTTGCTAAATCCTGTTTTCTGCCTGCGTGTGTCTTTCCTCTCCTACTCACAGTTAATATTCGTGGGGGGCTGCCTATCCTTTGGGGTTCTGCTCTGAGGCAAGGTAGAATTCCTTTTTCCATCTATAGGGGTATTTAGTCCTCCGGCTGTGTCGAGGTGTCTAGGGTTTGTTAGGCACACCCCACGGCTACTTCTAGTTGCAGTGTTAGTTCAGGATTTGCGGTCAGTACAGTTTCCACTTACTCCAGAGAAAGTTTCATGCAGCTCCAAGGTCACCGGATCATAACACTGAGCGTGCTGTGAGGGCTCACAAGTCTGCAATCACATAGAGTAACAACAGACTTGTATCCTAAAGCTGGACAACCCCTTAAATTCTCTTAAGTAAGATAACTTTCTCTGGACAAGATGGAGAAGAAAGGTGATGATAACTCCAGAGAAGATGTCACCTGTATGGAACCTGGATATAAAAGTTTATCTGGGATACTGTAATCAATACTGAATCAATACTGTAGCGAGGAAAAGGGTACTGTGGGGTCATCATGCTGTGTGTGTGGAGGGTACTGTGAAGGGAATCACTATAGGAGTATGGAAATATCACTGTCATGGTGGGGCAATATTGTTGGTATCAGGTGTAAGGAGGAGGACTGAGCTGTGGGTACCTGTGTGACACCGGGTCCGGAACTGCCAAGGCCATGTCCAGTACTGAAGGGGGTATTGAAGGAAAGAACCCAAGGATTGACGAAAAGAACCCATGACTTGGAGAGAAGGGTCGTGGTAAGCGAGGGGAGGAGAGAGTCTAGTGCAGGAAGAGCCAGAGGGTTCCCGCCGGAGGAAAGAGAGAGCAGGGAACGGCTGCGCACTGTGGAGGGAGTTGAAATGTGGAGCAGAGACCCGGGACGAGTTCAGGGATAACTCCCGGGTACCAGTGGGTGCACAGAGAGATGGGCGCTGAGTGAAGCAGCACGGTGCTGGTATGCAGGTACCAACGGAGATACCGAGGGACGAGCGCCAAGTGAAACCTCATGGTCCGTGCATCCAGTTATCGGCAGGTGCAGAGGGAAGCACACACTGAGTAGAGACTTGCACAGAGCTTCACACTTTGGCTCTGCAGTTTAATGAACTAGGGGCTCAGCAGGCAAAACCGGTGACTGCCCACTGCCGTTAGAAGCGAGACCGTCTGTTGGGCGGGAAGCCGCCTGAAGGCATAGTGTCTGCCTCCGCAGGCATTCCATCATCCAGAGGACTGCAAGTGACTGAAGGACAGCGGAATCACTATAAGTTAAATTTGATAAAAAGACTGTTGCATTGAACTACTATTACACTGTTTCCCCTTCCTGTTATCTCCCTGCAAGGAGTTCATTATTGTAATTTGAATCGCACTCTTTTTAACCCTTGCTCTGCGCCTCTGCGTTACTGCATCAGTTTACCCGCTTTACATTTGGTGTAGTCGGCAGGGTGCAGTCCTTGAACCCAGAGGCAGCAGACCAATCCATCATGAGTGCCCAGAGGTCCAGCTTGCCGCTGGGGGGCCATGCTCAGCAATCTTCCAAAATTCATGGGGAGTAATATAATGCTGTGGGACTGGACTGAGTGGGTTAAAAGCATGTTGAGGATGCATCCCATGATCCCTGCTATGCAAGCAGAGATTGCTGTGATGGCCATGGATGGTGAGACACGGTGTTCTGAGATGTTTCGTTGCCCCCATGAATTGGACATTCTGGACAAGGTGATGCAGATCCTGGAAGAGATGCATGGGGATCCCACCAACGTTGGGGAATTACGGATGTGACTGTTCCACCACATCCAGAGTGAGGGGGAGTCTGTGACTCCGTACATTAATGCACTGCAGGAGGTGAATGCGAATATCACTAAACGGGATGATGTGGGGCTATAGGAGCAGGACCCCCTGATGTGATACTGAGGAACCAGTTTGTGGTGGGTCTCAGGGATGTGCCGCGTAAACAAGCTTTGCGAGAGCGCCTGCGTACTAAACCGCGTATGACCTTCCTAGAAATAAGGGCGGAGGCCCGCGTGAGAGAGCAGGACCACGGGACGGCGGCCTTGGCAGGGATAGTCCAGAGCAATAAGGTACCCACCTTGCCTGCGGCTGAACCAGAGTGGGCCTTGGAAATTTGGCAGAAAATACAGGAAATGCGAGAAGAGTGGTCCAGCCTTAGAAAAGTGCTCGCTTTAGCCCAAAATACGTCAAGAGATTGGAGCGAGTCAGAGTTTTGCTTGTTCGTCGAGCCTCGTCAGGGAACGAGACAGCCCCGTACAGAGTGGGATCCGACTTGTTTCAAGTGTGGGAACACCGGACACTGTGCCCAAGGTTGTGCGAGATCGGTATGGTCCCTACCCCTGTAGCTGTTAAACTATTGTGCTCCGTGGCTGGAGGACACCGCCCGGAGCCTGAAAGACCAAGGAGGAGAGATGGGAGTCCCAAAGGTTTAATCTCTATGAGCCCTACCGTCTGGGCTGAATTGCTTAATTGATACCAGATTGCAAGTGACCACCATGCCAGAAGCTTACTTTAACCGTCATTTTCCAGAAGTGTCATGGCCAGAGTGGGCCCCAAAAAGTCACCTTTTTTGTAAACAAATTGAGTATCTTGGACACGTTGTATCTGGTGAAGGAATGAGGTCTGCCCGTGAGGAGATAGCGGCCATGCAAGAATGGCCCACCCCAACAACGGATGTTCGAGCCTTCCTGGGGCTCACCGGGTACTACTGAAAACTCGTGAAGAATTTCAATTGCCGCATTAATCCGCTGTTGGAACTGCTAAAAGGAGTGCCATCTTGTTTGAAGAATCGAGCTATTAAATTGGGAATCAGTCAGGAAGAAGCCATCATAACCTTGAAATTGGCCTTGACAGCGGCTCCAATACTCGCCTATGCAGATTTCTCACAGCCCTTCATCCTCCACTCTGTTGAAAGTCTACATGGTCTGGGCGCTGTTCTATCATAAATGCAGGGAGTAAAGGAGCGAGTAATAGTAATAGTAAAAGTAATAGTCTATGCGAGCCAGTCTCTTCACGACTTAGAAATGCTAGCGTTGGTGTGGGCAATGGCAAAAAGTTCGCAGAGTATTTGTCGGGGTCCAAAATCCAGGTGCGCACAGATAATAATCTCCTGGCCCACCTGGAAAATGTGAAGTTGGGGGCCTTGGAACAATGATGGGTGCCCCGCATGGCAAAATATTGGTACAAGATCGCTTACCGGGCCAGGGTCGAGAACACACATGCTGATGCTCTGTCGAGAGTGACTCATGAGCGGCCCAAACGTGACTGAGATGACCAATTGGAGGCAGAAGACATTCCTTGTTTTTGGGACTTTGCTAGGTCATTGGTGGCGGTGCAGGGACAGATCGGAAAGACATCTGGAGAACGAGTGCTGGGATGCCTGGGTGCAACATCAACAAGCAGATAAGGAACTTGCCCAGCTGAGACAGTGGGTGGCCCTGAAGCAAATTCCCAGCAAGAGAGAGATGCTCTGTCCCCAGGTGCTCTGCAGATTTTGAGACAGTGGGAGAGTCTTCAGCTGGAAGATGGGTTGCTATACAGAAGAGTGCAGCTGCTATGAGAATTAGGGGTCACTTGGCAAGTGGTGATCCTGAAGAAGTTCATCCATGTCGTCGCCACAGAGGCCCCTGAGAAAGGTGCTCACTTCGGTCCGAAGATGTTCAAGTGGTCGAAGAAGTTGGTGTATCACCCCCGATTGAAGACTGCAGTAGAGGAGGCCTGTCAAAGATGTCGGAGCTGTGAGCTAGTTAAGCCTCCAGAACAGAGAGCTTTGATACAGACTAGCATGACTTCTGCTCCTTTGGAAATATTGATGATTGACGACTTAGCTGTAGGCCCACTTAGTAGAACAAAGCCGTGTGCACTACTGTACGTATGGTGCTTAGGTAGGTTCCCACACCTTAGTGTAATAAACAAGAAACCTAGCACTCAACTTGATGCTCAAAGTGAAGGATTAATTTGTAGTACCAAGCAAACGTTTCGGTCCAACACACGGACCTTCATCAGTAACTACATGTGAAAATTATAAAATAAATAAATAACCAAAACCAAAATAAATACAAAGATAAACAAAGTATATACATAACATGGGGAAATTTAGAATGATAGCATCAATATCATATGTACAGGTCTATGGATATATCGGCAAAATCACCAGAGAGAACCATAATGAATATAAAGGCACCAACATGTTCCATATATTGGAGTAGAAAGAATACGAAGAAATGAAAACCGTATGACACATACCGTACTGTACTTTAAGAAAGGTCAAAGAGACCCAGGTGTCTAGGCATTCGTGCCGAGCAGCGTCTATAGGGTCACAATAGATGGTGGTATAAGGGAGTGCTCTATGAGTGAAGTGCAAAGGTATAATATTATACGTCATACCAATAAAAAAGCTCCGTGGAAGAATCTAACTGGAACCAGAGACTGAGGACAAAAGAGGGAGGGATGAGATAAAGGAACTGAGCCCCTTGTAGGACTATGTGAGAAAAACCGTGGTCCACTGGAGGGGTGAGTATACCTGTTCCGGAAGTAAGGAGCAGCGCCATGGGCTAGACGCGGTGTCCACCGCTGGTCTAGTGGAGTGGAGAAAAGACCGCTATAAAAAGGTAAGTCGAGGGGGCTCTTGGACCAATAGGAGGGCGAGCGGCGAAACCGGAAGTGCGTCATGTTGCTATGGCAGCGCGGCAGCGCTGAGGAGCAGCGGTGTGTGTGAGAGCCGCAATACAGGGTCCAGCGGAAATGACGATCTGGTGTAGCAGTCCAGAAGGGACAAAGGCACAGGAGAGAGAGTTCCGCTCAAACGGGAGAGTAACAGAGGTCCGCAGACAGGGGAAGCGGTGCCTGAAAGGAGAACCAGTGGTGGGTGAAGGATCTCCTAAGTGTCTGAACTGAGGCCGAGAACCGGAGTAGCAGAGTGAAGAACATAATAATATTCCAGTGCGCTAGATCGGTGACATGGGAGGATCTCAATACAGCCGGTTCTAATGATAAAGGAGAAGGAGAGATAATTAATAACATGACACTGAATATACATCCATTTAATATGCTTATATCTAAATGCACATTATAGCCAGGTTTGGTATGAGTTTTGAAGACACAGAATCAAACATTTAGGATGATCATGTAGCCAACGGAATACATAAAGATGGTGACCCAGGATGGTACCCATTCTACTACCCATATATAACATATGTAAGTGTGACGCCCGAGAGACCGGGGTACCCAGCACCGGACCAATGGGGTCTGTCTCTTGAGGGGGATGTCACGGGTGGCTTGACCCGGTGCTGTGGCCTCAGGCAATGCACAGTGTAAAGGGTATCGTGAGGGAACAGGCACTTACTTGATCAGCAGCAGGTTCTCTCAGCGGTGATGATCCCGATCCTGGATAGATGGCTATTGTCCAAATGAAAGGCTGAGGCACTGAAACGTTTAACCAGTTTACTTCAACATAAAGGGATTTACAACCAGTCCTGTCACCGGAGTCTGTATGGGAACTCTGAGTTACTTTGACCCTGCCGGGGTCTTCGCCTCTTATTGTACGCAATTTCTGTGTGGCCCTGCTGCTGTATGTGAACTGGCTGCCGGCCCAATCTGTCCCTTCCGGGTCCTGGTTCGACAGGCAACCCGAGTCCTTTTATCGGCTTACCCCCTCCGGGAGTACCGCTGAACTCTGTGTCTGTTGCTGCGTCCGACCCTAGTGAAGCTGATATCACCTCACGTTTTTCCGGTTGCTGTATTATATGTAATGAATACAGCCACGGATCCGGTATCCGTCTTTGCGCCTGTTCTGGGTAGTGATTAATGCTACCCGGTTCTCACAATGTCCTTTTTATCTATCCCTCTTCTCCTCAGGCCGGTGATTTGGGCCTGGAAACCGTCATAGGGCTGTTAGAAATTCAGCTGTATGACCTCTCACTTTCAGCTCCTTAGCCCAACTGCCAGTTCTTCTCTCAGACCAAAATGGATCAAGGGGAGTCTCTGGAGCTCCCCCTTCTGGCCGGAGGAGGTAGTGCAGTCTTGCTATTTTAGTATTTGTATTCAGTGTCAGTAACTATATTTGTGGCAAATACCTCTAGGGGTGCCACATTCCCCCTTAGTTAAGAACAGTACTCCGGGACTGTGGGACGATAACATTTTGAAATAACAATTAATATGTACAGAGTCTTAAAAATGAAAAGTTACAAAAACCACTCAAGGAAACAAAAATAGAGTTCTGTAAAAAGTCACTTCAAATAGCGTCCATTAATACAGTTCTATCCTTGAAGGTACTAGAAAAGGCACTGCACTTTGTGTCCAAGAATTTAGTTCCATTTTTCCAACGGAGTTATCAATATAACGTCTAAAGAAAGTTCAAAAAGAGCAAAAAGCAAAGTTCAAAAAGCAGTCTTTCCGGAGCTTTGATTTAGTGCCTCCGGGCTGATAAAAAGTTCAAGAATATGCAAGAAGTTCATACAGACAAGTCTCTGTAGGTACTGGGCTTAAACGTTGCAGAATGATAACAATGACTATAGTTTTATAGTTGGTAATCTGCATACCTGGCCGGTAATTGACCCTGGGTACTACGCTGTGATCTACGTAACAGCGGTATCTCTCCATGTGGTGTACTACTGTCTACTGCGGATGTAGTATCTGCCCGCTCTGCTAAAGATAATTCCACGACTATGGAGTTGGCAAGTCCACCGTGAATGGGATCACTCTGATCAGGAATCTGTTCTTCCTGGCCTGGAATCTCCTGTAGTACGGGGTCAGCCTCTTCCTGTATTGGGACTTCTGGTATTGGGTTCGGTGTTGGGTAAAAGGCCACCATGGGAACCACTACTGCACCATGGTATGTTAGTAGGGTTTTGGGAAAGTCTCCTATACAGGTGTGATACATTTCCTCTTCTTTTTCCTTTACTGGTTGGACCTGCATGGGTTGAATAACTTCTGGTTCTGGCTGGACAACTTCTGTCTCTTTCAATGCTTCCGGACATACCGTAATTTAAGATTGTCTCTTGACACTAGTACAGATGATAAGCCCCCGTTTTTGCTAATGAGACACATTTTAGGATTATCCATTCTTGTTGGTAAAACTGTGTAGGGTACGGCTTCCCAATGATTGTCTAGTTTATTGGTTCGACGATTTCTCTTGAGCACTTGGTCACCCGGTCTTAATGGGGTCGCTAGAGCATTCTGGTTGAAAGTTCGCTCTTGTCTTTCTCTAGTTTGCTGAAGGCTTCTTTTCACACTCTCTTGCACTTGGCGATACTGCTTTTGCCGTATGATATCCCAATTGGAGTCTTGGACTTCTGTGTCTGGTTTCAGAATTCCCATTTCTAGATCGATTGGTAATTGGCCGGGTCTTGCACGCATAAGGTAAGCTGGGGTGCAGTTGGTGGAGCTCACCGGGACATGATTATACAGATCCACCAAGTCAGGCAATTTCTCTGGCCATTGATTCCTTTCTGCCTCAGGTAAAGTCTTTAGTAGTTCTATTACAATATGGTTCATCTTCTCGCATAAGCCGTTTGTTTGTGGATGATAGGCCGCCGTCCGGATCTTTTTGCAACCATACATATTACAGAATTCTCTGAAGATCTCTGATTCGAAGGCTGTACCTTGGTCGGTGAGAACCTGTTCCGGATATCCATGGGGTCTACAAAAGTACGTTTGGAACGCTCTGGCTGCTGTTTTTGCTGTCAGATCTTTTACGGGTACTACTACCAAGAAGCGTGAATAATGGTCCACGATGGTCAAGGCATAGACATAGCCGGACCGGCTTGGTGTTAACTTCACGTGGTCCATGGCTACAAGTTCAAGTGGTTGTTTGGTGATTATGGGCTGCAGTGGTGCTCTTTGGTTCTTTTGATCGTTTCTTCTGAGGTTGCACGGGCCACAATTTCTGCACCACTGTTCGATTGATTTTCTCATCCCGACCCAATAAAATCTTTCTCTTAGAAGTACTTCTAACTTTTTCCAACCGAAGTGACCAGCACCATTATGGTAAGCTTCGAGGACCATCTTGACATCTTGTTTAGGCACGATAATCTGCCAAACCAATTCATGTGTTTTCGGATTGGTGTACCTTCTACAGAGCTTCCCTTGATACAGGAACATTTTGCCTCTCTCTTTCCAGAGTTGATGCGTCTCTTCTGGGGCATCCTCATCGGGATATGCACTTTGCTCAGTTAACAGTTCCTTCACCAACTTCACAGCCGGATTGCTGTCTTGGGTGTCAGCCCATCTATGGTGTGCTAACGGATTTAAATTCACCTCTTGTCGTTTCTGATAGGTACTTGACTGATGATGTTTTGCCTTGGGATGATGGAAGGCTGGTAGTTCAATTTCTTCAAGCTCCCCCGTTTCTTCTTCCACATCTCTCAAGTGTGGCATCCGGGATAGGGCATCGGCATTTCCATTCTTGCGACCTGCTCGATACTTGATCTTGAAGTTGTAATTAGATAACCGGGCTATCCATCGCTGTTCTAATGCACCTAATTTGGCTGTGTCCAGGTGGGTCAACGGATTGTTGTCAGTATAGACAATAAATTCTGCAGCAGCCAGATAGTGTTTGAAACGTTCAGTCACAGCCCAAACTACTGCCAGTAGTTCCAATTTGAAGGAGCTATAATTTTCTGGATTTCTTTCAGTAGGCCGGAGCTTTCTACTTGCAAAGGCAATGACTTTCTCCCGACCTTCTTGCTTTTGTGACAGCACCGCTCCTAGTCCCACATTACTGGCATCGGTGTAGAGGATGAAAGGTTGATGGTAATCTGGGTATGCCAGAACCTCTTCTCCGGTTAGTGCCTTCTTTAGTTGTTCAAAGGAGTCTTCCCTTTCATCGTTCCACTGAAAAGGAGGGTTTCGGTTTGAAGGTTTCTTCGTCTGCCCTACCAAGGTGTCTTGCAAGGGTGCTGCCAACTTGGTAAATCCTTTTATAAATCTGCGATAGTAACCCACCAATCCCAGGAATTGTCTCACTTCTTTTGCGCTGGTAGGTCTTGGCCAATCCCTTATGGCGCTTATTTTCTCGGGATCTGGTGCTACTCCCTCCGAACTCACGATGTGTCCCAGGTACTGTACCTTTGGCTTGAGAAGGTGACATTTGGATGGCTTGACTTTCATGCCATACCTGGATAAGGCTTCAAACACTTCTGCCAGGTCTATTAACCCCTTCCCGACCTTTGACGCCACGTAGGCGTCATGAAAGTCGGTGCCAATCCGACCCATGACGCCTATGCGGCGTCATGGAAAGATCGCGTCCCTGCAGATCGGGTGAAAGGGTTAACTCCCATTTCACCCGATCTGCAGGGACAGGGGGAGTGGTAGTTTAGCCCAGGGGGGGGTGGCTTCACCCCCTCGTGGCTACGATCGCTCTGATTGGCTGTTGAAAGTGAAACTGCCAATCAGAGCGATTTGTAATATTTCACCCATTATAACGGGTGAAATATTACAATCCAGCCATGGCCGATGCTGAAATATCATCGGCCATGGCTGGAAATACTAGTGTGCCCCCACCCCACCCCTCCGATCGCCCCCCCACCCCCCCGATCTGGCCGGTACACTGCTCCGGCTCCCCTCCGCCCTGTGCTCCGCTCCCCCCCGTGCTCGTGTCCGCTCCCCCCGTGCTCCAATCACCCCCCCGTGCTCCAATCACCCCCCCTGCACTCCGATCCACCCCCCCCGTGCTCCGTTCCACCCCCCCGTGCTCCATTCCAGCCCCCCCGTGCTCCGTTCCACGCCCCCCGCGCTCCGTTCCACCCCTCCCGCGCTCCGATTCCCCCCCCCGTGCTCCGATCCCCCCCCCCGTGCTCCGATCCCCCCCCCCGTGGTCCCCCCCCACCCTATCATACTTACCGATCCAGCCGTGGTCCCGTCCGTCTTCTCCCGGGCGCCGCCATCTTCCAAAATGGCGGGCGCATGTGCAGTGCGCCCGCCGAATCTGCCGGCCGGCAGATTCGTTCCAAAGTGCATTTTGATCACTGAGATATAATCTATCTCAGTGATCAAAATAAAAAAAATAATAAATGACCCCCCCCCTTTGTCACCCCCATAGGTAGGGACAATAAAAAAATAAAGAAATTTTTTTTTTTCCACTAATGTTAGAATAGGGTTAGGGTTAGGGGTAGGGTTAGGGTTAGGGGTAGGGTTAGGGGTAGGGTTAGGGTTAGGGGTAGGGGTAGGGTTAGGGGTAGGGGTAGGGTTAGGGGTAGGGTTAGGGTTAGGGCTAGGGTTAGGGTTAGGAATGTGCACACGTATTCTGGTCCTCTGCGGATTTTTCCGCTGCGGATTTGATAAATCCGCAGTGCTAAACCGCTGCGGATTTATGGCGGATTTACCGCGTTTTTTTCTGCGCATTTCACTGCGGTTTTACAATTGCGATTTTCTATTGGAGCAGTTGTAAAACCGCTGCGGAATCCGCACAAAGAAGTGACATGCTGCGGAATGTAAACCGCTGCGTTTCCGTGCAGTTTTTCCGCAGCATGTGTACAGCGATTTTTGTTTCCCATAGGTTTACATTGAACTGTACACTCATGGGAAACTGCTGCGGATCCGCAGCGTTTTCCGCAGCGTGTGCACATACCTTTAGAATTAGGCTATGTGCACACGGTGCGGATTTGGCTGCGGATTCGCAGCAGTGTTCCATCAGGTTTACAGTACCATGTAAACATATGACAAACCAAATCCGCTGTGCCCGTGATGCGGAAAATACCGCGCGGGAACGCTGCGTTGTATTTTCCGCAGCATGTGAATTCTTTGTGCGGATTCCGCAGCGTTTTACACCTGTTCCTCAATAGGAATCCGCAGGTGAAATCCGCACAAAAAACACTGGAAATCCGCGGAAAATCCGCAGGTAAAACACAGTGCCTTTTACCCGCAGATTTTTCAAAAATGGTGCGGAAATATCTCACACGAATCCGCAACGTGGGCACATAGCCTTAGGGTTAGGGTTGGAATTAGTGTTGTGGTTAGGGGTGTGTTGGGGTTAGGGTTGTGATTAGGATTATGGCTACAGTTGGGATTAGGGTTAGGGGTGTGTTGGGGTTAGTGTTGGAGTTAGAATTGAGGGGTTACCACTGTTTAGGCACATCAGGGGTCTCCAAACGCAACATGGCGCCACCATTGATTCCAGCCAATCTCGTATTCAAAAAGTCAAATGGTGCTCCCTCACTTCCGAGCCCTGACGTGTGCCCAAACAGTGGTTTACCCCCACATATGGGGTACCAGCATACTCAGGACAAACTGCGCAACAATTACTGGGGTCCAATTTCTCCTGTTACCCTTGTGAATCTAAAAAAATGCTTGCTAAAACATAATTTTTGAGGAAAGAAAAATGATTTTTTATTTTCACGGATCTGTGTTGTAAACGTCTGTGAAGCACTTGGGGGTTCAAAGTGCTCACCACATATCTAGATAAGTTCCTTGGGGGGTCTAGTTTCTAAAATGGGGTCACTTGTGGGGGGTTTCTACTGTTTAGGCACACCAGGGGCTCTGCAAACGCAACGTGACACCCGCAGACCATTCCATCAAAGTCTGCATTTCAAAAGTCACTACTTCCCTTCTGAGCCCCGACGTGTGCCCAAACAGTGGTTTACCCCCACATATGGGGTATCAGCGTACTCAGGAGAAACTGGACAACAACTTTTGGGGTCCAATTTCTCCTGTAACCCTTGGGAAAATAAAAAATTCTGGGCTAAATAATTTTTTTTGAGGAAAGAAAACGTATTTATTATTTTCACGGCTCTGCATTATAAACTTCTATGAAGCACTTGGGGGTTCAAAGTGCTCACCACACATCTAGATAAGTTCCTTTCAGGGTCTAGTTTCCAAAATGGGGTCACTTGTGGGGGGTTTCTACTGTTTAGGCACATCAGGGGCTCTGCAAACGCAACGTGACGCCCGCAGAGCATTCCATCAAAGTCTGCATTTCAAAACGTCACTACTTCAATTCCAAGCCCCGGCATGTGCCCAAACAGTAGTTTACCCCCACATATGGGGTATCACCGTACTCAGGAGAAACTGGACAACAAATATTGGGGTCAAATTTCTCCTGTTACCCTTGGGAAAAATAAAAAACTCTGGGCTAAATAATTATTTTTGAGGAAAGAAAACGTATTTATTATTTTCACGGCTCTGCATTATAAACTTCTATGAAGCACTTGGGGGTTCAAAGTGCTCACCACACATCTAGATAAGTTCCTTTGGGGGTCTAGTTTCCAAAATGGGGTCACTTGTGGGGGGTTTCTACTGTTAAGCCACATCAGGGGCTCTGCAAACGCAACGTGACGCCCACAGAGCATTCCATCAAAGTCTGCATTTCAAAACGTCACTACTTCACTTCCGAGCCCCGGCATGTGCCCAAACAGTGATTTACCCCCACATATGGGGTATCAGCGTACTCAGGAGAAACTGGACAACAACTTTTGGGGTCAAATTTCTCCTGTTACCCTTGGGAAAATAAAAAATTGCAGGCTAAAAGATCATTTTTGAGAAAATAATTTTTTTTTTTTTTTTCATGGCTCTGCGTTATAAACTTCTGTGAAGCACTTGGGGGTTCAAAGTCCTCACCACACATCTAGATTAGTTCCTTTGGGGGTCTAGTTTCTAAAATGGTGTCATTTCTGGGGGATCTCCAATGTTTAGGCACACAGGGGCTCTCCAAACGTGACATGGTGTCCGCTAATGATTGGAGCTAATTTTCCATTTAAAAAGCCAAATGGCGTGCCATCCCTTCCGAGCCCTGCCGTGCGCCCAAACAGTGGTTTACCCCCACATATGGGGTATCAGCGTACTCAGGACAAACTGGACAACAATATTTGGGGTCCAATTTCTCCTATTATCCTTGGCAAAATAGGAAATTCCAGGCTAAAAAATCATTTTTGAGGAAAGAAAAATTATTTTTTATTTTCATGGCTCTGCGTTATAAACTTCTGTGAAGCACCTGGGGGTTTAAAGTGCTCAATATGCATCTAGATAAGTTCCTTGGGGGGTCTAGTTTCCAAAATGGGGTCACTTGTGCGGGAGCTCCAATGTTTAGGCACACAGGGGCTCTCCAAACGCGACATGGTGTCCGCTAACAATTGGAGCTAATTTTCCATTCAAAAAGTCAAATGGCGCGCCTTCTCTTCCGAGCCCTGCCGAGTGCCCAAACAGTGGTTTACCCCCACATATGAGGTATCGGCGTACTCGGGAGAAATTGCCCAACAAATTTTATGATCCATTTTATCCTACTGCCCATGTGAAAATGA
Organism: Ranitomeya imitator; assembly: GCF_032444005.1. NCBI lineage: Eukaryota > Metazoa > Chordata > Amphibia > Anura > Dendrobatidae > Ranitomeya > Ranitomeya imitator. The sequence goes on along the minus strand of NC_091284.1, from coordinate 216,952,390 downwards.
AAAAATTGAGGCGAAAAGAATTTTTTTGTGAAAAAAAAGTACTTTTTCCTTTTTACAGATCAATTTGTGAAGCACCTGAGGGTTTAAAGTGCTCACTAGGCATCTAAATTAGTTCCTTGGGGGGTCTAGTTTCCAAAATGGGGTCACTTGTGGGGGAGCGCCAATGTTTAGGCACACAGGAGCTATCCAAACGCGACATGGTGTCCGCTAACGATGGAAATAATTTTTCATTCAAAAAGTCAAATGGCGCTCCTTCCCTTCCGAGCCTTACCATGTGCCCAAACAGTGGTTTACCTCCACATGTGAGGTATTGGTGTACTCAGGAGAAATTGCCCAACACATTTTAGGATCCATTTTATCCTGTTGCCCATGTGAAAATGAAAAAATTGAGGCTAAAAGAATTTTTTTGTGAAAAAAAAGTACTTTTTCATTTTTACGGATCAATTTGTGAAGCACCTGGGGGTTCAAAGTGCTCACTATGCATCTAGATAAGTTCCTTGGGGCGTCTAGTTTCCAAAATGGGGTCACTTGTGGGGGAGCTCCAATTTTTAGGCACACGGGGGCTCTCCAAACGTGACATGGTGTCCGCTAAAGAGTGGAGCCAATTTTTGATTCAAAAAGTCAAATGGCGCTCCTTCCCTTCCAAGCCCTGCCGTGCGCCAAAACAGTGGTTTACCCCCACATATGAGGTATCAGCGTACTCAGGACAAATTGGACAACAACTTTCGTGGTTCAGTTTCTCCTTTTACCATTGGGAAAATAAAAAAATTGTTGCTAAAAGATAATTTTTGTGACTAAAAAGTTAAATGTTCATTTTTTCCTTCCATGTTGCTTCTGCTGCTGTGAAGCACCTGAAGGGTTAATAAACTTCTTGAATGTGGTTTTGAGTACCTTGAGGGGTGCAGTTTTTAGAATGGTGTCACTTTTGGGTATTTTCAGCCATATAGACCCCTCAAACTGACTTCAAATGTGAGGTGGTCCCTAAAAAAATGGTTTTGTAAATTTCGTTGTAAAAATGACAAATCGCTGGTCGAATTTTAACCCTTATAACTTCCTAACAAAAAAAAATTTTGTTTCCAAAATTGTGCTGATGTAAAGTAAACATGTGGGAAATGTTATTTATTAACTATTTTGTGTCACATATCTCTCTGGTTTAACAGAATAAAAATTCAAAATGTGAAAATTGCGAAATTTTCAAAATTTTCGCCAAATTTCCGTGTTTATCACAAATAAATGCAGAATTTATTGACCTAAATTTACCACTAACATGAAGCCCAATATGTCACGAAAAAACAATCTCAGAACCGCTAGGATCCGTTGAAGCGTTCCTGAGTTATTACCTCATAAAGGGACACTGGTCAGAATTGCAAAAAACGGCAAGGTCTTTAAGGTCAAAATAGGCTGGGTCTTGAAGGGGTTAAGTGTTGTTCGTAAGTCTTTGAGTAGACGATCACATCATCTAGGTACAGGAGGACGGTCTCGAAGTTCTTGTGTCCGAGGCAGCATTCCATCAGCCGCTGGAAGGTACCGGATGCGTTGCAGAGTCCGAATGGCATGCGATTAAATTCACATAGACCCATTGGTGTGGTGAATGCCGTCTTTTCCTTATCTCTCTCAGCCACAGGGACTTGCCAATACCCGCTTGTTAAGTCTAAGGTGGAAAAATAATTAGCAGATTTCAAAGCAGTCAAGGACTCTTCTATCCTAGGCAAGGGGTAGGCGTCTTTATGGGTGATGTTATTAATCCGCCGGTAGTCTACGCACATTCTCATGGTTCCGTCCTTTTTTTTGACAAGCACTAGAGGGGCCGCCCAGGGGCTACAGCTGTCTCTAATTACCCCGGCCTGTTTCATCTCCCTCAGCATATCTTTTGCACATTGATAGTGAGCGGGCGGTATGGGTCTATATCTTTCTTTTATTGGGGGATGGTCCCTGGTGGGGATTGTGTGTTCTACCCCTTCTATCCGTCCGAAGTCCAATGGGTGTTTACTGAAGACTTGTTCATATTCCGTCACTAGCCTATACACCCCTTGTTTTTGATGGGTAGGTGTTGAATTTATGCCCACGTGTAGCTGTTGACACCAATCCCCCAATTCTCCGTCTGAGCCGTTGCCTTCCACCTGACAGGTAGGTTCTAAGGGCTCAATGGTTGTGATGGCATTGTTGTCAACAGTATATAGCTTTGCCACTGTAGCATACCTTGGCAAAGTGACCTCTTCTTCTCCACAGTTCAAAAGTCGTACCGGCACTCGTCCCCGGTGTACCTCGACTACACCTCGTGCTGTGAGTATAGTGGGCCTGCTGTCGGTGTACACTGGTTCTATTAAAGCTTGATAATCTCGTCCCTTAGTACCAATGGCTGCTCTACACCATACCAGCATTTCTGTTTTTGGTGGGATTACAATAGATGTTGGATCACTTACCCTCACATTGCCGATTTCTCCACCTGCAACTTCTACCTGTTGCCTTAACATCAATACTTTTATTTCCCTTTGGAGAACTCTCTGCTGGCAGGATTGGGCAGTTTCAGCAATTTGCTGTAAGACAGAAATAACTTCGGAAAAGCAGTTCTCTAACACATTCATTCCTATCAATACAGTTGGTTCACAGTTCCGCCGGTCAACATTAACAACAATTATACCGTTTCTTCAATTCTACTTTACCAATCTTTATGGTCATCTCCCTGAATCCTAGTTTCGGTACCAACTTACCATTACTGACCCATATATCTAGTTCAACATCAGAGGGCCCTTTATCAATATCTGCATCAGCCCAGTACCTCTTATAAAGGATATACGGTATAGATGAAATCTGGGAACCTGTGTCCAGCAAAGCGTTGAGGGGAATTCCGTCCAGCACGATAGGGATAATGGGTCGTCCTCCGATGTACCTGTCGTGCCAGGGTGTTGGGCCTTGAAAGTTCATTCCTGCGAAGCGGCCCGCATTCACAGGGGATTCCCGTTTAAATCACAATCTCGTGCAAAGTGGCCTGGCTGCTGGCAACGGCGGCAAATGGGCTGTCCATCCGGTTGGTAGCGGTTGCGGGGTCGTCCTCTCCATGTCGGGTATCTCCGGGGTCTCATCCATGGAACATCCTCTCTACGGTTTGACAACTCCATCTTGGGTCCTCTCATCTCCTGCATGGTTTTAGCCATTGAAGCAAAAACATCAGTTAAAGAGTCAAGCTTTTGTTGAAGAGCCTCATTAGTACTGGGCCCCAGGGGCTTAGCAATGGCCCCGGACATAGCTGATGTCACTGGCACTCCCTGTTGTTGAGGTGCCTCTGCCATAGGTTGCGCAGGATCCTGATCCCGAGGTGCCTCTGCCAGCTGGAGACGTATAGCGCTCTCCTTTAATTGAGCAAATGTCAATTCAGGGTTCTTAAAAACAAGCATTCTCACATGCCCCCGGTGAGAAGGGGTGTAGAGTCCCTCCATAAATTGATCTCTTAGCAGTTTATCCGCTCCGGTGTTAAAAATGGGTTCAGCCAGTGTAAGTGATTTAAGGGCTTCCTGCAGGTTTAAGGCAAAGTCTCTCACGCCCTCATTAACTTTTTGTTTGCAATTAAAGAATCGTATTTTAGCTTTGCTGCTGGTAGTGGTTTCAAATGTAGCTTTTAATCCAGCAAATATGCGTTCAACAGTGCCTTTTAGATCAGCTGCCCATGCTGTGACTTCTCGCTTAGCATGGCCACTTAACTGCATCATCAGGAGACTAACACGCTGAACTTCACACACGGGGAACATGTTAAAATGGGCCAGCATCTTTTCTCTGAAATCGTCAAGGGTATTAGGCTCACCTTCATACATTGGAAACCACGGGCCACCTGTGGTATATGGCATCAGCACCGGCATGATGGGTGCCACTCCTTGCACCGCTGCACTACCAGACGCTCTATCGACACTCTGTCTTTCAGCTGCATTAGCGCCGCCGGGTGCTGCGGCGTCTCCGTGCTGCGACATACTGTGCCCCCTTAGTTAATCCGGACCCTTCCGGTCCTCCGCTTCCGTCGGGATAGTGTAGATTCGTTCTGCTGTGCAGCAGGATTGGTTTTCCCCTTGCTCTGACGTCCGAGCGCTCAGCTTGGTGCCGCCCACAATGACAAGCCCCCTGCTGCTCCCGCCCGCCGCGTGCTCTGTAATGGCGTATTCTGAAGTTTTTCAGTTAGACTGGGGCTCAGGTAATGGCGTAGCTCAATTAACAGTCTCGCGCCTAACGGTTATGAGGTGATTACCTCAGGGGATGGCGGCCATCTTTACTCCATTATAACCAATGGGGAAAAGTCACTTTCAATAGTTTTTAATGGGAAATGGAATTTTCTTTAACAAAGTCAATTTTCACGATTTTTCATCCAAGTTTTCAAAGTTTTGGGCTCCAATCACGGCACACAATACCCGGTATATGGGCTGGCTCGATCCTGTTCGTGACGCCAATTGTGACACCCGAGAGACCGGGGTACCCAGCACCGGACCAATGGGGTCTGTCTCTTGAGGGGGATGTCACGGGTGGCTTGACCCGGTGCTGTGGCCTCAGGCAATGCACAGTGTAAAGGGTATCGTGAGGGAACAGGCACTTACTTGATCAGCAGCAGGTTCTCTCAGCGGTGATGATCCCGATCCTGGATAGATGGCTATTGTCCAAATGAAAGGCTGAGGCACTGAAACGTTTAACCAGTTTACTTCAACATAAAGGGATTTACAACCAGTCCTGTCACCGGAGTCTGTATGGGAACTCTGAGTTACTTTGACCCTGCCGGGGTCTTCGCCTCTTATTGTACGCAATTTCTGTGTGGCCCTGCTGCTGTATGTGAACTGGCTGCTGGCCCAATCTGTCCCCTCCGGGTCCTGGTTCGACGGGCAACCCGAGTCCTTTTATCGGCTTACCCCCTCCGGGAGTACCGCTGAACTCTGTCTGTTGCTGCGTCCGACCCTAGTGAAGCTGATATCACCTCACGTTTTTCCGGTTGCTGTATTATATGTAATGAATACAGCCACGGATCCGGTATCCGTCTTTGCGCCTGTTCTGGGTAGTGATTAATGCTACCCGGTTCTCACAATGTCCTTTTTCTCTATCCCTCTTCTCCTCAGGCCGGTGATTTGGGCCTGGAAACCGTCATAGGGCTGTTAGAAATTCAGCTGTATGACCTCTCACTTTCAGCTCCTTAGCCCAACTGCCCAACTGCCAGTTCTTCTCTCAGACCAGAATGGATCAAGGGGAGTCTCTGGAGCTCCCCCTTCTAGCCGGAGGAGGTAGTGCAGTCTTGCTATTTTAGTATTTGTATTCAGTGTCAGTAACTATATTTGTGGCAAATACCTCTAGGGGTGCCACATAAGCCTATCCGAGGGGGAGAGGAAGATATATTGTTTTACAGAAATGATACCAAATCATATTCCCTGTTGAGTCCCAATGGATGAAGGGTCTCTAACGTATGGATCCAAAAGGCCTCCCTACGTTTTAGCCTGGCCACTCGGTCCCCGCCCCGTCTGTTTGGGGAAATATGCTCAATGACTTGAAACTGTAGTTGTGATACATTGTGACCTAAACTGCTGAAGTGTGACGGGATGGGTAATAAAAGATTCTTGCATCGGATTGTGGATTTATGTTTTGAGATACGATCGCGTATAGATTGCGTGGTTTCCCCCACATAGAGAAGTCCACAGGGGCATTTGATGAGGTATATGACCCATGAAGAGGCATACGTGAAGTAACCTGGGACACGAAATGTTTTGCCAGAGCGGGGGTGGTGAAAGGAGGAGCCCTTGAGGACATTGTGACACTGCGCGCAGTTAAGGCATGGAAAGGTCCCCGTGCGGGGATTTTGTAAAAATTGTTGGCGAGACGATGCTTTACAAGACCCTACGTCTGCCCTCACGAGAGAATCTTTAAGATTCGATGGGCGTTTGAAACTGGGGAGGAAAGGATTTTGAAACTCTGGTACCTGGGGGTAGGCTTTAGATAGTAAATGCCAGTTTCGACGGATCGACCTGTGCAGGATATATGCGAATGGATGATAGGTGTGTATAAATGGAATTCTATTGGTGGCTCTGTTTAAACGCGGAGGGGAAGGTAAGACAGCCTGTTGTAGAACTGATGATGGGTAGCCTCGTGCTGAAAATTTGGTGGACATTTCTTGAAGACGAAGGGGCCTCAAATTTTCGTCTGACACTATCTTGGACACCCGCTGAAACTGGGACTTGGGTACCGATTTTTTTCGTAGCGGGAGGGTGGAAGCTAGTAAAATGTAACAGGCTATTCCGATCAGTGCTTTTCGTATACAGGTCAGTGGTGATAGAGCCGTCTGACTGGAGAATGACCATGGTGTCCAGGAAATTGATCCGAGTGTGATCATGGGACATAGTAAAAGAAATGCCCGGCCAGGCTGTATTGAGCCAGTCAAATAAAGAGGCGAGGGTCTCCAACGTGCCCCCCCATATGCAAAAAACGTCATCGATATAGCGTTTCCATAAGATTACGTTATGACAGAATAGAGAATGAGAATATATCTGGCTCTCCTCGAAGTCGGCCATATAACAATTTAGCATATGGGGGTGCTACGTTGGAGCCCATCGCGGTGCCACGGATCTGTAGGTAGAAGTCATCTTGGAACATGAAGAAATTCCGGGTCAGAATGATGGTTAGTAGCTCGACACACAAATTGATTTGATCAGGCAAAAATTCGGACTTAGTGAGGAGCTTATGGACCGAATTAATACCCTCTATGTGAGGGATGGACGTGTACAGGTCTTTCACATCCATGGTGACCAGAATAGACCCTGGGGGAATGGGTCCCAGGTCCTTGAGGATTTTAAGGAAGGACCCTGTGTCTAGGATGTAAGATTTGGCTAGTCGTGTAAGAGGGGTTAGGATTTTCTCAAGATATACTGCCAGTGGGGAGAGAATGGAGTCAGTAGAGGCAACTATTGGTCTTCCCGGTGGTTTTTCCAAGTTCTTATGGATTTTAGGGATGGTATAGAATACTGGAGTAATGGGATGTGGATTGATGAGAAAATTACATGTCTTGGCGTCGAGTACTCCTAGCTCAGTGTATTTGAGAAGGGTGTCTGAGATTAATTTCCGAGTGGCTGGTGTAGGATCCCGTGGCAACTTAGTGTAGATGGTGGGGTTATCCAGTTGTCGTCTAATCTCAAGAAGGTAATCTGATTTATTCATGATAACCAGGGCACCCCCTTTATCCGCGGGTTTAATGATCAGGTTTTTGTCATTTTGTAGGCCATGTAGGGCCTGGCGTTCTGTATTAGAGAGGTTGGGGGAAAAATGCAATCTACCCCTTCTAATGTCCTCACGTAATGACTTGAAAGAATCCTGTACGAAGCCTATGAATGATTCCATAGCATGCGAACCGTGTAGGGGCCTAAAATGGCTCTTAGTGTATAGACCCAAACTACGGGAGGAAAGAGTATGATCCAATGTAGTAGGTGTTGGTGTGGAAGGGGCCGACTCGGGGGAAGTAGCGAAGAAGGCTTTAAGTCTAAGGGATCGAAAAAACCGTTGTAGGTCCATTTCTAGATCGAAGGTATGACACTGGTATGAGGGGCAGAAGAATAGTCCTTTTTGTAGGACCTTATACTCAGCTACACCGAGTAGTCTGTCCGAAATGTTTATTACCAGTGGGTTAGTACCTGGGATCTCATTATCCTCACATGATCTGGATCCTTTCTTATGTCCGCGGCCCCGCCTCGTAGTCTTCTTCGCGGGTAACGTTGTTGTTGGCCTAAAAAACGTGGTGGAAGGGTGACAGAGGTACCTTGTTCCTGCTCCGAGCCTGACGTGGAGTAGTCCAAGGATGTCCGAGGAGCCAGACGGGTTGGAGCGCGTCGAGTAGAGAAGCTGTCGTGCCATTTGTATACCTGTTGGCGTTCGTAGTCTTCAGTGTCCCTATTAAATTTGATGCGTTTCCTCTCCTCCGTTTCGCGGTGGTGTTTCTCAATGTTTTTGGATATTTGGTCTCTCAGGGTCGTGAGTTCCTCTGGAGGACCAGATGCAGATAATTGCGCCTCGATGGTCTTGATTGCCTCAGAACTTGTTGTAATCGCTTTCTGTAGATGCTCGATAGTCAGGGTAATAATGTCAAAAGAACATTTGTTTAGAATATGTTCGTACTTAGTACAGTATTCAGGACAATCACGGAACAGTGTGGGACGCAGTGGAACCCGCAGACCCCTAGGAATCCGTTGTGCTCTAATATATTCGGTGAGGGTGGCACAGTGTAGTTCAATATTGGTGAAGTGCCGGAGCTCCCGTTCCAAATCTCTCCCTCTAACCTCCCTAGGTGGGATTTTGAGGAAATCGCTGTTGAAAGTGGAAAGTGCCAAAATATTCGTGGTCTCTTCTGCGTTATATGAAAATGTAGACATGACCAGACAGTGTGCTACACGTATGGGGAACAACGTAGTTGAACAAAGCCGTGTGCACTACTGTACGTATGGTGCTTAAATCCTCAAGGACCTGGGACCCATTCCCCCAGGGTCTATTCTGGTCACCATGGATGTGAAAGACCTGTACACGTCCATCCCTCACATAGAGGGTATTAATTCGGTCCATAAGCTCCTCACTAAGTCCGAATTTTTGCCTGATCAAATCAATTTGTGTGTCGAGCTACTAACCATCATTCTGACCCGGAATTTCTTCATGTTCCAAGATGACTTCTACCTACAGATCCGTGGCACCGCGATGGGCTCCAACGTAGCACCCCCATATGCTAATTGTTATATGGCCGACTTCGAGGAGAGCCAGATATATTCTCATTCTCTATTCTGTCATAACGTAATCTTATGGAAACGCTATATCGATGACGTTTTTTGCATATGGGGGGGCACGTTGGAGGCCCTCGCCTCTTTATTTGACTGGCTCAATACAGCCTGGCCGGGCATTTCTTTTACTATGTCCCATGATCACACTCGGATCAATTTCCTGGACACCATGGTCATCCTCCAGTCAGACGGCTCTATCACCACTGACCTGTATACGAAAAGCACTGATCGGAATAGCCTGTTACATTTTACTAGCTTCCACCCTCCCGCTACGAAAAAATCGGTACCCAAGTCCCAGTTTCAGTGGGTGTCCAAGATAGTGTCAGACGAAAATTTGAGGCCCCTTCGTCTTCAAGAAATGTCCACCAAATTTTCAGCACGAGGCTACCCATCATCCGTTCTACAACAGGCTGTCTTACCTTCCCCTCCGCGTTTAAACAGAGCCACCAATAGAATTCCATTTATACACACCTATCATCCATTCGCATATATCCTGCACAGGTCGATCCGTCGAAACTGGCATTTACTATCTAAAGCCTACCCCCAGGTACCAGAGTTTCAAAATCCTTTCCTCCCCAGTTTCAAACGCCCATCGAATCTTAAAGATTCTCTCGTGAGGGCAGACGTAGGGTCTTGTAAAGCATCGTCTCGCCAACAATTTTTACAAAATCCCCGCACGGGGACCTTTCCATGCCTTAACTGCGCGCAGTGTCACAATGTCCTCAAGGGCTCCTCCTTTCACCACCCCCGCTCTGGCAAAACATTTCGTGTCCCAGGTTACTTCACGTGTGCCTCTTCATGGGTCATATACCTCATCAAATGCCCCTGTGGACTTCTCTATGTGGGGGAAACCACGCAATCTATACGCGATCGTATCTCAAAACATAAATCCACAATCCGATGCAAGAATCTTTTATTACCCATCCCGTCACACTTCAGCAGTTTAGGTCACAATGTATCACAACTACAGTTTCAAGTCATTGAGCATATTTCCCCAAACAGACGGGGCGGGGACCGAGTGGCCAGGCTAAAACGTAGGGAGGCCTTTTGGATCCATACGTTAGAGACCCTTCATCCATTGGGACTCAACAGGGAATATGATTTGGTATCATTTCTGTAAAACAATATATCTTCCTCTCCCCCTCGGATAGGCTTACATATGTTATATATGGGTAGTAGAATGGGTACCATCCTGGGTCTCCATCTTTATGTATTCCGTTGGCTACATGATCATCCTAAATGTTTGATTCTGTGTCTTTAAAACTCATACCAAACCTGGCTATAATGTGCATTTAGATATAAGCATATTAATGGATGTATATTCAGTGTCATGTTATTAATTATCTCTCCTTCTCCTTTATCATTAGAACCGGCTGTATTGAGATCCTCCCATGTCACCGATCTAGCACACTGGAATATTATTATGTTCTTTACTCTGCTACTCCGGTTCTCGGCCTCAGTTCAGACACTTAGGAGATCCTTCACCCACCACTGGTTCTCCTTTCAGGCACCGCTTCCCCTGTCTGCGGACCTCTGTTACTCTCCCGTTTGAGCGGAACTCTCTCTCCTGTGCCTTTGTCCCTTCTGGACTGCTACACCAGATCGTCATTTCCGCCGGACCCTGTATTGCGGCTCTCACACACACCGCTGCTCCTCAGCGCTGCCGCGCTGCCATAGCAACATGACGCACTTCCGGTTTCGCCGCTCGCCCTCCTATTGGTCCAAGAGCCCCCTCCCCTTACTTTTTATAGCGGTCTTTTCTCCACTCCACTAGACCAGCGGTGGACACCGCGTCTAGCCCATGGCGCTGCTCCTTACTTCCGGAACAGGTATACTCACCCCTCCAGTGGACCACGGTTTTTCTCACATAGTCCTACAAGGGGCTCAGTTCCCTTATCTCATCCCTCCCTCTTTTGTCCTCAGTCTCTGGTTCCAGTTAGATTCTTCCACGGAGCTTTTTTATTGGTATGACGTATAATATTATACCTTTGCACTTCACCCATAGAGCACTCCCTTATACCATCTATTGTGACCCTATAGACGCTGCTCGGCACGAATGCCTAGACACCTGGGTCTCTTTGACCTTTCTTAAAGTACAGTACGGTATGTGTCATACGGTTTTCATTTCTTCGTATTCTTTCTACTCCAATATATGGAACATGTTGGTGCCTTTATATTCATTATGGTTCTCTCTGGTGATTTTGCCGATATATCCATAGACCTGTACATATGATATTGATGCTATCATTCTAAATTTCCCCATGTTATGTATATACTTTGTTTATCTTTGTATTTATTTTGGTTTTGGTTATTTATTTATTTTATAATTTTCACATGTAGTTACTGATGAAGGTCCGTGTGTTGGACCGAAACGTTTGCTTAGCTGTAGGCCCGGCATATCTTGGGTATAAACACTGGTGATGACTGACCATTTCACCAAGTTCGCTATAGTGTCTCCGACCCGGGACCAGACTGCTGAATAAGCTGCACAGGCCATTTGCCAAGACTTCATCCAGGTCTACAGTTGGCTGAAAAAGATTCATTCTGACCAGGGTGCCTGCTTCCAAGGTCGAGTGATGGAAGAGTTACATCATTTGTACCGGATTGAGAAGTCAAGAACTACGCCTTATCATCCTCAGTGGAATTGAGCTTGTGAACGCTTCAATCGGATGTTGATCCAGATGCTCCGAACATTGGAGGAAGATCAGAAGATATGGTGGCCTGAGTTCGTAGCTGAATTGGTGTGGGTGTATAACAATCAAGTGCACAGTACAATGGGCTACACCATGCCTCTGCCGGCATTCTATCATCCATCGGACTGCAAGCAACTAAAGGACAGCGGAGTCACGATAAGTTAAATTTGATAAAAAGACTGTTGCATTGAACTACTATTACACTGTTTTACCCGTTTCTCCTTCCTGTTATCTCCCTGCGAGGAGTTCATTATTGTTAATTGAACAGCACTCTTGTTAACCCTTGCTCTACACCTCTGCATTACTGCATCTGTTTACCTGCTTGAGGCTATGTGCACACGTTCAGGAATGTCAGCAGAATTTTCCTGAACAAAACTGGACTTTTTCTGCAGGAAATCCGATCATGTTTTTTTTGCGGATTTTTCACGTTTTTTTCCTGGAGCTTCCCAATGCAATAAAATAGCAGCAAAAACGCGAAAAATCTGCGAAATTAATCAACATGCTGCATTATTTACCGCAATGCTGCGTTTTTTTCCACGAAAAAAACGCATGTGCACCAAAATTGCGGAATGCATTAACATGATGGGATGCTTAAAAGTTATGAGATATGCTTTTCTGTGGCCCTGTTAATTTTTTTTGGGGTGGAGTGGCCCAATTATGGGTGGGACAGAACCAATTAGGACTTATGTTATTGGGTCCCATGATTTCTATGTACGCCCCTACCTTATCCCCTGTATTTTTAACTTTCATTTTTCTATTATGTTAGTATGCATTGTAAAAAAAATAGTAATCTCATAAATATTCTATTGCAACAGTATAGTCATTTTAAAACTAAAGACTGCAGACTAAAGAAAAAGCAGCAGAGGTCCAAGTTCTTTGACACTTTTATTATTATTATTATTATTATTATTATTATTATTATTATTTTATTTCCTTTTTCATCCTTGGCAGATAAGGTAGTATTCAATACTCTATGGCACACAACATAAGTATTCTTAATTAATATTATTATATGTGTACGTCTGGGTCTGCTCTAATTTCAATGGAAATAAAAGAATTCACATTTAGCCTCATACAATTGCATGCACATGAGCAAATCTGAGATCCGTATTACATCTCTCAGATAAGAAATGACTACTTATAAGCTCTAAATTCAGTGTAAGAAGAAAACTAGAATTTCACTTACACATAATTGACTATAAATCAATGTGTAATATTGTTAAATTTAGTGCACCTCCTTTTGAGCAACGGTGCACACATATATGTAGTAAGCCTCCAGTGCTCAGAACCTATGCAGAGGTAATTATAGCTTTAGGACCAGGTACAACATGGTGGGAATGTGTCATCTGAAATTAACAAATTGATCTATTGCTTATCTTTTTTGGATGTGTATATATTAAAATAAATATATATTGTTTTAATCCAGATCACAATATGGAAAAAAAAAACAATGCCACATTGATTTTTTTTTACATACTGTGATCTGGATTAAAAATAAAAAATAGAAATCTTTCAGTTTTCACACTGGCCACTGGTGCACTATTTCAGAGAATTGACATTTACTAACGCCAATCCAATTTTTTTAATTGAAGCATCTAATGAGGGTGTGCTAAGGTGATTGTGAAGGGAGGAAGAGCAAGGCTAGTTGTGACATTACCGATTGTGAATGGTGGCCCCTGTGTTAGCAGCTGTGTATAGCGGTTTAATCTGTCACTGTAATCCTTGGTGATATTGGAGCGCATGGAGTAAGGGGTACTCAGTACCAGGTCCTTCAATAAATCACAGGGGGATGTCACGGTGGCTGACCCGGTCCGTGGCCCTGGGACGTCTGTTGAAAAAGGGAAAGGTCTTTAAAGGAATATGTTCGTGACGCCACCTGTGGTATTCGGTCAGGGTGACCGACGCTGCTTTAAGGGGTCCGCTGTGGTGATGTTATGGCAGCTAGTAGGTATACCTTCCCACAGGTGAAGTATGTCCCCAGGGCTTCCCAGTGTGTAGTTAGTGGATGGTGAGAGGTGCAGTGAAGAACAAGGACACAAGGTTGCAGTCTCTTTACCTTTACTGAAGACTTCAGCAGCCACAGTCCGGGCACCAGATCACAGGGCAGGCAGAGTCTTGCCGGTTTGGAGGCAAATCCAGAGTCACCTTATCCAGGTGGAAATCAGTAGCCTTCCTCTAGCGCCTGAGTGTTGTAGTCCCTTACTGCTAAGCTTCTCATAAGGTCCTCACAACTGTTGAAGATGTTACAGATGTTATGTCTCTCTCTGTCCCCCGGATAGGATAGGACAAAACCCATATGTCTGGTGGCTTGAGGCTGTTTGTAGGGTCTCTAGCATGCCCCGGCCTCTGAGAGGTGCCACCATGCCTCCTGGGTGTAGGGGCAGACAGGTAACTTGCAATTATCTGTCCTGCCAGTCTCTAAAGAAAAGCGTAGAGATCCTTACTCCCTCAGGATTCTGGCTACCGGATTTCTGCGCCTCAGGAGGAGGCAGCTTGCTTCTGGCTGATCTCCCTCTGATATCCTCTCCTTTGCTCTGCTCTCCTTCACACTTGCTGCAATATGTTCTGCTTTCTATCCATCTGTTTCCTAGGAGCAGCGACAATTCAGGCCACAGGGCTCCTCTGCCTCCTTTCCCTCTGTCTTCCTGACAGGAACTGACCCCTTTCCCTCCAGATCAGGATGTTCTTATAGGGGAGTTCACCTTAAACAGGCTTAGAGCTCCCCCTTCTGATCTGGAGTGTGAACATGTTGCATGCATTGTGTTAACTGACAAAGAGTTCTCCTTCATTGCCTCCAAACGTAACATCATTCCCCCTAGAGGAAAATGACATTACTGCAATGACTAGGACCATGGGGCGCTGCACTATGATAAGGAAAATGCTGCAAATACTTAATAAAAGAACAGGAAGTATGTGTCTAAAATATTCACAGTGGCCGGTGTGAAAATTGTAGGATATTTTTTTTTTAGTCAAGATGATGATATGAAAAAAACTGTTGATTTAATAAAAAAAAATTTAACCCAAAAAGCTGATTTCAGCATTAGTTATTTTCTGATAATAGATTCCCTTTAATGAGCTTGCTGTCACAACATGATGTCCATAGATTGTGTCAGAGATCAATACCAAGTAGTGTAATATATTAGTGTAGTCTAGACCTGGGCAAGATGCAGTCCATGGACCTCATCTGGCCCTCTGGCTGTCCCAGTTTGGCCCACGGAAAGATACAGCCGAAGGGCTGAAAATACTGGCTCACGGGCTCCACCATGCGGTTGCCCTTGCCCACTCGGCTTCCCTATTTCACTTCTGTCTGCATTCTCAAGAGGTATACAGGAGTGACGGAGGGAGCTGCTGGCTCCTTCTTCCACTATTCAGCATGTGCGACTGAGACAGCAGATGATATGGTGTCACTACTTCTCATCTGCTGTGAGGAGCCTCAGTGCACACAGAAAAGACCGTAGCAGAGAGTCGGGGGAATGGGAACAAAGGGAGTATGTATTTTTTGTTTTTCTTAATATATGTGAAAGTATGTGTGCTCATACTGTATATAATGGTGGGGGAATCTGTATGTGGGCTCATACTGTATATAATGGTGGGGGGAATCTGTATGTGGGCTCATACTGTATATAATGGTGGGGGAATCTGTATGTGGGCTCATACTGTATATAAAGGTGGGGGAATCTGTATGTGGGCTCATACTGTATATACACTTGGGGGAATCTGTATGTGGACTCATACTGTATACAGAGAGGGGGTAATCTGTGGGCTCATGCTGTATATAAGGAGGCTATGTGTTGCTCATGCTGTATATAGGGAGGCTATTGTAAGTACTCGGGCAGAAATCCGAGAGTGGACCCTCTGGGTCGTGACTCTAGAGCCCCCGGGGTCGAGCGGACCAGATGGAATCACCCCCTATACAGGGAGTGTTAGGAGCAGGACCTCGGGGGAATGGAGACACAACAGCTAGAGCCAAAGGGGTGACCCAAGATAAAGAAGGGAACCTGTTATGTTTGCTAATGACAGGTGTTATGAAGGCAATCCAGAAACACAGTGTGCTTAGCGATCAGAGCGCACACAGTGATCTGACAAATACCCAAAAATACAAGAACGAGCTCTGAGACGTGGAAACTCTGTAGACTGCAAACCTGATCCTATCCTAAACACAACTAAAAGCGGCTGTGGATTGCGCCTAACAACTACCTAGGCAACTCGGCACAGCCTAAGAAACTAGCTAGCCTGAAGATAGAAAAATAGGCCTGACTTGCCCCAGAGAAATTCCCCAAAGGAAAAGGCAGCCCCCCACATATAATGACTGTGAGTAAGATGAAAAGACAAAACGTAGGGATGAAATAGATTCAGCAAAGTGGGGCCCGATATTCTAGGACAGAGCGAGGACAGTAAAGCGAACTTTGCAGTCTACAAAAAACCCTAAAGCAAAACCACGCAAAGGGGGCAAAAAAAACCCACCGTGCCGAACTAACGGCACGGCGGTACACCCTTTGCGTCTCAGAGCTTCCAGCAAAACAAAAGACAAGCTGGACAGAAAAAAAGCAACAAAAAAGCAAAAAGCACTTAGCTATACAGAGCAGCAGGTCACAGGAACAATCAGGAGAAGCTCAGATCCAACACTGAAACATTGACAAGGAGCAAGGATAGCAGCATCAGGCGGAGCTAAGTAATGAAGCAGTTAACGAGCTCACCAGAACACCTGAGGGAGGAAGCTCAGAAGCTGCAGTACCACTTGTGACCACAGGAGTGAATTCAGCCACAGAATTCACAACAGTACCCCCCCTTGAGGAGGGGTCACCGAACCCTCACCAGAGCCCCCAGGCCGACCAGGATGAGCCGCATGAAAGGCACGAACAAGATCGGAAGCATGAACATCAGAGGCAAAAACCCAGGAATTATCTTCCTGAGCATAACCCTTCCATTTAACCAGATACTGGAGTTTCCGTCTAGAAACACGAGAATCCAAAATCTTCTCCACAATATACTCCAATTCCCCCTCCACCAAAACCGGGGCAGGAGGCTCAACAGATGGAACCATAGGTGCAACGTATCTCCGCAACAACGACCTATGGAATACATTATGTATGGAAAAGGAGTCTGGGATGGTCAAACGAAAAGACACAGGATTGAGAACCTCAGAAATCCTATACGGACCAATAAAACGAGGTTTAAATTTAGGAGAGGAAACCTTCATAGGAATATGACGAGAAGATAACCAAACCAGATCCCCAACATGAAGTCGGGGACCCACACGGCGTCTGCGATTAGCGAAAAGTTGAGCTTTCTCCTGGGACAAGATCAAATTGTCCACTACCTGAGTCCAGATCTGCTGCAACCTATCCACCACAGAATCCACACCAGGACAGTCCGAAGACTCAACCTGTCCTGAAGAGAAACGAGGATGGAACCCAGAATTGCAAAAAAATGGAGAAACCAAGGTAGCCGAGCTGGCCCGATTATTAAGGGCGAACTCAGCCAACGGCAAAAAGGACACCCAATCATCCTGGTCTGCAGAAACAAAACATCTCAGATATGTTTCCAAGGTCTGATTGGTTCGTTCGGTCTGGCCATTAGTCTGAGGATGGAAAGCCGAGGAAAAGGATAGGTCAATGCCCATCCTACCACAAAAGGCTCGCCAAAACCTTGAAACAAACTGGGAACCTCTGTCAGAAACAATATTCTCAGGAATGCCATGCAACCGAACCACATGCTGAAAGAACAAAGGTACCAAATCAGAGGAGGAAGGCAATTTAGCCAAGGGCACCAGATGGACCATTTTAGAAAAGCGATCACAGACCACCCAAATGACTGACATCTTTTGAGAAACGGGAAGGTCAGAAATGAAATCCATCGAAATATGTGTCCAAGGCCTCTTTGGGACCGGCAAGGGCAAAAGCAACCCACTGGCACGAGAACAGCAGGGCTTAGCCCTAGCACAAATCCCACAGGACTGCACAAAAGTACGTACATCCCGTGACAGAGATGGCCACCAGAAGGATCTAGCCACTAACTCTCTGGTACCAAAGATTCCAGGATGACCAGCCAACACCGAACAATGAAGTTCAGAGATAAGTTTATTAGTCCACCTATCAGGGACGAACAGTTTCTCTGCTGGACAACGATCAGGTTTATTCGCCTGAAATTTTTGCAGCACCCGCCGCAAATCAGGGGAGATGGCAGACACAATGACTCCTTCCTTGAGGATACCCACTGGCTCAGATAAACCCGGAGAGTCGGGCACAAAACTCCTAGACAGAGCATCCGCCTTCACATTTTTAGAGCCCGGAAGGTACGAAATCACAAAGTCGAAGCGGGCAAAAAATAACGACCAACGGGCCTGTCTAGGATTCAAGCGCTTGGCAGACTCGAGATAAGTCAAGTTCTTATGATCAGTCAATACCACCACGCGATGCTTAGCTCCTTCAAGCCAATGACGCCACTCCTCGAATGCCCACTTCATGGCCAGCAACTCTCGATTGCCCACATCATAATTACGCTCAGCGGGCGAAAACTTCCTGGAAAAGAAAGCACATGGTTTCATCACTGAGCAATCAGAACCTCTCTGTGACAAAACCGCCCCTGCTCCAATCTCAGAAGCATCAACCTCGACCTGGAACGGAAGAGAAACATCTGGCTGACACAACACAGGGGCAGAACAAAAACGACGCTTCAACTCCTGAAAAGCTTCCACAGCAGCAGAAGACCAATTGACCAAATCAGCACCCTTCTTGGTCAAATCGGTCAATGGTTTGGCAATGCTAGAAAAATTACAGATGAAGCGACGATAAAAATTAGCAAAGCCCAGGAACTTTTGCAGACTTTTCAGAGATGTCGGCTGAATCCAATCCTGGATGGCTTGGACCTTAACTGGATCCATCTCGATAGTAGAAGGGGTAAAGATGAACCCTAAAAATGAAACTTTCTGCACACCGAAGAGACACTTTGATCCCTTCACAAACAAAGAGTTAGCACGCAGGACCTGAAAAACCATTCTGACCTGCTTCACATGAGACTCCCAATCATCTGAGAAGATCAAAATGTCATCCAAGTAAACAATCAGGAATTTATCCAGATACTCACGGAAGATGTCATGCATAAAAGACTGAAACACAGATGGAGCATTGGCAAGTCCGAACGGCATCACTAGATACTCAAAATGACCCTCGGGCGTATTGAATGCAGTTTTCCATTCATCTCCTTGCCTGATTCTCACCAGATTATACGCACCACGAAGATCTATCTTAGTGAACCAACTAGCCCCCTTAATCCGAGCAAACAAGTCAGATAACAATGGCAAGGGATACTGAAATTTAACAGTGATCTTATTAAGAAGGCGGTAATCAATACACGGTCTCAGCGAACCATCCTTCTTGGCTACAAAGAAGAACCCTGCTCCCAGTGGTGATGACGATGGGCGAATATGTCCCTTCTCCAGGGATTCCTTCACATAACTGCGCATAGCGGCGTGTTCGGGCACGGATAAATTAAATAATCGACCTTTAGGGAATTTACTACCAGGAATCAAATTGATAGCACAATCACAATCCCTATGCGGAGGTAGAGCATCGGACTTGGGCTCTTCAAATACATCCTGATAATCAGACAAGAACTCTGGGACCTCAGAAGGGGTGGATGACGAAATCGACAAAAATGGAACATCACCATGTACCCCCTGACAACCCCAGCTGGATACCGACATGGAATTCCAATCCAATACTGGATTATGGGTTTGTAGCCATGGCAACCCCAACACGACCACATCATGCAGATTATGCAACACCAGAAAGCGAATAACTTCCTGATGTGCAGGAGCCATGCACATGGTCAGCTGGGCCCAGTATTGAGGTTTATTCTTGGCCAAAGGTGTAACATCAATTCCTCTCAATGGAATAGGACACCGCAAAGGCTCCAAGAAAAACCCACAACGTTTAGCATAATCCAAATCCATCAGATTCAGGGCAGCGCCCGAATCCACAAACGCCATGACAGAAAACGACGACAAAGAGCATATCAAGGTAATGGACAGAAGGAATTTGGACTGTACAGTACCAATGACGGCAGACCTAGCGGACCGCTTAATGCGCTTAGGACAATCAGAAATAGCATGAGTGGAATCACCACAGTAGAAACACAGACCATTCAGACGTCTGTATTCCCACCGTTCAACTCTAGTCATAGTCCTATCGCACTGCATAGGCTCAGGTTTAACCTCAGGCAGTACCGCCAAATGGTGCACAGATTTACGCTCGCGCAAGCGTCGACCGATCTGAATGGCCAAAGACAAAGACTCATTCAAACCAGCAGGCATAGGAAATCCCACCATGACATCCTTAAGAGCCTCAGAGAGACCCTTTCTGAACAAAGCTGCCAGCGCAGATTCATTCCACTGAGTGAGTACTGACCATTTCCTAAATTTCTGACAATATACTTCTATATCATCCTGACCCTGGCACAAAGCCAGCAAATTTTTCTCAGCCTGATCCACTGAATTAGGCTCATCGTACAGCAATCCGAGCGCCAGGAAAAACGCATCCACACTACTCAATGCAGGGTCTCCTGGCGCAAGAGAAAATGCCCAGTCTTGAGGGTCGCCGCGCAAAAAAGAAATAATAATCAAAACCTGTTGAATAGGATTACCAGAAGAATGAGGTTTCAAGGCCAGAAATAGCTTACAATTATTTTTGAAACTTAGAAACTTAGTTCTATCTCCAAAAAACAAATCAGGAATAGGAATTCTTGGTTCTAACATAGATTTCTGATCAATAGTATCTTGAATTTTTTGTACATTTATAACGAGATTATCCATTGAAGAGCACAGACCCTGAATATCCATGTCCACACCTGTGTCCAGAATCACCCAAATGTCTAGGGGAAAAAAAAAGTGAACACAGAGCAGAAAAAAAAAAAATGATGTCAGAACTTTTTCTTTCCCTCTATTGAGAATCATTAGTTGGGCTCCTTGTACTGTTATGTTTGCTAATGACAGGTGTTATGAAGGCAATCCAGCAACACAGTGTGCTTAGCGATCAGAGCGCACACAGTGATCTGACAAATACCCAAAAATACAAGAACGAGCTCTGAGACGTGGAAACTCTGTAGACTGCACACCTGATCCTATCCTAAACACAACTAAAAGCGGCTGTGGATTGCGCCTAACAACTACCTAGGCAACTCGGCACAGCCTAAGAAACTAGCTAGCCTGAAGATAGAAAAATAGGCCTGACTTGCCCCAGAGAAATTCCCCAAAGGAAAAGGCAGCCCCCCACATATAATGACTGTGAGTAAGATGAAAAGACAAAACGTAGGGATGAAATAGATTCAGCAAAGTGGGGCCCGATATTCTAGGACAGAGCGAGGACAGTAAAGCGAACTTTGCAGTCTACAAAAAACCCTAAAGCAAAACCACGCAAAGGGGGCAAAAAAAACCCACCGTGCCGAACTAACGGCACGGCGGTACACCCTTTGCGTCTCAGAGCTTCCAGCAAAACAAAAGACAAGCTGGACAGAAAAAAAGCAACAAAAAAGCAAAAAGCACTTAGCTATACAGAGCAGCAGGTCACAGGAACAATCAGGAGAAGCTCAGATCCAACACTAAAACATTGACAAGGAGCAAGGATAGCAGCATCAGGCGGAGTTAAGTAATGAAGCAGTTAACGAGCTCACCAGAACACCTGAGGGAGGAAGCTCAGAAGCTGCAGTACCACTTGTGACCACAGGAGTGAATTCAGCCACAGAATTCACAACAGGAACCACAGGCTATAAGGATGGCAGGGAATAATAGGAAAACAAGACTTAACTGAAAATGACTGGAACACGGAACGGCAGAACCCAGAAGGAACACGGACTGGCAGGACTCAGCAGGAACACGGACCGGAAGGACTCAGCAGGAACACGGGCTGGCAGAATACAACAGGAACACGGACTGGCAGGATACAGCAGGAACACGGACTGGCAGGATACAGCAGGAACACGGACAGGCAGGATACAGCAGGAACACGGACTGGCAGGATACAGCAGGAACACGGACTGGCAGTATACAACAGGAACACGGACTGGCAGGATACAGCAGGAACACGGACTGGCAGGACACAGCAGGAACACGGACAGGCAGGACACAGCAGGAACACGGACAGGCAAGACACAGCAGGAACACGGACAGGCAAGACACAGCAGGAACACGGACAGGCAAGACACAGCAGGAACACGGGCTGGCAGGACACTAAGACAAAGTAAAGACTGGGCTGAGAGAAGACACTGGTGCAGGGGAGCCTAGGGCATAGGGACACTGACGGCAGGCAGTGCACCTACAAAGCAAAGGCGTCTTACCTAGGGAGACGCTGGGAAGAAATACCCGATGGGCGCCGCCATGTTGGGGCGGAGCCACCGGGTCGCGACCTCCCAGAAGGCTCTGCGATGGAGGAGACGCGACCGCGCATGCGCAGAGGGACCAGACGCCGAGAGCCGGCGAAGGAGGAAGCAGAGCGGCGCTGGACAGGATCGCGAGTGCGCCAAGGGACGGGAGAAGCCGGGTAAGTATGCGCAACGTGCGCAGCGTACGTAACAGCTATGTGTTGCTCATGCTGTATATAGGGAGGCTATGTGTTGCTCATGCTGTATATAGGGCCTATGTGTAAGTTCATACTGTACGTAGGGGGCTCAGACTGTATATAGGATCCAATGTGTGGACTCATACTGTATATGGGTGGTCATACTGTGTATAAAGCCTGTGTGGGCTCATGCTGTATATGTGGGGGGCAGTGTGTGGACTCATACTGTATATATGAGACTGTGGGGGCTCATAATGTATATAGTGGGTGCTGTGTGTGGGATCATACTGTATATAGGGGGTCTATGTGTGGGGACTCATGCTATATGGAGGCGAGGCTCATACTGTGTATATGAGGGATGTCTGGGGGATCATACTGTATATATGGGGTGCTATGTGAGTGGAATCATAATGTATATATGGGAGCTATGAGGGGCTTCCTATTGTATATACAGTGTCAGCATACTTGATTCTATTCAATATTAATTGATTCAATTACTATTAGTATAAAATAGTGATTATATTATGGTAATATTAATACTGAGCAGAATTAATTTCAGCCTATTAGTTCGGCCCTCCTCAACAGTCACAGTCTCTCATGTGGCCCCTTGGGAAAATGTATTGCCCACCTCTGGTATAGTCTGATAGATTTATAATATATTTATTTACATACAATAAACTTCAGACTTAAAGGCTCCTTTAGGACAATTTATCTCAAGGTGAAATAGCAAGGACATCCTCACAAGAATCATCTGTGTCTTGCAATTCCAGAATTTGCTGTGATTCAGGTCTCCCTCTGGGTGACCTCAGAAACCTAAAAAAAAAAGTTGTATATTATTGAATTATTCGGGTTCTACATTTTCTTTTACATTTATTTCATACGTAAACATGTTCAAATTTAAAATGAGGTAAAACAGCTGACCAATCCAAAGTGTAAAGTAATTAAAGGGAACCTGGCAGCTGATACATGCCACCCATGGAGCGGGCAGTATGTATCAGATGCTGGCTGTGTGATTTCAGCCATATACAGTGGGGCAAAAAAGTATTTAGTCAGTCAGCAATAGTGCAAGTTCCACCACTTAAAAAGATGAGAGGCGTCTGTAATTTGCATCATAGGTAGACCTCAATTATGGGAGACAAACTGAGAAAAAAAAATCCAGAAAATCACATTGTCTGTTTTTTTAACATTTTATTTGCATATTATGGTGGAAAATAAGTATTTGGTCAGAAACAAACAATCAAGATTTCTGGCTCTCACAGACCTGTAACTTCTTCTTTAAGAGTCTCCTCTTTCCTCCACTCATTACCTGTAGTAATGGCACCTGTTTAAACTTGTTATCAGTATAAAAAGACACCTGTGCACACCCTCAAACAGTCTGACTCCAAACTCCACTATGGTGAAGACCAAAGAGCTGTCAAAGGACACCAGAAACAAAATTGTAGCCCTGCACCAGGCTGGGAAGACTGAATCTGCAATAGCCAACCAGCTTGGAGTGCAGAAATCAACAGTGGGAGCAATAATTAGAAAATGGAAGACATACAAGACCACTGATAATCTCCCTCGATCTGGGGCTCCACGCAAAATCCCACCCCGTGGGGTCAGAATGATCACAAGAACGGTGAGCAAAAATCCCAGAACCACGCGGGGGGACCTAGTGAATGAACTGCAGAGAGCTGGGACCAATGTAACAAGGCCTACCATAAGTAACACACTACGCCACCATGGACTCAGATCCTGCAGTGCCAGACGTGTCCCACTGCTTAAGCCAGTACATGTCCGGGCCCGTCTGAAGTTTGCTAGAGAACATTTGGATGATCCAAAGGAGTTTTGGGAGAATGTCCTATGGTCTGATGAAACCAAACTGGAACTGTTTGGTAGAAACACAACTTGTCGTGTTTGGAGGAAAAAGAATACTGAGTTGCATCCATCAAACACCATACCTACTGTAAAGCATGGTGGTGGAAACATAGTAACATACATAGTAACATAGTTAGTAAGGCCGAAAAAAGACATTTGTCCATCCAGTTCAGCCTATATTCCATCATAATAAATCCCCAGATCTACGTCCTTCTACAGAACCTAATTGTATGATACAATATTGTTCTGCTCCAGGAAGACATCCAGGCCTCTCTTGAACTCCTCGACTGAGTTCGCCATCACCACCTCCTCAGGCAAGCAATTCCAGATTCTCACTGCCCTAACAGTAAAGAATCCTCTTTTATGTTGGTGGAAAAACCTTCTCTCCTCCAGACGCAAAGAATGCCCCCTTGTGCCCGTCACCTTCCTTGGTATAAACAGATCCTCAGCGAGATATTTGTATTGTCCCCTTATATACTTATACATGGTTATTAGATCGCCCCTCCGTCGTCTTTTTTCTAGACTAAATAATCCTAATTTTGCTAATCTATCTGGGTATTGTAGTTCTCCCATCCCCTTTATTAATTTTGTTGCCCTCCTTTGTACTCTCTCTAGTTCCATTATATCCTTCCTGAGCACCGGTGCCCAAAACTGGACACAGTACTCCATGTGCGGTCTAACTAGGGATTTGTACAGAGGCAGTATAATGCTCTCATCATGTGTATCCAGACCTCTTTTAATGCACCCCATGATCCTGTTTGCCTTGGCAGCTGCTGCCTGGCACTGGCTGCTCCAGGTAAGTTTATCATTAACTAGGATCCCCAAGTCCTTCTCCCTGTCAGATTTACCCAGTGGTTTCCCATTCAGTGTGTAATGGTGATATTGATTCCTTCTTCCCATGTGTATAACCTTACATTTATTATTGTTAAACCTCATCTGCCACCTTTCAGCCCAAGTTTCCAACTTATCCAGATCCATCTGTAGCAGTATACTATCTTCTCTTGTATTAACTGCTTTACATAGTTTTGTATCATCTGCAAATATCGATATTTTACTGTGTAAACCTTCTACCAGATCATTAATGAATATGTTGAAGAGAACAGGTCCTAATACCGACCCCTGCGGTACCCCACTGGTCACAGCAACCCAGTTAGAGACTATACCATTTATAACCACCCTCTGCTTTCTATCACTAAGCCAGTTACTCACCCATTTACACACATTTTCCCCCAGACCAAGCATTCTCATTTTGTGTACCAACCTCTTGTGCGGCACGGTATCAAACGCTTTGGAAAAATCGAGATATACCACGTCCAATGACTCACCGTGGTCCAGCCTATAGCTTACCTCTTCATAAAAACTGATTAGATTGGTTTGACAGGAGCGATTTCTCATAAACCCATGCTGATATGGAGTTAAACAGTTATTCTCATTGAGATAATCCAGAATAACATCCCTCAGAAACCCTTCAAATATTTTACCAACAATAGAGGTTAGACTTACTGGCCTATAATTTCCAGGTTCACTTTTAGAGCCCTTTTTGAATATTGGCACCACATTTGCTATGCGCCAGTCCTGCGGAACAGACCCTGTCACTATAGAGTCCCTAAAAATAAGAAATAATGGTTTATCTATTACATTACTTAGTTCTCTTAGTACTCGTGGGTGTATGCCATCCGGACCCGGAGATTTATCTATTTTAATCTTATTTAGCCGGTTTCGCACCTCTTCTTGGGTTAGATTGGTGACCCTTAATATAGGGTTTTCATTGTTTCTTGGGATTTCACCTAGCATTTCATTTTCCACCGTGGAGAAGAAGGTGTTTAATATGTTAGCTTTTTCCTCGTCATCTACAACCATTCTTTCCTCACTATTTTTTAAGGGGCCTACATTTTCAGTTTTTATTCTTTTACTATTGATATAGTTGAAGAACAGTTTGGGATTAGTTTTACTCTCCTTAGCAATGTGCTTCTCTGTTTCCTTTTTGGCAGCTTTAATTAGTTTTTTAGATAAAGTATTTTTCTCCCTATAGTTTTTTAGAGCTTCAATGGTGCCATCCTGCTTTAGTAGTGCAAATGCTTTCTTTTTACTGTTAATTGCCTGTCTTACTACTTTGTTTAGCCACATTGGGTTTTTCCTATTTCTAGTCCTTTTATTCCCACAAGGTATAAACCGCTTACACTGCCTATTTAGGATGTTCTTAAACATTTCCCATTTATTATCTGTATTCTTATTTCTGAGGATATCGTCCCAGTCTACCAGATTTGGGGCTGTTTCTCTACAAAGGGGCCAGGACGACTGATCCGGGTACATGAAAGAATGAATGGGGCCATGTATCGTGAGATTTTGAGTGCAAACCTCCTTCCATCAGCAAGGGCATTGAAGATGAAGTGGCTGGGTCTTTCAACATGACAATGATCCAAAGCACACCACCAGGGCAACAAAGGAGTGGCTTCATAAGAAGCATTTCAAGGTCCTGGAGTGGCCTAGCCAGTCTCCAGATCTCAACCCTATAGAAAACCTTTGGAGGGAGTTGAAAGTCCGTGTTGCCAAGCGAAAAGCCAAAAACATCACTGCTCTAGAGGAGATCTGCATGGAGGAATGGGCCAACATACCAACAACAGTGTGTGGCAACCTTGTGAAGACTTACAGAAAACGTTTGACCTCTGTCATTGCCAACAAAGGATATATTACAAAGTATTGAGATGAAATTTTGGTTCTGACCAAATACTTATTTTCCACCATAATATGCAAATAAAATGTTAAAAAAACAGACAATGTGATTTTCTGGATTTTTTTTCCTCAGTTTGTCTCCCATAGTTGAGGTCTACCTATGATGTAAATTACAGACGCCTCTCATCTTTTTAAGTGGTGGAACTTGCACTATTGCTGACTGACTAAATACTTTTTTGCCCCACTGTATATTTAACTCTGATACGCCATTTCAGCGAAAACATAGTTTAATAGCCTCCTGGGAGACTAGATGGACAGGCGAGTCCCAAGCGCCTTCTCCCCTTGAGTGATAGGTCTCTCCCAATACAAGATCTTAGGGATGGATACCTACTACTGGATCAGCTGTCAGGTTTCCTTTAAGCTACAGGTAACCGGATCGTCATCAGGGACTGCCCTATAAGGGGCTGGGCTATTCTCTACTATACTGATCATTCGCCGGTTTTCTATAGCGCCCTCCTGCTGGCTTTTCACTTCTTTTTAGAGCTGGTAAGGTAGCACACTGTCAGTGATGAGCCAGCAAGAGCGTGCTCACCTGTCAACTTGTCACGTGTCTTTAGAGCTGACATAGGAGCACCATGTCAGTGCGCAATGAAAGTAACACAGTGGCTAAGAAACACATGCAGTTTTTGTGGCAGTTTTTGAGCCAAACGTAGATGTGGGGCCAAAAAGGGGAAAGAACCTAGAAAAAAAAAATCTGATATTTCGCCTTTCTTTTCTACGCAATCCTGTGTTGCTCAAAACCTGCATGTGTAATATCAGCATTATCAGCAGTTTTCATGCTCTTCTAAATAAAATTGTACATAGCGTTACAAGGATCATTAAACAAGCACTCCTTTTAAAGCTTTTATCCTCCTAATATATTGCAGTCATATTATATTGCACTGTGTACTTACAATTACTCATTTTGCCTTTCTACCCAGATAATTCTTCTCTTTTCTCTGCTGTATGTAGAAACCGGAAGTCTCTCTTCCCTACACAAATCATTCCCCTGTTCTATTCCTGACCCAGCTTCTCCCTCTGCCAGGGACTTTTGCAAAGAAAATTGCCCTCCTGTTTCTACATAGAGCTTAGAAGGATTCAGCTCATCTTTTTTTAATCACATAATGTCATAAACCTAATGGAACAGAGAAGAATTGTCTGGGTAGAAAGGCAAAATGAGAAATTTTAAGTACACAGTGCTATATCATATGATTACTGCAATGTATTAAGAGGAAAAAAAACTTTGAAGGGAGGAATGCTTCTTTAAGGAATCTTTTCTTGTGGTTTAACTAGAAGAACATATGACTTATTAGCAAATACACTATGCAAATGTTACAATGTTGTACTACAGACCACGTTTTAGGGCCTTTGAAAACAATTTGTTGTTTGGTGACAGGTTCTCAAAAGATATATTTTTCAACCCTATAATATACCCTATATATCAAGTATTGCCGAGTATTTTTGCATACTGAGACTGTCCACGGGATAGGTGATAACTTGTTGATCAGTGGGGGTCAGACTACCTGGGCCCACATTAACCAGACAATTGAGGAACTGCTTGACCGCAGCTCTATTAGTTCTCTGTCAACCAGTGCAGGTGCCAGCAGATGGACACGCACTGATCAGCAAGTCAACCTGCGGAAAGGTGATAACTTATTTTCACTGGACTGCCCCTTTAAACCAAAGAGAAACAAACTTATTTGTCTGATGAATATTTACCTGAAGGTTAGCTTCTTTCCAGACTCTTTCTTTAAAAGGTTTATTTTGTAGTACTGTCTCAGGGCTCTTGACATTTTCTCATAGGTCATTTTTGGGCGATTCTGCACAAAACAGTAGAACCATTTATTCTTTCTATGGTTGTGGTCTATTTTTGCATCCTATGATAATATTCTCATGCTTACATTTGCCATTTATTTAAATCACATTAATAAAATAGGAATAAGACTCAGATGGCTGCATAAATCGGAGCGAGATAGGAACACAACGCACGGACTGGCCACCGGCTCTCAGACCTGATTGTAACAGCTGCATGTAATTCTATGAAGCTGTCACGCTCGGGTAAGAAGAGCTGCCGGTCAGTCCCTGCACTGCGCTCCTATCTCGCTCCAATATATCCGGCCTTATCTTATAATGAAAAACTAAAATAAAAAAAAATATATATATATATATATTTTCTCATATATAGTCAAGATGAAAAATTTTAAAAATGCTCTCTCTTATTTAGTGCTAAAATGATTGGTTTTTTAATGAGTGTGTTTAGCAATGATATACTTGAGAGTACAGATGTCTGGCTATTGTGTGCAGGATGTGACAGAGGCTTCCAAAAATGTCTGTCCAAGGCTACTTACATAAGTGTATAAAAAAAAATCGTCTGATTTTCATTCAGAAAAAAAAGATAATTTTTCCTTTGTATTGTCACCCGCATGCAATCCATATTGCATTCATTTTTATATATCAGCAGTTTTTCACATTTACAAAACCAAAAACAGTTCATTATGTTAAAAATGGCAATGTGTCTGTAGAAATCAGATGCTACACGGATGAACCATAGGGGATCCAAATTTTTGTTGCCACCCATAGTTTTGAATAGGCGAGTGTCATCTGAAGAGACTAGGGCATGCTGCAGTTGTATTCACGTGGACATTCTGCCTATGGAAAAGAAAATGCTCCACTTAACAATCCTATTGAGTAGCATTGGTCTTAGTGCAATCAATTTCTTCCACGGAGAGTACTCGGATCAAAAATATGATTGTGTGAACATAACCTAACGGTGCGACCTTTAAACAGGGTTTATGGGATCTTTCCTCTGCAGTAGTTGCACTGAATCAGACACAACTTGTCTTATGCTGCCATGGTTTTCTAGAGGGAAAACCTCTGCCACAGGCTGCCCCAATCATGTGCCACTTTTGTGGATGTACCACAGTGAACCTCTCTGCATCTGTCAGTCATTGTGACTGCTTCAATATAGCCTCGAATATGCATCATTCTCATGGGATTATTGCACGCTGCTGCAACAGACATTTCTATTGGTCCCCACTAGAGATACGCGAACATCATCGGCTCTCTCCTTATTCGGCAAGCTATAGTGTGACACCCCAGGAATCCGGTTGTCACCATAGTATTGCCTTCTTCACAGGGAGGGTGATGCCATGCCTGGAAGCGAGAAGGATCCCCTTAGCAGGTAACACTTTCATACAACACTTTTCTGACTCCAGGCCAGAAGGGGGAGCTGTAGACCCGGTTTCAGGGTAGCTTCCCTATATATATTCTGGCTGGAGGAGGAGTTAGGAGAGCTTGTAGGAGACAGTGAGGGGAGAAGGAGACACAGGAGGAGAGAGAAAGTGGAGTGGAGCAGCAAGTGGGCTCCCTTCAGGATTAAGCACAAGAAACCGGACGCGGGGAGTCCGAGGTTGTGCGGGAACTGTATGCCACACAGCAGAAACTGGCAGGCAGGAAATTCCAAGTCTCCTGGCCACAATTACACCCAAAGGCACAACAGCAGATTAGAGCCCGGAATCACCATAAGAGAGGGACACCTGTAAAAAGGCTTGAGCTGCCTGCCATGCGGGTAGTGTCTACTAAAAAGGACAGATTGAGAGAGGACCTTGTGTGAAACCTCAGGCAGCAAGGGACAGAGAATACAGCGCAGAAAGGAAGGCTTCCAACCCCACCTGGCTAGGGGGATTCCGAATCGCTTCCAAGATCACCTGTAACCTGTACCTGAACTTCACCAGTAAAAGGTGTCCTCCAATTCTTTCCTGCACTTCACCATCTATTATCCTTACCAATTGCACTGGGAGCCCTGGGGACTAAGCTCTACCTGGGGGGAGCTATACCAGCTCTGCTGCAATACCATCATCCCCAGTGGACCCATTTAAGCAGTGTCGGCCATCCCTGGCCGAGTACCACAGGTGGCATCACGAACACTACTACATTAGACTTTATTCTCATTTCCATTCATCCCTTTTATTGGACACCACCCAGGGCCACGGACCGGGTCACTGCTGCCGTGACACATCCCTTTAGGAACCGGCTTGGTTCAGAGTACCCCACGGTCGTAACGGGTGCACTAATGGCACTTAACGAAGAAGCTGCATCGGGAACTTGGTTACCTGGAGCGCTCCTGATAATCAGCTGTTCGCTGTCACAACACATGCATTGAGAGCTTGTGTGTTGTGCCTGTCACACAGCCATGACACATGCAGCTGCGGCACCAAACAAATGATTATCGGGAGCACTCCAGGTATCCGGGTTCCCGATGCAGCTGCTTCTTCAGTAAGTGCTATAGCTTGCCGACTAAGGAGGGAACCGACGATGTTCTCTCATCTCTAGTCCCCATGACTGTAGTCTTCTGAGTCCAAAGTAGCAACGTTCAGAAGACTTTTCCAAAACTTTGCTGTTCTGATGTGCGCTCTGCCACATATCTCAGAGCAGTCTTCTAACTGTTGTCTCTCGCTCATGTTGTGAAGGCTGGATGTGACCTGCCTTTCTCACAGAAGTGGTCTGCAGGTACTCCTGGCCGCAGTCTAGGTCAGTGACACGAAGTGTCCGGCTCTTTTTGGTGATCTGGATAACTTTGCTCCGCTCACCAAATAGTGTGGCTCTTTTGGATCTCAAATGGATCCCTGTTAAATATATATTCACAGCAAGTGAACACATATTTAAGATAAATTCATCACAGCCAATATCCCGCCCACCTATAACCAGCCAATAAAAGTATTGTGTGGGTGGGGTCTTGGCTTCCAAGCATCATCATTTAACCCCAGTGAGAGCCATAGAGGACACAGTAAGGGAGTGACAAGATAGAAAGCTGTTGGCCAAACGATCGATCATCCCACAGTTATCTAATGTGTATTGGGTCCTTTGGGTAAACCCTTTTAGAGCAACTGTGTCTGTCTTCATATCTGCAATCCTACACATTGGATAAAATATCAACATTATTTGAAAAGTTCTAGCACCCACCTAAACGCAGGGAAAATTTCTGCATTAATCAAAACCATTTCACCATCTATTAATTTTCCTTTTAAGTAAATTTATGAGAAAAAAATTATGAATCAATTCTATTGTATTATATCACCAAAAAGAAAAGGAATAAACAGACCAAACTATCTTCCCCTCTTGCCCAAAAAAATTCTGATGTGAAGTAGAACATTTTTTATAGTAATAATTTAGAAAATACTCAGTTTTTCTAATAACAATTTGTTTGAGAAAAACTGCTATAATTAACTGAGTTAATACGAACGTGGACGAAGAGTGAAGAGGGCAGTCCTATTCTGTAACTGACAGCTTTATCAGTTTGCACGCTCTTATGATGAAGACTGTAAATCAATCAATTTCAACTGAATTCTTAAGTTCAGGATAAGTCTAGGATTAAATAAATAAAAATCAATTAATATTGAATGTTTTTCAATGAACCATGTGAATGACACCCTCTCTCTCTCACTCACACTCGTACATTATAAGATTCTTCTGTGGTAAAAAAAAAAACTAAAAAACAAACAAACAGACAAACCCCCAAAAACCATGCTATATCTCAAAGTCCAGAGGTTGTGCAGGTACCTGAGTAAATAACCAGTTTTACCAGAATGTGGGTTTTATGGATAAACAGATGATCCATTGGGCTAATTTTCTATTCACTTAGGACTAGCATTGGTATTTGTAGCCGGGGGGAGCAAAATCCATGGCCCCTATCTAGGCTATGAACATCAGCCTGCAGCTGTCTGCATAGCCTTTCTGGCTATAAAATATAGGGGGACCCAACGTCATTTTTTGGGGGGTCCCCCTATTTTAATAGCCAGTAAAGGCTACGCAGACAGCTGCGGGCTGATATTCATAGCAGGCTACAAATATTGGCCCCCGGCCGACAGCTTTCCCCTCTGGGGCAGAAAAATGCGCGGGAGCCCACGCTGTTTTTTTCCGCTTTCTTTTTTTTTTTAAATTCAACGCTCATTAAGGTCTCTTTCACTCTTGCATCGATAACGGTCCGTCGCTATGCATCGGGCCGACGTACCGATGCACGTTGTGAAATTTGTGCACGATGTGGGCAGCGGATGCAGTTTTTCAACGCATCCGCTGCCCATTCTGAAGTCCGGGGAAGAGGGGGCGGAGTTTCTGCCGCGACGGCCAAAAAATGTTCACTTGAACGTTTTTTTGTGCCGACGGTCCGCCAAAACACGACAGACCCGTTGCACGACAGACGCGACGTGTGACCATCCGTCGCGATCCGTTGCTAATACAAGTCTATGGGTACAAAACCCATCCTGCGAGCACATTTGCAGGATCCGTTTTTTCTGCCGTATCCGTTTTTTTCCACCAGATCGTTTTTTTACCACCGGATCCTTTTTTTTCCGTCAGATCCGTTTTTTTCTCATAGAGTTGTATTAGCGCCAGAGTGCACCTGATGGCCACACGTTTCATCTGTTTTTTGCTGGATCCGTCACTATGCGTTATTTCGACGGACAGAAAAAACGTTCCTCTGTATGTGTTTTCCATCTGGCGGAAACAGCTTTTTTGATGGATCCTGCAAAAAACGGATGAAACGTGTGGCTATCAGGCGCAATCTGGCGCTCATACAACTCTATGAGAAAAAAACGGATCTGGCGGAAAAAAAAAGATCCGGCGGAAAAAACGGATCCTGCAAATGTGCTCGCTGGATGCGTTTTGTACCCATAAACTTGTATTAGCGACGGATCACGACGGATGGTCACACCTCGCGTCTGTCGTGCAACCGATCTGTTGTGTTTTGGCGGACCGTCGGCACGAGAAAATGTTCAAGTGAACTTTTTTTTGGCCGTCGCGCCCGCCATTTTCTACCGCGCAGGTGTGGCAGAAACTCCGCCCCCTCCTCCCCGCACTTCAGAATGGGCAGCGGATGCGTTGTAAAACTGCATCCGCTGCCCACATCGTGCACAAATTTCACAACGTGCGTCGGTATGTCGGCCTGACGCAGGAGTGAAAGAGGCCTTAATGAGCGTTGAATTTAAAAAAAAAAAAAAAAAAAGAAAGCGGAAAAAAACGGCGTAATTTTCTGCGCCAGAGGGGGAAAGCCAACGGCTGGGGGCCAATATTTGTAGCCTGCTATGAATATCAACCTGCAGCTGTCTGCGTAATCTTTACTGGCTATTAAAATAGGGGGATCCCCCCAAAAAATTACGTGGGGTCCCCCTATATTTTATAGCCAGAAAGGCTACGCAGACAGCTGCGGGCTCATATTCATAGCCTAGAGAGGGGCCATGGATATTGGCCCCCCGGCTACAAACACCAGTCCGCAGCCGCCCCAGAAATGGCACATCTGTAAGATGCACCAATTCTGGCACTTAGCACCTCTCTTCCCACTCCCGTGTAGTGGTGGGATATGGGGTAATAAGGAGTTAATGTCACCTTGCTATTGTAAGGTGACATTAAGGCGGGTTAATAATGGAGAAGCGTCAATAAGACGCCTATCTATTATTAATCCAATAGTCAGAAAAGGTTAATAAAACACGCACACATTCGGGAAAAAAGTATTTCAATATTCTTAATTGAACCATACTTACCATACTTCAGCGCCTGCAAAAAAACGTAAAATAATAAACCGTATACTACCTGTCCGCCGTAGTCCAATTAATAACGAGTGTCCCACGACGATCTCCCTTATAGAACAGTGACATCGGGTGATGTCACTGCTCTA
This sequence comes from Ranitomeya imitator, assembly GCF_032444005.1. Classification (NCBI taxonomy): domain Eukaryota; kingdom Metazoa; phylum Chordata; class Amphibia; order Anura; family Dendrobatidae; genus Ranitomeya; species Ranitomeya imitator. The sequence continues at coordinate 216,918,135 of NC_091284.1, read as the reverse complement.
TAGGACCCTCAGTGACACACTGACAGGAGACAATGGCTCCTGCAGTGCATCACTGAGGTTACTATAGTTCAAAGTCTCACTTTATGGCAATTGCTGCGTGGGAAAATTTCTCATACAGCAATGCCATAAGTGAGGCTAGGGACTATTTTTTTTACAGCGGCAGTGGAATCCCTTCCTCCCATCATTGTGTTTCTGGGGCTCCTGGAGAGCGGTCGCACAAGCAGTGGCATAGGAAGGGTGGTGCGGGGGGGCGGGCCGCCCCGGGCGGCACAATGCGGGGGGCGGGCATCTAGCCCTGCTGGCACAAGCATCTTTTCAGTGAGTGCAGGGCCAGGCAGTGCAGGCACATCGGGGTTAAGAATGCAGCCAGGGTGACATTCTTTGTGGTAGGAGAGTTCTCCTGCTCTGCTCTCCCGCCCGTCCCTCGCTGGCTGCTGAACTTATCAGGACAGATGCAGATTCCGGAGGAGCTCCTTGCCGCCCTGAGGTATTCTGACAGTCTGGGTGACCTGGGGCGGCCACAGCTGATATACTGTATATTATATACTTCAGCAGCCGCCCAGGCCCCCAGCACCTGTCCTGTATATGTATATACTGTATCTGTACAGCCTGCATGACAGTATATATAATATATATACAGGACAGGTGCTGGGGGCCTGGGCGGCTGCTGAAATATATACACTGCACAGTGCCATCACTCTCCTGTATATATACACTGCACAGTACCACTGCCCTGTCTATATACACTGCACAGGACCACTGCCCTGTCTATATACACTGCACAGGACCACTGCCCTGTATATATACACTGCACAGTACTGCTCCTCCTGTATATATACACTGCACAGTACCACTGCCCTGTATATATACACTGCACAGTACCACTCCTCCTGTCCTGTATATATACACTGCACAGTACCACTGCCCTGTATATATACACTGCACAGTACCACTGCCCTGTATATATACACTGCACCGTACCACTGCCCTGTATATATACACTGCACAGTACCACTCCCCTGCATATATACACTGCACAGTACCACTCCTCCTGTATATATACACTGCACAGTACCACTGCCCTGTATATATACACTGCACAGTACTGCTCCTCCTGTCCTGTATATATACACTGCACAGTACCACTGCCCTGTATATATACACTGCACAATACCACTGCCCTGTATATATACACTGCACAGTACCACTCCCCTGCATATATACACTGCACAGTACCACTCCTCCTGTATATACACACTGCACAGTACCACTGCCCTGTATATATACACTGCACCGTACCACTGCCCTGTATATATACACTGCACAGTACCACTCCCCTGCATATATACACTGCACAGTACCACTCCTCCTGTATATATACACTGCACAGTACCACTGCCCTGTATATATACACTGCACAGTACTGCTCCTCCTGTCCTGTATATATACACTGCACAGTACCACTGCCCTGTATATATACACTGCACAGTATCACTGCCCTGTATATATACACTGCACAGTACTGCTCCTCCTGTCCTGTATATATACACTGCACAGTACCACTGCCCTGTATATATACACTGCACAGTACCACTGCCCTGTATATATACACTGCACCGTACCACTGCCCTGTATATATACACTGCACCGTACCACTGCCCTGTATATATACACTGCACAGTACCACTCCTCCTGTATATATACACTGCACAGTACCACTGCCCTGTATATATACACTGCACCGTACCACTGCCCTGTATATATACACTGCACAGTACCACTCCCCTGCATATATACACTGCACAGTACCACTCCTCCTGTATATATACACTGCACAGTATCACTGCCCTGTATATATACACTGCACAGTACCACTCCCCTGCATATATACACTGCACAGTACCACTCCTCCTGTATATATACACTGCACAGTATCACTGCCCTGTATATATACACTGCACAGTATCACTGCCCTGTATATATACACTGCACAGTACCACTGCCCTGTATATATACACTGCACAGTATCACTGCCCTGTATATATACACTGCACAGTACTGCTCCTCCTGTCCTGTATATATACACTGCACAGTACCACTGCCCTGTATATATACACTGCACAGTACCACTGCCCTGTATATATACACTGCACCGTACCACTGCCCTGTATATATGCACTGCACCGTACCACTGCCCTGTATATATACACTGCACAGTACCACTCCTCCTGTATATATACACTGCACAGTACCACTGCCCTGTATATATACACTGCACCGTACCACTGCCCTGTATATATGCACTGCACCGTACCACTGCCCTGTATATATACACTGCACAGTACCACTCCTCCTGTATATATACACTGCACAGTATCACTGCCCTGTATATATACACTGCACAGTACCACTGCCCTGTATATATACACTGCACAGTATCACTGCCCTGTATATATACACTGCACAGTACTGCTCCTCCTGTCCTGTATATATACACTGCACAGTACCACTGCCCTGTATATATACACTGCACAGTACCACTGCCCTGTATATATACACTGCACCGTACCACTGCCCTGTATATATACACTGCACCGTACCACTGCCCTGTATATATACACTGCACAGTACCACTCCTCCTGTATATATACACTGCACAGTACCACTGCCCTGTATATATACACTGCACCGTATCACTGCCCTGTATATATACACTGCACAGTAGCACTCCTCCTGTATATATACACTGCACAGTATCACTGCCCTGTATATATACACTGCACCGTATCACTGCCCTGTATATATACACTGCACAGTACCACTCCCCTGCATATATACACTGCACAGTACCACTCCTCCTGTATATATACACTGCACAGTACCACTGCCCTGTATATATACACTGCACAGTACCACTGCCCTGTATATATACACTGCACAGGACCACTGCCCTGTATATATACACTGCACAGGACCACTGCCCTGTATATATACACTGCACAGTATCACTGCCCTGTATATATACACTGCACAGTATCACTGCCCTGTATATATACACTGCACAGTACCACTCCTCCTGTATATATACACTGCACAGTATCACTGCCCTGTATATATACACTGCACAGTACCACTGCCCTGTATATATACACTGCACAGTATCACTGCCCTGTATATATACACTGCACAGTACCACTGCCCTGTATATATACACTGCACCGTACCACTGCCCTGTATATATACACTGCACCGTACCACTGCCCTGTATATATACACTGCACAGTACCACTCCCCTGCATATATACACTGCACAGTACCACTCCTCCTGTATATATACACTGCACCGTACCACTGCCCTGTATATATACACTGCACCGTACCACTGCCCTGTATATATACACTGCACAGGACCACTGCCCTGTATATATACACTGCACAGGACCACTGCCCTGTATATATACACTACACTGTACTGCTCCTCCTGTCCTGTATATATACACTACACTGTACTGCTCCTCCTGTCCTGTATATATACACTGCACAGTACCATCACTGCCCTGTATATATACACTGCACAGTACCACTCCTCCTGTCCTGTATATATACACTGCACAGTACCGCTCCTCCTGTCCTGTATATATACACTGCACAGTACCATCACTGCCCTGTATATATACACTGCACAGTACCACTCCTCCTGTCCTGTATATATACACTGCACAGTACCACTCCTCCTGTCCTGTATATATACACTGCACAGTACCACTCCTCCTGTCCTGTATACATACACTGCACAGTACCACTCCTCCTGTCCTGTATATATACACTGCACAGTACCACTCCTCCTATCCTGTATATATACACTGCACAGTACCATCACTGCCCTGTATATATACACTGCACAGTACCACTCCTCCTGTCCTGTATATATACACTGCACAGTACCACTCCTCCTATCCTGTATATATACACTGCACAGTACCACTCCTCCTATCCTGTATATATACACTGCACAGTACCATCACTGCCCTGTATATATACACTGCACAGTACCACTCCTCCTGTCCTGTATATATACACTGCACAGTACCACTCCTCCTATCCTGTATATATACACTGCACAGTACCACTCCTCCTATCCTGTATATATACACTGCACAGTACCATCACTGCCCTGTATATATACACTGCACAGTACCATCACTGCCCTGTATATATACACTGCACAGTACCACTCCTCCTATCCTGTATATATACACTGCACAGTACCATCACTGCCCTGTATATATACACTGCACAGTACCACTCCTCCTGTCCTGTATATATACACTGCACAGTACCGCTCCTCCTGTCCTGTATATATACACTGCACAGTACCATCACTGCCCTGTATATATACACTGCACAGTACCACTCCTCCTGTCCTGTATATATACACTGCACAGTACCACTCCTCCTGTCCTGTATACATACACTGCACAGTACCACTCCTCCTGTCCTGTATATATACACTGCACAGTACCACTCCTCCTATCCTGTATATATACACTGCACAGTACCATCACTGCCCTGTATATATACACTGCACAGTACCACTCCTCCTGTCCTGTATATATACACTGCACAGTACCACTCCTCCTATCCTGTATATATACACTGCACAGTACCACTCCTCCTATCCTGTATATATACACTGCACAGTACCATCACTGCCCTGTATATATACACTGCACAGTACCACTCCTCCTGTCCTGTATATATACACTGCACAGTACCACTCCTCCTATCCTGTATATATACACTGCACAGTACCACTCCTCCTATCCTGTATATATACACTGCACAGTACCATCACTGCCCTGTATATATACACTGCACAGTACCATCACTGCCCTGTATATATACACTGCACAGTACCACTCCTCCTATCCTGTATATATACACTGCACAGTACCATCACTGCCCTGTATATATACACTGCACAGTACCACTCCTCCTATCCTGTATATATACACTGTAGAATTTGCAATAGCTGTCACTCATGTTAGAAGTGAAATCTGGCATTGTACTATACCTAGATTTCTCTGCCGTATCTGGGCATCATGAATCGTGGTATGTGTTAAAGGGGGGGGACCCACTGAGACTCTTTTGCCCGGGGCCCTCAAAAACCTGGAGCCGGCCCTGGGGGTGGGTCACCGGGCCGCGGCCGGCACTGCAGCTGTTTAACGCTATTGACGTGCGGGCCCGCGCCCGAACGTCAATAGTTAACAGCCGCCAGCCAATCTGAGGCTGGCAGCTGACGTCAGTCCCAGTGTGCATGTCGCCGGCGTCTGACATCATTGTCAGTCGCCGGCGAGTGCACGTTTCAGCTGCGTGGAGAGAGCAGGAGCGCGGTCAGGTAAGCAGAACTTGTTTTTTTTTGCACTCCCGATCATGTGATGGTAACATTCACCAGCGAAGCAATTTAACTTCTCCATCTGAGGTCTTATTCCTGCTGGGGGGGGGGGGGGGCGCCAAGCTCGGGAACAGCCCCGGGCGGCAAAAGCTCTAGCTACGCCTCTGCGCACAAGCTGTTGCTGCCGTTCTCCACGGGAGATCGTTGTGAGACACTCGTGGATTTTTGCGGACAGGGAGTATATTGGTTGTTTGTTTTTTTTCACCCTTTCTACAGTTGACACTGGCTTCGGGGATCAAAATGACAAGTAATGGTGAGTATGAACTCTGTTTAATGTACTGTATGTCTATATGTATGTCATGTATGTAATGTATGAATGTATTGTATGGAGTATGCATGGAGTATGTATGGAGTATTTTTTTTTTTTTCATTCAACACATTAGCCGGATGATGGGACTACTACTGTCCCATCATTGGCTAATGTGTCAATCGCTGTCACAGTGTGGTAGGCATCGTCCGATGGGACTTGTAGTCCCATCGGACAATGCCCGCACTGAGACACCCCGCACGCCGCAGAGACCCCGCACAGAGACACGCCGCAGAGACCCTGCACAGAGACACCCCGCACGCCACAGAGACCCCACAGAGACACCCCGCAGAGACCCCGCACAGAGACACGCCACACAGACACCCCGCATGCCCCGCAGAGACACCCCACACGCCCCACAGAGACCCCGCCGCACAGAGACCACGCTCACCGCACAGAGACCCCACCCGCCGCAGAGACACCCCAGCCGCTGCAGAGACACCCCGCACACCGCACAGACACACCCTGCATGCCGCGCAGAGCCCAAGAGAGCCCCGGTAGGCAGGTACACATCCCTGGCAGGCCCGCACAGACCCCACCCCCACACACAGACACGCACAGTGTCCACCCACGCACCGCCCAAACTCTTCCCCCCTCCGGAACAGGATGTTTAAGGACAGAAAGGGTTTATTTACATTCCGATATTTGTGTCCCATTGACTTGCATTGGTATCGGGTATCGGTATCGGCGATATCCGATATTTTTTGGATATCGGCCGATCCAATCCGATACCGATACTTCTGGGTATCGGAAAGTATCGCTCAACACTACTTAGGACCCTTTTCATCAAAGTATATTTCTCAGACTCATAATTGCATAATAGTTTTGCCACTCTTGGTGTTTTGTTTTCATGCCCGACCTACTGTAGGCGTGTTCCACAAAAGTGAGAAGAGATGTGGTGGGGTGGAGTGAGGCGAAGCCTATTGGGCAAATTCATCATAATTTACTATGGTGGAGGGCATAAACTACGCCAGAAACGTAAATCAGTCCTTGGCAGGAAAAACATTTATGGCGAAGGCACACGGAAGTTATAAGATGTAGATAATTGATTAAGACCGGTGTGGCAAATGCATGTCTTTATGAATTGGGGCCATAGTTAATCCTGAGACCCTTAAGTACGGTGTGTGAATTTTTGTAGCAAGCTCTTGTAATCATAGTTCTGTATAATTAGAATAGAAAATACCTTATGATTTCCCCAGAATGCAGCAAGTTTGTTTGGATCCACCACTCTGAAGACTTTCAGTTCTTTATCTTCCCACCTAATATATGATTCATAGCGCTTGTCATCAAGAAGCTTATGCAAATAGTCCCACAGGAACCTGCAACCTGGATTCACAATGACAGACTACTGACTTATTCTGTGTAATAGACATAATATATATATATATATATATATATATATATATATATACAGTATACATACGGTATATATATATATATACACACACCAAATATTAGTTTAAGCTTCGCTATAAATACATTTTTGCAATTAAAAAAAAATTACATTGAGACAAAATCTTTGATTGAAAGTAAGCCTCAATGCCTAGTTGTGACAGATCATTATTTTCTGTTCAGGGAGAAGCTCTTTAAAGGGACTTTTAAAAGTCCAGAGATTATAAAAATAAAGCGTAGAGTGAGCGCTTGTGAAATCTTTAAAAAAAACACATCTGCTGGAGTAGATGCAATACAGTTTGGAAGGTCATCTCAAAGATGTCTTCCTATATTATCATTAATAAATAAGTATATATACATACACACACATGTCTTGGTATTATCGTCGCTAGACATATGTGATATCAAAACGGAGCTCCAACCAGGGAAATAAAAATGTCACTATACATTTCTTATGTACAGTCACCTTATCTGGTGCTCTCTATTTGTCTCCCCCTGCCTTCTCTGCTCAGATTTTTTTTTGTTCCTCCAGCTTTGTTCAACATGATAACTACTTAAAACGACCCTCTGCGTGGGGCACCCCCAATGACAAGGGCAGAGCAATGGTTGGTGTAAGCCATGTTCTCCTATCTTACATTGCAGAAAAGGTCTGGTTTGATACGTAGCTGCCCTGAACAAAACATTTTCTGCAGTCTCAATTTTCAAATTTACCTTTTATTTTTCCATCCAGATAATCGATGTCCTCTGCAGACCTTTCCCTGGTTTGTGTTCCTTGCGTCCGTTGGCATAGATTGAGTGGTACATCTTGTCCATTATTCTGCGTAGGAGCTGGAGGTAAAGGATCTGTAATTAAGAATTGTCTATATCAGCACACAAGTCAAAATTTCACTTGTGCTCGTGCTACTGGGAGCAGCCTGCATGGCCTAAGTGTCTTTACTCTTCAGGCTTGTCTCTTATCAAGCACAGTTGGGATGTCATCAGTTAACAATTGCAAAGTGAGCTGCCAGCAGTGCATCTTGATGATTTGCCCAAATGCATTAATCAAACAACCATTAATAACTGCCGAAGTGTGTAATTTGGTAGATTTTTACATATCACTCTTATACTCAATGCTAAATAAATTGAGAATTTTTTTTAACCCTTTCACAACCTTGCAATTTTTTTTTATTTATTTTTTTTCTCTCTCCCCTTCTTCCAAGAGCGATAACGTTTTAATTTTTCTGCTTGTTTTTTGAGGGACGAGTTGTACTTTTGAATGACATCATTCATTTTATCATGTAATGCACTGGAAAGCGGGAAAAAAATCCAGTTGCATTGAAATGGAAAAGAATAGTGCAATTCCACATATTTTTTTTTATTACCATGTTCACTAGATGGTAAAACTGACCTGGTAATATGATTCTCAGGGTCAGTAAAACTATGAAAATACTAAGAGATTGATAGGTTAACTGCCATGGGTGAAGCTCCGATCCACCCGTGACTGTTAGGCTGCCGTCACTCCTGGTTTTGGTTTACAAATACTCATGTAAAATACTGACCAAATACTGCTAGTGTGACGGCAGCCTTAAGCTATGACAAGGCACATTCATCAAGTGTCCATATTTTATCCCAAAAATATCAGATAGCTCATGTACCACAAAAACTGATGTGTGAAAGGGGCCAAACACAGCACATATCCAGAAGGAGATATTGTAACTATGGTTGGAAAACTCTTTTTTATTCTGGACAATTTCTGCCCACATACAATTTAATCATTACTCGTTTATGATGCCATTCAAAAGGGTCCACAAAACTCTATGGGGATTAGAATGTTCATTAATATGATTATTCTGTTCCTAAACAGCAAGCATGTGGTCGGCCTAACATATCCTGTTTACATGGGGTGATGGATGCCGACTACCATGATTTCTGTGGTTGACAGATGTCAGTTTCAGAGGTCTAACAGTGGCAAAAGTCACCTAGAGGCTATGGTGGCATCCATTTAATAGGTCCATTAAACAGATAACCTAGGTGTGACAGTTTCATGTATACATCGAGAATTTTTTCCAAAATATATCTTTAATAAGGATTTTTAAAAAAGAGATTTGAACCCAAACCATGTTTATTGCTCTAAATCCTCTAAATCAGTATTTCCCAAACTCCAGTCCTCACGGCTCCCAACAGGTCATGTTTTCAGGATTTCCATAGTGCTGCACAAGTGGGAGAACTCCTGATACTTCCATAACCTGTGCAATACTAAGGAAATCCTGAAAGCATGACCTGTTGGAGTCTGGGAGGACTGGAGTTTGGGAAACACTGCTCTAAATATTGGTCGGCCTGCGCAAGAGCAGGAGGCTTCACTGTACATGTACAAGAAAATCCAACTACTGGGAACATGATCGCCAACACTGAGCACAATAGGTGGACTTTCTTAGAGGGAATCAAAAGAACAATACAGGGTAAATAACATACACATTTTAAAATTATTCAAATTGCTTAGAATTTAAATGATTTAATATGAAACATTGCTATTCGACAGCCACAACACATACAGACGTTGCTTTACAAACAGACAATCCCTGCATGTGTTGTGGCTGTCGAGCAGCCATGAGACATGGAGGCGCGGGGACTCGAACATAGTTTTCGAGCATGCCGAAGACAAACTGTTAAAGGAGAAGCGTACTCGCTCATCACTAGATGTCATGTATATCTGGTTTTCCGTGCTTGGGAAATATGCAAATAGTCTCTTCAGAGAGGAAGAGAACTAGAACTCTAGTGCTATCTATAGGAAGTAGCAATCCTAAAAGTCAATATCAACTCTCTAACGAGCCTTGTCACATGACACAAGGCTCGTTATTAAAGGGTTGACATTGACTTTTAGGATTGCGACTTCCAATAGGTGGCACTAAAGTTCTAGTCCTCTTCCTCTCTGAAGAGACTATTTGCATATTTCCCAGAGGAGCATTGCAGGTTTAAGCCTCCTCATGTCGGCATGCTTAGCATGTCACTTTCCACAAGGAGAAACGTTACTACTTGGATCATGCTTGGGAAGTCATATTTGTGGTCAGGTTAACATGTTAATATTCATGGTATAAAAAGTACATAAGAGCATACAGAGTAATGAATTTCTCACTTGTACTTATGCAGATCTGTCGTTGAAGATGGGGATTTTTTCTTTCACACTGGCTGAAGAATGATTGCTTTACCAAGCCTTGCCTGTGATTCTTGATGCACTGTAGTAATTCATACAACACATCACCTATAAGATAGAGAGGTACATTATTAGCTTTCATATCGGTAGGATGAACTACGTCTCTGCAAGCTATACTGTCCAAAGTACATGTTTGGATCTGTGACACAGACACAGCAAGAAAAAGGATTTCTAAAATGCAGATTTGGGGTAAGTTGGATTAACAATTTTGACATTTTGTGTGACATGTTGTTCAGAATGAAGTCACCATGGAAAAAAGCTAATCAGCTGTAATAGACATTCGGATTTACATTATTGTTACTTACCTCTCCTAAATCCAGTGCCAGCTCAATCGGCTCCTCAGCACGTCGGGTTATCATCACACCATGTAAACACCTCTGATGTCAGGCTATGTTCACATGTTGCATATTTGCAGCATTTTTTAAATGTCTTTTTTTTCAGCTGTGTTTCACAGTACCAGCAAAGTCTATGAGATTTCAGAAATGTATTTGTCAAAGAGCTGTGTTTTTGCAGTATGTCACTTCTTTCAGTGTTTTTCACTAATTGAAAGCAATGGTTAATGCCAAAAATGCTGCAAAAAGTGCACGTATCAGGTTTTGCGGCATTTTTGGGTGTAAAAACCTGATGAAGTTAAATCAGATTTTATGCACTAAACTTTATCAGCATTCACAGGAGGCAAATATACCCTGACAAAAGCTTAAAAAAAACGCTCCAAAAATGCCTCAAAAAAAGGATTAAACACTCAGCTTAACCTGCTTTTTTGACATAGCTTCTTTAATGCCAAGAGAGCAGGTTTTGTCTACGGAAAAAACTCTGCAAAAACGTAACATGTGAGCATAACCTTACAGTCTAGCTTAGGCTGCAGCTCACCGCATGAGTATTCAGTTAGTTGGCATTACTCAGGACTGGTAAGGCTTTGAACCTAGGGGCTCTGCTGTGCTTCTGGTCAGCTCTGCCTTGGACTTGTGACAAACCCAGTTCTTCTACATCACTGTGTACACTGTTATGTTGCTGGACAGATTCCAAACTCAACTGTACTAAATCAGCAAGTTAACACTGCTGCACAGCTCTCAGCTTTGCTCTTGAGGCAAACTCAATGCAGCTATATTGCTGAGTCAACCCCTCCGTATTGTGGCCAGCTCTGCATAGAACTCTGTGACAAACCTAGCTCTGCCAAACAGCTGAGCCACTGCCATACTGATACAGCCGAAACAAATAAAATATGGTGCTAATAAGAAATTCAGACTAGTGAGGCAGCTTTCCATGGATTGGAACCAATTGTTTTTAGCACTGTTCTGTCCGTTCTAGGAAGGACAGTATGGTTCCAATTATGCATTAAAGTTCACTACTATTAGTGTTTTGGTTTTGCTGTGTTATAGCACCATCTAGTGGTGGTTAAATTTATAACCTGTGTTTTAGTAATAATTAGAGTGTTGCATTGTGGGATTGTACCAAGGTATGCTGGGAGAGAGCGACTCCATTACTTTCCTGTGTACTTCCTGGGACACACGTGTTCATGTGCTGTGCTGAATTATCTCACTTACTTGCCATCCTGGTTAAGTTTATCCGGTAAGATTGTTACTTCTGTTTTGTAATTTTGTGTTCTACAGAATGTGATTTATTGTATAGCAACTAGTACTTAGGAAATCTATTATCTGTGACTAAGGGTACCGTCACACAGTGAAATTTTGATCGCTACGACGGCACGATTCGTGACGTTCGAGCGATATATCTGTGACGTTCGAGCGATATCGCAATGTCTGACACGCTCCTGCGATCAGGGACCCCGCTGAGAATCGTACGTCGTAGCAGATCGTTTGAAACTTTCTTTCGTCGTCTAGTGTCCCGCTGTGGCGGCATGATCGCATGGTGTAACATATATCGTATACGATGTGCGCATAGTAACCAACGGCTTCTACATCGCACATAAGTCATGAAATTATCGCTCCAGCGTCGTACATTGCAAAGTGTGACAGCAGTCTACGACGCTGGAGCGATATTGTTACAACGCTGGAGCGTCACGGATCGTACCGTTGTCGCGATCAAAATTTCACTGTGTGACGGTACCCTTACTGTATGTAGTTATATATAGAAATTGCATCATCCTGTATACTTTTCTATTAGTTGTAAAGTATCAGCTGTGTTATTATTTGGCCTAATACTTATGCATATCATTTGTATTATTATAGTTTTACCACGCTCATGTTTACCAATAAACAAGTTAGACTACAGAGAACAGTCTGCTTATTTGGGAGACAGAAGTGGTTTATGCCGTATGTCGGATCACACACTGTATCAACGTGTATGAAGACAGAACAAGCACCATATGTATTATTGCTAACATTGTTATAGTTTCTTGGCTCATTATTAATACTCATCTTAAAACATTATTGTTCTATAAGGTGCGAATGTTTCACACCATGATAGGTGCTTTTAGTCCTGGTATCATATTTTTGCTCAATCTGTAAAATTTACTTCTTTGGTGTTAAAGACACGCCAACTCATTTTATAATACTTTTTCAATATTTGAGCCAACTTTATTAGTGCACCAAATGTTAGTGCTAGTGGAATTGAAATCAGTTTCTCCTACTTGGGTAGAATATACTTTAATATTAAAATACCCTTTAACAACAATTCACCAGCTACTGAAAAATGTGCATTTTATAGAAAACCATAAAAAATGAATGATGTATTATAAAAAAAAGAATATATTTATATGGCAAGGCTAAAGCACACACCAGTGGACAATGTAGTACCTGAACTAGGAGAGCGGGCTTTAAAATCCAGTTTTTTAAGAATACACAAAGCTCTTCCATTCATTATAAACTTGCTGTCATCTGCTTTCTTTAGTGAGTATTCTTCCTCTGCCCACCGTAGCCACTGAATAACATCATCCTTGCTCCAAAGGGAAGGATGTATTCCTGAAATCCATAACGTGAAAATGATGAGAATTCCAAAAACAAGAAGAGGGATTACCAAAGTAAAAGTCAAATATGCCTTCTCTCCAAGTGGTGGCTCCAAATACTATAGAAAAAGTCACCATCCATACTGAACGCTCTGCATGTTGTCAGCTAAAGATCGGTTCTAAGATACATGGACTTCACATTGCTGCACCTCCTGAACCTAGAGGAGCAAAATCTGGCAACCAAACATCTCTCAAGACCTAGTTATAGAGTTGGGAATCTTCTCTGCTTAAAGTAGTTTACTGCCGCCCGAAACTTAGAAAACGTTGACCTTGAATACATTTGCGACATGTCATAAAAGTGATGACATTGGCGCAATTATGTTACCAGCACTTGATTACTACAAAGGCATCAGTTCAACTGTCTTAACACATAGAGTTAAAGGTTTGTCCGATTTGTCCTACAACAAAAAGAATGGATGAATAAGATAACCAAAATGGGGAACATTGCATTGAGAAGCCTAACAGGACATGGAGAAACAATATTTCCTGAATCCAATTAGTCAGAACTGTATTTACCCAAAAAATGGTAAGATAAATTACATATCGTAATGGTTTTACATAAAAAACTCATGAAATCTAGTGACACATTACATCCTGTGGGAAGCTGAGATCATATTAAACTAACAAGGTGGGCAGAGCAGACAGTATTGGCGGGGTGCTACAACAACCCTACAGAAACTGTGTAGCAAAATTATATAAGAAGAAAGTAGTAAAATGTTTTTATTTTTCTGTCTATGTTGATTTCTGTTGTTAATGCTCTGTAATAAAAATGATCAATGCTTACAATGGGGGTGCACATATTTTCTTCCCTATTTTCTTCTTATATATTTTACAATGACTAAGGGTGCCGTGGTGCGCCAGAAACGCGTCAGGCAGAGTCTTTCTCCTTTTTTAAAAACTGTTTTTTAAAATGTTCAAATAAACTTGGAAATTTTACCTACACTAGATGGACATGCTGGAAATTCCCTTCCTCCTTTCTCACTTCAGCTGAAATCACCAGCAGGTACGGCACCCACCAGTTATATTCATTTGCAACGGCTCACAAATGCATGTCTCAGCGTGTCAAGCTCCAACTTTTTCCCTTCCCCTCCTCTCTCCCTCAGATATTTTATAAACATGAGATCATATATAACACTTAGTTGGTTGGTCATCTGGCGCTCACCATTCCCACCCTTCCTGGACTTGTCTGTACATTGTCTCTTTGTCTTCTCCTTGATGTGTCTGTACTTGTCAATTCTTTGTCCTAACAAAATTAAGTTTCTTTCCGTCTGCTGATGTTGGATGTTTGGGATTCCTCATTTGAGCTCTGTAATATCTTATGCACTGGCAGACACTGACAGAAATACCCTGTGCAAGAACAATCTATGGGCCCTTTGCAGTCCAATAGCTCCTCAAATGCACAATTTCACCTCGTTTGAAGGTAGAAGTGGGCCCCTTACACCTCTTGGGCCCCTGTGTGGCTGCACTAATGATATGTCCACTTCTAAACTTATGCTCAGTTTTGAGGATTGCTTATTAATTATTGACGTTTAGATTCTAAAATTATAAATGGAAAGCAATCTCTTTCGGTAAGCCGATTCAAGCAAATTTTGAAGATATGTTCAACATGTTTCTCGAGCCCATTAGAGGTTGTATGTCCTGATTGTACTTCTCTGCTGTTTCTTATGCTTGGATAATACTGTGTTTTTAGATATGTCATGATGGAGAGATGTGACAAGTTATATGATATCTGATTGTTATTATTCTTTAAAATATTCAATAATCTTATTGTGAACTTAAAAAACCATGTTACTACTATATACACCGCCATTATAATATATCCTATGATTCAGGCCCCTTTTTATGTGCCACCACACTTTGGCCCCGATTCATCACGTGCATTTTTTTTTTAAAGTTACCTTTCTTCTTTAGCCTTGAGGTGTTCATCTAAATGGCACATGAGGTTCATGAATTTCGCGCAGTCGAAAAATGGCTTCTTTCCTGTCATTAACCATTTTTGCAATGTTGCATCTTTTTCAAAATATGATAAAAGATGCGACACTTTGAAAAACATGCATAAAACTACACCAGAGGGTGCCTAGAGTGGAGTTGTGCCAAATTTTTCAACTTTTTAAAAATTTGCAAATGATGAATCAGGTTAAAACAATTGAACTCTGCCCTGAAAGCGGGCGGGGGGGGGGGGGGGAGAAACAGGAAAACACAAAAAGATAGACTTTAAAAAGGGTGCAAATAGAATAATGAATTGGGTGCAAACAAGAGGCGCAAAACTAGACAAAAAGCAGTTGCAAAGGCAATAATTAAACCAAACATTTCTGCATTATTCATTGTTCTACTTACTGAGACTTCCTGGAACTTTGCATATCACTTCTTCAGTAAAGGAACAGTGTGGGTGACAATGGTCTAGGTCATCCTGGCGAAGGTGAGGAGACAATGTAATGGTTTGAGGAGTGATTGTCTTTATTCTTTCCTGCAATGTTACATAAAAGTCTTAGTAATAGCAAATTTTGGACCAGGTCCCCCAAATCCCGAATTCATCACTCCTTCCCCCACCCCGTATCTTGCAGACATCAGCTGGATCAGGCAGCCAGCATACTTTAGCCCTGAAATATTAAACACTTTTCTGTAAACATATGTTGCCACAAAGACAAAAAGTTTAAAATAAATCTGTTTTACAAAATTAAAAATAAAATGACAAATTATTAACATTATGTAGCTGAATAATAACCAAGGGTTAATACTGCATAACCACGTTAAACCATACCAGCAAATAATAGTAACGAATCTTCAAGAATATAGCATCCAAAACCATAAAATAATGGAAGAATTACCATACACAAATGCATACTACAATATAAAAACAGAAGAAATAAGGAAGGATAGGTAGGAGATGATGCAACACGGGGAATTAATCAAAATGAAAAATAAAAAGACAAAACAAACATGGAAACATAAGAAAAATACAATATCATAATTTTGGCATCTAATAATATAAACGAGACGAAACACAACACAGGTAATACATATAGAAACCTTTAATCCTTTCATAAGCGTTTCTTTCATAGGCTGCAGCAACTATAAAAAATAAACTGAGTATTGCCTACTCTCTCCGGGTCCACCGCTGTACCAGTCTGTTGTTTTTCAGCAGCGCTAATGTCACGTTGACAGCGCTGCAGCCAATCACCGAACTCGACAGCTTGTGCTGTCTACATGGGCAGAACCGCTGAGCTCACTGATTGACTGTAGCATGGTCGACGTGATTCCTGCACTGCAGACAAAAAAACAAAGACCAAGGAAGTTACCGACAGCCAGCACTTGACCTAGGAAGGGCAAGCAATACAATCAAGGGCAAGCAGTTTTCTTAAAGGGGACAACCCGCTTTCAAATCTATAATGTATGTAAGGTTGGAATCACATATGGCCGTAGCTAAGTAGTTTACATATGGCATTTAAAAATGAACGCCAGGTGGAAGATGATGGAGGAATCATGGCCTAATCATAGCATTTCATTTAATACTGGAATCCAGCCAAAAGAATTTCACTGCCAGCACAAAACTTCAAAAAGTCCCAAAACTTCATATTCTGTGTGTTTTGGTGGCAGGTTTCTGCTGTAGAGGGAGTGCTAAATCCATCCACATGTTTACTCTGTCTGAGAACTGGACAGTATAGATTGCCCAGTGTATTCCTGTGCTCAAATCCCATCAAGGACAATATTTGCAAGGAGTTTGTATGTTCTCCCCGTGTTTGCGGGAGTTTCCTCAAGGTTCTGTGGTTTCCTCCCACAGTCCAAAGACATACTGATAGGGAATTTAGCTTGTGAGTCCCAGTGGAGACAGTGATGATAATGCCTGTAAAGCACTGTGGAATATGATGGTGCTATATAAGCAAAGCATAATAAAACCTACATATAGAAAGTGCTAGGATCTGCAGGGGTGCTTTATAACTTTAAGGAGATTTAAGGTGGCGCACATCTCTGCAGGGGGAGCCTTCTTGGATCTCCATAGAAACTGAATGGCCAAGCAGCTCTAAGGGAGTCCTTCTGCCTCTTGTGCGACCCACTGGCGATGGCGCGTATGCGATGACGTAATCACGTACGTGACTGCATGTGCATGCGCCACTCACCAGGACAAGAGTCCAGAAGTGGAGCTGCAGGGGATCATATGAGAGGTTAGTATGAAAACTTTTTTTTTTTTTTTTAATAAAATGAATTAAATGGGCTTGAGGAGGAGCAAATGATGATGAATTAATGGTGTGGGACAGAGGACAGTGATTGATGTATTGAGGTGGTGGAGTGCAAATAATGATGAATTGGGGGTGGGGGAAAGCAAATGATGAATTGAGGGTTGTGGACGGGGGACAGCAAATGATGAATAGAGAGTGGGGGATGGGGTACAGCAAATAATGAATTGGGGGTGTGGACAGCAAATGACTTGAGGGTGGGGATGGGAGAGAAAGAGTGGTGGAGGGGGCATGAATTGAGTAAGGGGGAAAGCAAATGATGACTTGAGGGTTGGGGTGGGAGAGTGGTGGAGGTCGGCTTGTAAATATAATGAATTGGGGGAGCGGGCGGTACAGAGTGGGGGGCGTTGAATTTGCAGGACTGTGACTGGTAATGAATTGGGGGAAAGAGTACAGGTGCTAATTAATTAATATATTTATTGGGTAGAGAAAGGGGCTATTTATAGTTAGTGGGGAGCACAGTGGTGGATTACAATTTATATTTACAATGTTGGGTTACATATTTACTAATTATATATTAATGGTGGGTGCATGTCTGTATTCAGCTGCGTAGTGTAGAAGTTGGGGAAAAGTGTGGAATGTGCTCTGGAAGTGGTGCTCTAAATAACTGCGTGCTATTTCCTGCAGAGACGAGTCATGGCTGGAGGAAGGGAAGGCGGTCTGTGCTGGATGAAGAAGAAAAGTGAAGATGAAGGACTTCAACTAGATCACCGGTGAATCAGTGTGTTACCTATACATTATACATGATATATAAAGCTCCTGTGTATAATGTCAAAGGTGATCACTGTATTATCTGTACACTATACACATATACAGAGCTCCTGTTCTTAATTTAACAGCCTGATCACTGTACATGATACACTATATACAGAGCTCCTGTGCATCATGTCAGCGGTGATCACTGTATTGTCTGTACACTGACAATATATACAGAGCTCCTGTGTATAATGTCACTGGTGATAACTGTTTTACCTGTACACTATATACAGAGCTCCTGTGTATAATGTCACCGGTGATCCCTGTATTACCTGTACACTGACACTATATACAAAGCTCCTATGCATAATGTCACTGGTGACCACACTATAACCTGTACTTTAGCCATGACTTTTTTTTCCTGTCCATTCTCTTACCCTCTTTTGAACCACATCCATGCTGGTGTCCTGCAGACGTTGAGCACTGATCAGTGATGCACATCACTAGTCGGCATCTGGTTGTTGTGGCTTTCTTGTGTGAAAAAAATAATCAAATAAAAATAATTTAGTTGATTGGGCTAGATTAGAGACAGTAAAAATATACTGTAGTAATCAATGTCTACTACAGTATTTTTTACTGAATAAAGCCAATGTTAGTGTCAGATAGTAAAGTGTAAAAAAAAAATATTTGATTAGTTGATAAGACTAGATGAGGGACACTAAAAATATACTGTGGTAATCAATATTTTACTGAATATAGTCAGGGTTAGTGTTAGATACTTGCAAGTGCTCAGTAATTCTTCTTAACTGACATCCATTTAGTAAGTTTGTTTTTTATTTTACCATTTTTTTTGTGGTGCAATCAGGAATCTAATTTGAAACTACTGGCCTCACAAAAATCGACTTTTTCAAAGTCTTTTTTTTCTGAGAATTTTGTAAATCTCATGGTGGCCAAGACAAATTTATATGCCCAACCGATTTTGGTTCAAAACCCCACTTCATCATTTTTTATCTGGACCCCTGTAGATTCAGTAGAAATGATGAAGTTTTGGGAGCCTAGTCCTTCATATGGGGTTAATGCAGAAGCCAGAACTTCGACAATATTGTAGTATTGATGTTTTATGCAACACCCCACTGTTTCGCATGGCTATAACCCGTAAATGCTATGAGAACATCCAAAAATGTTTGCATTACAACAAAAATGCACAATGTCCTCCTTGAGATAACCCCAGCTTTGATCGACTTTTCAAGGTTCGGTTGTTCTTTGATCATTTCAGCTGAGGTGTCAAGTGTGCTGACTTGTACATTCCCCAAAGGGATATCTGCATTCATGAGTTCCTAATACATTTAAAAGTGAGGCTCAAACTCTGACAATCTGACAATACCTGCCCAGTAAGAGGATCAGGTATGGAATTAAACTCAACAACCTGTATGAGAGTACCTCAGGGTACACACACAGATGTAGGGTTTATGAAGGGAAGGACATCCGGATTCAACTCCCTGAATGAACCCCCTGTCCTGGGAGTGAGTGGGAGATATGCACATGGTTGGGGAACTATAGTATCACGGTCTGGGGAAAGTTCACCGGGGCGTAACCTATCGACCACCTGGTTCATCACTAGCGCCTTGTGTGCAGTGGCGTAGGAAGGGGGGTGCGGGGGGGGCGGGCCGCCCCGGGCGGCACAATGCGGGGGGCGGGCATCTAGCCCTGCTGGCACAAGCATCTCTTCAGTCAGTGCAGGGCCAGGCAGTGCAGGCACATCGGGGTTAACAAGGCAGCCAGCGTGACATTGTTTTGTGGGCGGAGAGTTCTCCTGCTCTGCTCCTCCGCCCGCCCCTCGCTGACTGCTGAACT
Organism: Ranitomeya imitator; assembly: GCF_032444005.1. Classification (NCBI taxonomy): domain Eukaryota; kingdom Metazoa; phylum Chordata; class Amphibia; order Anura; family Dendrobatidae; genus Ranitomeya; species Ranitomeya imitator. The sequence continues at coordinate 216,898,041 of NC_091284.1, read as the reverse complement.
TACATCAGGACAGGCAGATTCTGGAGGAGCTCCTTGGCAAGCCTTGCCGCCCTGAGTGAGTGCGATGTATCCCTGTATTCTGACAGTCTGGGTGACCTGGGGCGGCCACAGCTGATATACTGTATATTATATACTTCAGCAGCCGCCCAGGTCCCCAGCACCTGTCCTGTATATGTATATACTGTATCTATACAGCCTGCATGACAGTATATATAATATATATACAGGACAAGTGCTGGGGGCCTGGGCTGGGCGGCTGCTGAAATAGATACACTGCACAGTACCATCACTCCCCTGTATATATACACTGCACAGTACCACTGCCCTGTATATATACACTGCACCGTACCACTGCCCTGTATATATACAATGCACCGTACCACTGCCCTGTATATATACACTGCACCGTACCACTGCCCTGTATATATACAATGCACCGTACCACTGCCCTGTATATATACACTGCACAGTACCACTGCCCTGTATATATACACTGCACCGTACCACTGCCCTGTATATATACACTGCACAGTACCACTCCCCTGTATATATACACTGCACAGTACCACTGCCCCTGTATATATACACTGCACAGTACCACTCCTCCTGTATATATACACCGCACAGTACCACTCCTCCTGTATATATACACTGCACAGTACCACTCCTCCTGTATATATACACCGCACAGTACCACTCCTCCTGTATATATACACCGCACAGTACCACTCCTCCTGTATATATACACTGCACAGTACCACTCCTCCTGTATATATACACTGCACAGTACCACTGTCCTGTATATATACACTGCACAGTACCACTCCTCCTGTATATATACACTGCACAGTACCACTCCTCCTGTATATATACACTGCACAGTACCACTCCTCCTGTATATATACACTGCACAGTACCACTCCTCCTGTATATATACACTGCACAGTACCACTCCTCCTGTATATATACACTGCACAGTACCACTCCTCCTGTATATATACACCGCACAGTACCACTCCTCCTGTATATATACACTGCACAGTACCACTCCTCCTGTATATATACACTGCACAGTACCACTGTCCTGTATATATACACTGCACAGTACCACTCCTCCTGTATATATACACTGCACAGTACCACTCCTCCTGTATATATACACCGCACAGTACCACTCCTCCTGTATATATACACTGCACAGTACCACTCCTCCTGTATATATACACCGCACAGTACCACTCCTCCTGTATATATACACCGCACAGTACCACTCCTCCTGTATATATACACTGCACAGTACCACTCCTCCTGTATATATACACTGCACAGTACCACTGTCCTGTATATATACACTGCACAGTACCACTCCTCCTGTATATATACACTGCACAGTACCACTCCTCCTGTATATATACACTGCACAGTACCACTCCTCCTGTATATATACACTGCACAGTACCACTCCTCCTGTATATATACACTGCACAGTACCACTCCTCCTGTATATATACACTGCACAGTACCACTCCTCCTGTATATATACACCGCACAGTACCACTCCTCCTGTATATATACACTGCACAGTACCACTCCTCCTGTATATATACACTGCACAGTACCACTCCTCCTGTCCTGTATATATACACTGCACAGTACCACTCCTCCTGTCCTGTATATATACACTGCACAGTACCACTCCTCCTGTATATATACACTGCACAGTACCGCTCCTCCTGTCCTGTATATATACACTGCACAGTACCGCTCCTCCTGTCCTGTATATATACACTGCACAGTACCGCTCCTCCTGTATATATACACTGCACAGTACCGCTCCTCCTGTCCTGTATATATACACTGCACAGTACCGCTCCTCCTGTATATATACACTGCACAGTACCGCTCCTCCTGTCCTGTATATATACACTGCACAGTACCACTCCTCCTGTCCTGTATATATACACTGCACAGTACCGCTCCTCCTGTCCTGTATATATACACCGCACAGTACCGCTCCTCCTGTATATATACACTGCACAGTACCGCTCCTCCTGTCCTGTCCTGTATATATACACTGTAGAATTTACAATAGCTGTCACTCATGTAAGAAGTGAAATCTGGCATTGGACTATACCTAGATTTCTCTGCCGTATCTGGGCATCATGAATCGTGGTATGTGTTAAAAGGGGGGGGGGGGACCCACTGAGACTCTTTTGCCCGGGGCCCTCAAAAACCTGGAGCCGGCCCTGGGGGTGGGTCACCGGGCTGCGGCCGGCGCTGCAGCTGTTTAACGCTATTGACGTGTGGGCCCGCTGGCAGCTGACGTCAGTCCCAGTGTGCATGTCGCCGGCGTCTGACATCATTGTCAGTCGCCGGCGAGTGCACGTTTCAGCTGCGTGGAGAGAGCAGGAGCGCGGTCAGGTAAGCAGAACTTGGTTATTTTTGCAGTCCCGATCATGTGATGGTAACATTCACCGGCGAAACAATTAAAGTTCTACATCTGAGGTCTTATTCCTGCTGGGGGGGGGGGGGTTGGGGCGCCAAGCTCGGGACCAGCCCCGGGCGGCAAAAGCTCTAGCTACGCCTCTGCTTGTGTGGTTAGACTTTAAACCAGGTGGATGCCAGGTTCTACTCCAGGACGGACCCCAGAGCCACAGCAGATCACCCCCAGTGGGGCAATGAAGCAGGACTGGCCAGGAACTGGTAAACAAGACTGCACAGCTGGCAGATAAAACAGGTTCAGGATCAGGAACAGACAGAATAGGATCAGGAACACATGGCAGACTTGGGTTGAGGGTCACAGGTGCAGGTTCAGACTGAACTAGATAATCTATGGGTTATTGTAAAGAGGAAGACCAGACCCAACAATGCAGATGAGCTGAAGGCTGCTATCAATGCAACCTGGGCTTCCATAACACCTCAGCAGTGCCACAGACTGATCGCCTCCATGACACACCTCATTGATGCAGTAATTGATGCAAAAGGAGCCCCGACCAAGGGTGTCAAGTATATTAATGAGCTCTGTAACCCCACCCTCACCACTGATTAGCAGCTTTCTGTGTATATGAGCAGAAAATTGCCAATCAGTGATCTGGGCGGAGTTACACAGAGCTCAGTTTTAGAGAACCGTTACATTTGCAGCAGAAAAACATTGTTTTATCAAAATGACAGCAAAAAGCTCATTAAGTGATACATCGCTGTAATCAGTGTCTCTGCCCCTACATTGTGCTGCTCTCAGATGGCCTGGAAAAAAAACAGGTGAAAGATACCCTTTAAAACATTTAGGGTATGTGCACACGTAGAAGTGGTCCACTGCGGATTTTTCCGCAGCGGATTTGATAAATCCACAGTGCAAAAGCACTGCTTTTTTACTGCGGATTTACCGTGGATTTTGTGTGGTTTCCACTGCGGTTTTACACCTGCGGTTTTCTATTATGAGGCAGGTGTAAAACCGCTGCGGAATCTGCACAAAGAATTGACATGCTGCATTTGACATGTGCACTGCGGATTTGGTTTTCCATAGGTTTACATGGTACTGTACAACGCATGGAAAACTGCTGCTAATCCGCAGCCAAATCCGCAACGTGTGCACATACCCTTAGGGCTTCCAAAGATCAGATCCCCAATGAGGGTCAGCCCTACTCTCAAGTTTTCATGTATTAGGCAGAGTATTACAATCCACACGATATTGAATTTCCGCTTAAACCTTAAAAAAAGATGTCCTTTTAATTTCACTTTCAGACTGACAAGTCTAGTCCAATTTCAGAAATCTGGCTGTGATTCTTACAAAAAACATGATTAAATGTTCAGAATAATTGTCTGCTTCTTCTATAACCCGCAAATCAAGAGTATATCATCGGGAAGGGTGTCGTCCCATACAGACCAGGTGAACACAGTGACAACCAGCTTGGGAACCGCTATATATGGTGGAGAGCTAGACAAGCAACTATATCAGTTGTGACAGTACATGAATAATTATGAGCTGTAAGGGGCCCAATGTCGAGATTGTCACTTACTGGAAAGAGTGCATCTGTCTAATTAGTCAACAATCAAAACACTTGGGAACATGGAATGATTTTTAAGCAATTTTAAAAATCATTCTTTGGCAGCCCATCATCCTATGTAAACAGGACATGTGCTGTCAATTACATGATGCTCTGGGCAAATGCAAGTGCAGACAGCCTGTCTACAGTGGGTACAGAAAATATTCAGACCACTTTAAATTTTTCAGTCTTTGTTTCATTGCAGCCATTTGGTAAATTCAAAAAAGTTATTTTTTTCTCATCAATGTACACCCTGCACCCCATCTTGACAGAAAAAAAAACCAAAACAGAAATGTAGAAATTTTTGCAAATTTAATAAAAAAGAAAAATCACATGGTCAGAAGTATAAAGACCCTTTGCTCAGTATTGGGTAGAAGCACCCTTTTGAGCTAGTACAGCCATGAGTCTTCTTGGGAATGATGTTTTTCACACCTGGATTTGGGGATCCTCTGCCATTCTTCCTTGCAGATCCCCTCCAGTTTGGTCAGGTTGGATGGTGAACGTTGGTGGACAGCCATTTTCAGGTCTCTCCAGAGATGCTCAATTGAGTTTAGGTCAGGGCTCTGGCTGGGCCAGTCAAGAATGGTCACAGAGTTGTTCTGAAGTTCATTATCTTGTTGGAATGTGAACCTTTGGCGAAGTCTGAGATCCAGAGCACTCTGGAAGAGGTTTTCATCCAGGATCAGGGGTGGACTAAGGGTAGCCAGGGCCCCGGGCTGTTCACACACTGTGGGCCCCCTGGTCATGTGACGGGGGTCATGTGACGGGGGTCATGTGACGGGGGTCATGATATACCTGAACCAGATTATTCCAGAAAAATGGCCGGGCCCTACTCTACTGTAACCTATTAAATATTTGTTAAAATCTGCAATACAATTTAGGTATATCTTGACCAATAATAACACATACAAGGAACAAATACCACCGCACCATGACCAGACTACAAATTACAACCACAGTGATCGAATAATATCACATACAAGGAACAAATAACACCGCACCATGTCAAGACCACATATTACCACTTGGTGACCAAATAGCACATACAAGGGACAAATACCACCGCACCATGTCAAGACCACATATTACCACTTGGTGACCAAATAGCACATACAAGGGACAAATACCACAACACAATTTCCAGACCACATATTACCACCACATAGTGACTGAATACTACAATACTGATCAGTAAGAAAAAATAAAAAAAAACACAATACTATCACCCTAAGTGCCAGTATTCACAGGAGATCTGTACTTAGTATGCAGTGTCTGTGTAGAGATAATACAGAGATCACTGGTGGTATTATACACATGAGCTCTGTATATAATGTATAGGTAATACAGTGATCACTGGTGACATTGTACACAGGACCTCTGTATATAGTATACAGTGTATAGTGTCAGTGTATAGGTAACACTGACTCACCAGTGACGTCTCTAGGTGAAGTCCTTCATCTTTCATCCAGCACAGACCGCCATCATTTCTTCCAGCCAGGACTTGTTTCTGAAGGAAATAACAGTTATCTCGAGCTCAGCTTGCAGAACACATTACTTAATTTTTCACAACTTCTACATTACACCACATGAAGAAAAAAAGGCGACATAGTGTCACTCTGCACAGTAACAGGACCGCCCCCCCATTTAAAACAGTATACTCAAAAAATAAAATAAATACATCACTGCAGTAATAATATCCCTTAATTAGCCCCTATGGTAATAATATTCCCCATCCTGGCCCCGTGTGTCTCATTCCTGGCTCCAGCCATATGTTCTCCCATCCTGCACTCATGAGTATCCATTCTACACCATATGATCTCCCGATCCTGCCCCATCTGTCTCCATCGTATCCATCCTGCCCCATGATCCAATCCTTGCCCCATGTCTCCAATCATGCCCCGTGTCTACATTCTGCCCATGCCTCCAGTCCTGCCCCCAGTGTGTCCAGCAATCTGCCCCAGTGTGTCCAGCATATTACCCCCAGTGTGTCCAGCATATTATCCCCAGTGTGTCCAGCAATCTGCCCCAGTATGTTCAGCATATTGCCCCCAGACAGTGTGTCCAGCAATCTGCCCTAGTGTGTCCAGCATATTACCACCAGTGTGTCCAGCAATCAGGCCCAGTGTCTCCAGCATTGCCCCAGTGTGTCCAGCAATCATCTGCCCCAGTGTGTCCAGCATATTACCCCCAGTGTGTCCAGCAATCTGCCCCAGTGTCTCCAGCAATCTGCCCCAGTGTCTCCAGCAATCTGCCCCACTGTCTCCAGCAATCTGCCCCACTGTCTCCAGCAATCTGCCCCACTGTCTCCAGAAATCTGCCCACTGTCTCCAGAAATCTGCCCCACTGTCTCCAGCATTGCCCCACTGTCTCCAGCATTGCCCCACTGTCTCCAGCATTGCCCCACTGTCTCCAGCAATCTGCCCCACTGTCTCCAGCAATCTGCCCCACTGTCTCCAGCATTGCCCCCAGTGTGTTCTCCAATCTGCCCAAGTGTCTCCAGCATTGCCCCCCAGTGTGTCCTCCAATCTGCCCCAGTGTCTCCAGCATTGCCCCCCAGTGTGTCCTCCAGCATTGCCCCCCAGTGTGTCCTCCAGCAATCTGCCCCAGTGTCTCCAGCATTGCCCCACTGTCTCCAGCAATCTGCCCCACTGTCTCCAGCAATCTGCCCCACTGTCTCCAGCAATCTGCCCCACTGTCTCCAGCAATCTGCCCCCAGTGTGTCCTCCAGCATTGCCCCCCAGTGTGTCCTCCAGCATTGCCCCCAGTGTGTCCTCCAGCATTTCCCCCCAGTGTGTCCAGCAATCTGCCCCAGTATGTCCAGCATATTGCCCCCAGACAGTGTGTTCAGAAATCTGCCCCAGTGTGTCCAGCATATTACCACCAGTGTGTCCAGCAATCTGGCCCAGTGTCTCCAGCATTGCCCCAGTGTGTCCAGCAATCATCTGCCCCAGTGTGTCCATCATTTTACCCCCAGTGTGTCCAGCAATCTGCCCCAGTGTCTCCAGCATTGCCCCAGTGTCTCCAGCAATCTGCCCCAGTGTCTCCAGCAATCTGCCCCACTGTCTCCAGCAATCTGCCCCACTGTCTCCAGAAATCTGCCCCACTGTCTCCAGAAATCTGCCCACTGTCTCCAGCAATCTGCCCCACTGTCTCCAGCAATCTGCCCCACTGTCTCCAGCAATCAGCCCCACTGTCTCCAGCATTGCCCCCAGTGTGTCCTCCAATCTGCCCCAGTGTCTCCAGCATTGCCCCCCAGTGTGTCCTCCAATCTGCCCCAGTGTCTCCAGCATTGCCCCCCAGTGTGTCCTCCAGCATTGCCCCCCAGTGTGTCCTCCAGCATTGCCCCCCAGTGTGTCCTCCAGCAATCTGCCCCAGTGTCTCCAGCATTGCCCCACTGTCTCCAGCATTGCCCCACTGTCTCCAGCAATCTGCCCCACTGTCTCCAGCATTGCCCCCCAGTGTGTCCTCCAGCATTGCCCCCCAGTGTGTCCTCCAGCATTGCCCCCAATGTGTCCTCCAGCATTGCCCCCCAATGTGTCCTCCAGCATTGCCCCCCAGTGTGTCCTCCAGCATTGCCCCCCAGTGTGTCCTCCAGCATTGCCCCCCAGTGTGTCCTCCAGCATTGCCCCCCAGTGTGTCCTCCAGCATTGCCCCCCAGTGTGTCCTCCAGCATTGCCCCAGTGTGTCCTCCAGCATTGCCCCAGTGTGTCCTCCAGCATTGCCCCCCAGTGTGTCCTCCAGCATTGCCCCCCAATGTGTCCTCCAGCATTGCCCCCCAATGTGTCCTCCAGCATTGCCCCCCAGTGTGTCCTCCAGCATTGCCCCCCAGTGTGTCCTCCAGCATTGCCCCCCAGTGTGTCCTCCAGCATTGCCCCCCAGTGTGTCCTCCAGCATTGCCCCCCAGTGTGTCCTCCAGCATTGCCCCCCAATGTGTCCTCCAGCATTGCCCCCAATGTGTCCTCCAGCATTGCCCCCCAATGTGTCCTCCACCATTGCCCCCCAGTGTGTCCTCCAGCATTGCCCCCCAGTGTGTCCTCCAGCATTGCCCCAGTGTGTCCTCCAGCATTGCCCCCCAGTGTGTCCACTGATAACTGATCCAAAAAAAAAACAAACAAAAAAAAAAAACAAGCAGTCTCCTCACCTGTCCGCACTCCAGGCGGCGAGCTCCATGCAGCAGCGCACACTCGCCGGCGACTGACAATGACGTCAGACGCCGGCGACGTGTGCGCTGAGGCCGACTTCAGCTGCCAGCCTCCAATTGGCTGGCGGCTGTTGTTGTTAACTATTGATGTGCGGGCACGCGCCCGCACATCAATAGGAAACCGCCGCAGCGCCGGAAAGGGCCCGGTGAGCAGATGAGAAGGGGCCCAATGCGGGCCCCCTCTCTCTGCCCACCGGGTCCGGGGGGCACATAAACGCCGGCGGGCAGTCACAGACGATTAGCGGAGGGTCAATCTGTGCGGTTGCCCAGGGCCCCCCCAGACCACTGGGCCCCCGCCCATATTGACCCTCTGATAATCCACCCCTGTCCAGGATATCTCTGTACTTGGCTGGATTCATGTTTCCTTCAATGACAACCAGTCGTCCTGTCCCTGCAGCTGAAAAACACCCCCATAGCATGATGCTGCCACCACCATGTTTCACTGTTGGGATTGTATTGGGCAGGTGATGAGCAGTGCATGGTTTTCTCCACACATACCGCTTAGAATTATCACCAAAAAGGTCCATCTTCGTCTCATCAGAGCAGAGAATCTTATTTATCATAGTCTGGGATTCCTTCATGTGTTTTTTTAGCAAACTCTATGCGGGCTTTCATATGTCTTGCACTGAGGAGAGGCTTCCATCGGCCCACTCTGCCATAAAGGTCCGACTGGTGGAGGGCTGCTGTGGAACTTTCTTCTCCCACGATTGCTCAGTTTGGCTGGACGGCCAGGTCTAGGAAGACTTCTGGTGGTCCCAAACTTCTTCCATTTAAGGATTATGGAGGCCACTGTGCTCTTATGAACCTTGTATACTGCAGAAATCCTGTTGTAACCTTTACCAGATCTGTGCCTTGCCACAATTCTGTCTCTGAGCTCTTTGGCCAGTTCCTTTGACCTCATGATTCTCATTTGGCCTGACATGCACTGTGAGCTCTGAGGTCTTATTAGACAGGTGTGTGCCTTTCCAAATCAAATCAAGTTCTGTCAGTTTAATTAAATACAGCTGGACTCCAATGAAGGAGTAGAACCATCTCAAGGAGGATCACAAGGAAATAGACAGCACGTGACTTAAATATGAGTGTCTGAGCAAAGGGTCTGAATACTTATGACCACGTGATATTTCAGTTTTTTTTAATTAAAAATGTCTACATTTGTTTTTTTTTCAGTCAAGATGAGATGCAGAGTGTACATTAATGTGAACTTTTGTGAATGTATCAAATGGCTGCAGTGAAACAGAGTGAAAAATTTAAAGGGGTCTGAACACTTTCCGTACCTACTGTACATAAGCCATAACGAGACCGATATGCAACCAGAATGTAGCCGATCAGTGGCAGTGTAACAGCCGAGGTTGGCCTGTCTAAATGGGACATAAGGGGATTAGAAATAAATGATTAGTCGAAAGTTTGGTATGAAAGTTTCAGAAATTGGAGTGAATGTGTAAATTCTGTGCTACTGGTAAATGATAATGAAAAAGGAAGAAGAAATCCAGGAATGTGGTATATCTGTCTACTCGTTTCAAAGTTCACACTTCTTCATCAGGACGAACCACTGTTATAATAGCAACTAAATCAGTTCCTTGGACGCTCCTAAAACACAACATTGGAATGAATTGGATTACAGATGTATTATAATGTATCACAACCCAGACCTTGCTACCCACAAGTTGTAAAAATCTGTTCCTCTGATCAATAGGTGCGCCTATATCTTTCATAGTTGCTAGTTCATCTTAGCAGCTACTATTACTTGGTTAAAGGTTTCTTTGGTTTGCACATATCACCGTCTTACGCCTAAAGTCTAATAAGTCATAGAGAGTTATAGAAATAAGAGATGAAGACTTTAGAAAACATCAATCACCACTGGTGTGTAAATAAAATGGCAACTTTATTCAGCCATCACATGAGGAGTAAAGACAAAGAGGAATGAACGAACAACAGCTGTCTCGTGTGAGAGCATGCTTCATCCGGCTCTCGTTTAATTTACGCACCAGTGGTGAGTGCTGCTTTCTACAGTCTTCATCTCCTATTTCAGCTAGTCAAATACTACTATTTTTTATAAACTTAGCACCAGAAGATCTGGTTCTCCCAAGCTACTTGCTGTATTCTTTCCTAGTACCAATTTTACTTTTCCATATTCATAGAAATAAGTAATGATGTACCTAAGGCCAATACATCTAGGTGGTAATAGTTGGCCACTCAACCAAATTTGAAAACTGCTTCACTTTTGCACTGTTTTTTCTGGTCAAAAACTGGCATAAAAAAAAAATACTTTCCATTTACCACATTTTTTTTTCAGATGTCTCTCTTCAAGCCATTCATTTATAATCACTACTAAAAGTAAACAACCCGTACGGGTTGATACATGTTAAGATGGGAAATATGTAGTTGACAAATTCTTAATGCAGAGAGACTGAAAGGTAAACTGGTTTTGCAATTTGTGAGATTGAAAAAAATTCTGCCATCTTGAAAATGAAAGATCTATCCCTGTGTTTTCATTCATAGACTCCTTTGCTTCCTATAAAAAGATAGGGGTCATAACTTGGAGGTTCTATGACAAGAAGCCAATTGCTTACCAGCTTCTAGGGTTCTCCACATAAGATTTTAGACTCACTGGTCTGGCCTCTGTGAAATTGTCAAGTGACTGGTAAAAACTTCTGTATCTGGTAAACCTGCCAAGAGTTGGGAGCTTGCTGGACCCCCGCTTGGTTTTAAGTATACATAGTTGGATACTACTCATTGGGAAGGCAACATCGCTCTTTGGAGACACCTCAGCATCTTAAGAGGAACAAGCTTTGCTTTAGACACGGATTTGAAGCTTAAAGGGACTCTGTCACCTCAAATTGGCGGGATATTTAAATGACGTTTTACCTGTCTGATGGGCGGCATTTCATCTTCATTTCTCCACCTCGTCTTTCCCTGTTGTCTGCAATATGTTAGTGAATTAGAGTACTTGTGCTCCATAGTTGGAGCGTGTGCAATGCAAATTTTGGTCGCGCATGCGCAGTATGCTTTGCCCAACTGCGGGCCAAGCCGAAAAGCACTACTGCGCATTCGCCCGCGCACTATGTCCCGGAAGTATTTCGCTGTGTTGCGGGACGTAGTGAAGTAAAGCTTTTCGGCTTTGCCCGCAGTTGGGCAAAGCATACTGCGCGAGCGCGACCGAAGCTTGCATTGCGGACAGGGTGGAGAAATGAAGATGAAACGCCGCCCATCGGACAGGTAAAAAGTCATTTAAATATCCCTCCATTTTGAGGTGACAAGAGTCCCTTTAATTTTACACAGTATTATAAAATGGAATTGAATGGAATATTTTTAATTCTGGCTGTAGGATTAAAAAAAGGATCAGTGTTGCTATTGGTCAGCTAGTTTTAAATGTCATTCAATTGTCTCTCGCCAGGTATTTAGCCACTAGCTAACTTAACCAACTTAATTTTTCCCTGTTCATGACCAGGCACATTTTCCTTTACTTTTTTTCTACACGTGTGTTTAAAGTGGCTCCAAAGTGTTTTCTCATTCACTTATTAAAATAATTTTGCTTCTATTTTTTTTCATAATAATAAATGGAGCTTCATTTTTTTATGTCATTTTATATTAACATTTATTATTTTTTGTAATTTTAGGTGAAAATATAAACAAAACAAAATACTATTGTGTATATATATATATATATATATATATATATATATATATATATATATATATATATCTTTTTCTCATTTTTCAATATCACAAAGTGCCACTTACATTTCTTTTTAATTTCATTACTCAGTCCATTACATTTATTTTTATATATTGAATATAAAGGGTATTTTCTATAAAGGGCAGGGCTAGAAGCTGTGATTTAGGCTAGTATTGGCTTTTTTATTTTGTTATTTTTTATATATATATATATATATATATATATATATATATATATATATATATATATTGAAAAAATAGGAACAGCAATGGTGTGCAAAGCTCTCCCAACCAGCAGTCCAAATGGCCTCCAGTAATAGTATCAGAAAAAGAAAAACAGCACAAAAATAATGGAAAAAGTGAACTTTATTGCCTGAGCAGGCGTGGCAACGTTTTGGATATGAGAATCCCTTTTCAAGCTTGAAAAAGGATTCTCATATCCAAAACGTTGCCACGCCTGCTCAGGCAATAAAGTCCACTTTATTTAGTGCTGCTTTTCTTTTTCTGATACTATATATATATATATATATGTTTTTTTTTTTTTTTAAATTCATTTCACACATTTTGCCTCCTTTGGGGGGCATTTTTAAAGTAACATATCCAAAATAAGACTGGAAGTCACCACATTAATTAAACAGCTGATTAAGATAGCCTTGAGAAAGATAAGCAATAAACGGCCATAGGCTACTGACCTGTTGGATACTCTTCTTTTTGTATACCTATCGACCATACAAACAAAACAACTGTTTTTTTTTACACTATGTGGGGAGTCCCAATCTACTTTTTGATCTGTTAGATTTAAAGTTTCTCAAATATTGTCCACCCCTCATATGAATACAGCCCAAAGTGTTTATTCTGCCTTTGGGAGTAGCTCTGACCTTTTTTCCATTGTATGCATTTGTATAACTCTGTGATCACCTGCAGCTCTTAATAGGGCTTTCACTTACAGGTTTTGCACTAGCCATCGGGTCCCAAAGAAACTCTGGCTTTCACCCTTTAACACCTTTACAGAGATTTTGACTTACTTAAGGTACCGTCACATTAAGCAACGCTGCAGCGATATAGACAACGAGCCGATCGCTGCAGCGTCGCTGTTTAGGTCGCTAGGAGATGTCAAACACCGGCAACAGCAGAACGATACAGGAGCGATCCAGTGACGTACTTATCGTTCTCGCTGGTTGCTGCTCCATGAAAAAACATTGCAGGCATCGTTGCTTCTGCTATCAAACATGACGAATCACGCCGACCTGACGACCAAATAAAGTTCCGGACTTTCAGCGACGACCAGCGATGTCACAGCAGGATCCTGATCGCTGCTGCATGTCAAACACAACGAGATCGCTATCCAGGATGCTGCTACGTCACAGATCATTGTCGTTCTCATTGGAAAGTTGTTCAGTGTGAAGGTACCTTTAGTGTCACATGGGTTGGGTACATGGTGCGGCTGCTGGACAGTGGAGCAGGCTGGCAGAAAATGGTCATATAAGCCAAGTCAAACCCAGAGAAGTCAGAAACCAAGTCAAAATCATCAAGCAAAAGTCAAACAATCTGAGGTCAGCAACTGAATACCACACAGGATCATGACAGCAGAGGTAAACGGATAGAACCAAGGTCAGGAATAACAAACAATTGGCAATGAGAGGCAGGGAGCTAGGGTTTAATATAGTGTCAGTCAATGAGAAGTCCTTGTTAGGAATAAACTCCAAGCTCCATGCCTGGATGGCACAACTCCTAAAATATGAAACAAAGCAGCTGCATTGTTATCATGCATTGCCCGCAATGAAGGCAAGCCATGGCACTCATTTGCCCGCTTTGTTTTTTGAATTTGTAGTTGTACCGCAGCGTACCTTCATTGCTATATGTATACAGAAAATAAACAATCTGCCTTCTCTATGGAAAGTCCATCCGTCTCTAACAGCGTGATTCCCAATTTTTGAATCCCCATGATTTTTATGCAGCTGTTGACTCCTTGCAGAGCCATATGTATATTGTCCGGAAGACGGGGGGTCGGCAAGTAGTTAAACTTTGTATATGTATGTAAATCTAGGTTCCAAGTCTAACTCAGCGGTATGGAGCAACATTATTTTTTTTTTTAACAACAGCCATGAAAAATAATGAGAAATAATCTATTTTTATATTGCCAGCTGGTAGTTTTCTAGTCTGGGGTCAATTGAACATGCACAGCAAATATTGATAAGGAACAGAAGAACTTTGAAGCATGGACAATACACGTTCCAACCAAGTTAAACCACATTACTAAACTTTTTGCAGTATATTTATAAAAAATACTAAAAAAAACTAAGAAAATGACAAACCCATTTAGTTATGGAGAAAATGTTTGAATCACTAATAATTAGGCATCTTTATTGGCTTTGTCAGCTATAATCAGCAAGAAGAGCTCTGTGACACATGCACAATTAGAAAATAGACTGACAAGTGCTTCGATAAACTAGGTTTCAGATTAGGTCTCCTGACGTACCTACAGGGAGGAGCAGAATAATGCAAGCAATATTATTTATTATGTATTTTATGGGCTGTCAATTTGTTCTGTCCAGCTCATTTACTCTACCCAGTCAATCATACAAATCAGAGTATTGTACCCCCCTTCGGAGATGGAGCCTACAATCTAATGATTCCAATCCAAATGTATACCATTAGATTTAAGTACCAAAGAGAAACATACCTGCCGGTCAGATGTGGTTTGGTAGGTGGCCAACATGGACATATCCACGCTAGAGGAAATGAAACTTCCAAAATGTGATGGAATTGATTCTTGAGGTTTTACAATGTTCTCAATTGGTAGTAAAGTTAAGATCACTAATGTCTCAGATGCCCGTTCTCAGTCTACAATGACTCTTCGCCGGCTGAGGCCAATGTTAACATTCGGACTATAAAGGGCTGTGTCATTTCTGTCCCGAGCTTACAAAATGAAAGTAAGTGATTCCCTATTCTGGTATAGAAGCCAGCTCTGCAGAAAGTGAAAGTAAGATTGACATATACGAGCAAGGAAATAAGAGAGGAACCATGAAAATATATTGTGAGAAAAAGGAGAATCATGGCCCTATGGGAAAATAGATTTGATTTTCCTTATAGAACCATCAGTCCATAAGTGCTACAGTGTTTCACAGCTATACAGTGTACATCATTAACCCCTTCCAGACTAGGCGACTTCTCGTTTTTGCAGTTTTTTTTGTTTTTCATATGCTTCTTCCAAGAGCCATATCTTTATTTTTCCATTGACATTCATTTGAGGACTCTTTTTTTGGAGGACAAGTAGTAGTTTTGAATTATGTCATTTATTTTACCATAAAATGTAACGAAAAATGGGGGAAAAATTCCAAATTGGGTAAAAATGTAGAACCCCCGCCCCACATGTCTGACTTTTGGGGTTTAATTTTTATGGCATCATTCAATATGACTCTTCAGGCCAGTATGATTATGGCAATATCTAAATTGCATATGTGTAATAGGGTTATGAAGGGGTGGATTTATCAAACATGGTCTTTGGGGTTCAAAGTTCTCACCACACATCTAGATAAGTTTCTTGGGGGGTCTAGTTTCCAAAATGGGGTCACTTGTGGGGGGTTTTCTACTGTTTAGGTACATCAGGGACTTTGCAAACGCAACATGACGCCTGCAGACCATTCCATCAAAGTGTGCATTCCAAAACATCACTACTTCCCTTCTGAGCTCCGACGTGTGCCCAAACAGTGGTTTACCCCCACATATGAGGTATCGGAGTACTCAGGACAAACTGGACAACAACTTTTGGGGTCCACTTTCTCCTTTTACCCTTGGGAAAATAAAAACATTGTTGCTAAAAGATTTTTGTGACTAAAAAGTTAAATGTTCATTTTTTCCTTCCATGTTGCTTCTGCTGCTGTGAAGCACCTGATGGGTTAATAAACTTCTTGAATGTAGTTTTGAGCACCTTAAGGGGTGCAGATTTTAGACTGGTCTCACTTTTGGGTATTTCCAGCCTTATAGACCTCTCAAACGGACTTCAAATGTGAGATGGTTCCTAAAAAAAATGGTTTTGTAAATTTTGTTGTAAAAATAAGAAATCGCTGGTCAACTTTTAACCCTTATAACTTCCTAACAAAAAAAATGTTTCCAAAATTGTGCTGATTTAAAGTAGACATGTGGGAAATGCTATTGATTATCCATTTTGTGTCACATAACTCTCTGATTTAACAGAATAAAAATTCTAAATAATAAATCAAAATACATTTTATTATTTTCTGTCCACCTACTTTTGGACCACCCTCGTATATTAGTGGCTAAAAAATGTCAGAATTTTGTAAAAAATTATTTTGGTTTGTGTCCTTGTATTCTGAACTCGCGCTTCATGCACTGTCATGGCTTCTGTCCGGAACAATAACGTTTGTTGAAAGGCTGAGTGCAGGGCATCCAATCAACAAACTTTGCAGCTTTAACCCCTCTCTGTCATTAGCATAAGATGCTAATGGAGAAGGAGAAGGTGCACAGCCGAATACACAGGGATTCGCTCTTCCCTAACAGCAATGTATCAAACTTGACTTAAGATTTTGTGTTTGCTATTTAGGCCTCTACAGGTTTAGTCACAGTTGTCAGAAAAAATGATGTATTCAAATTGCAGTGTTAGAGGAATGTGGTTAATTGGAGGGACAACAGGCAGTATTACCGGTTCTAAGCTGCCGTCGAATCGACAGGTACAGTCATGGCCAAAAGTATTAACACCCCTGCAATTCTGTCAGATAATACTCGGTTTCTTCCTGAAAATTATTGCAATCACAAATTATTTGGTATTATCTTCATTTAATTTGTCTTAACCCCTTAGCGACCGCCGATACGCCTTTTAACGGCGGCCGCTAAGGGTACTTAAACCACAGCGCCGTTAATTAACGGCGCTGTGGAAAAAGTGTATAGCGCCCCCCACAGGCCGATTTTCTCCGGGGTCTCGGCTGCCGAGGGTAGCCGAGACCCCAGAGAACATGATTCGGGGGGTTTTTAACCCTCCCCGCATTTGCGATCGCCGGTAATTAACCGTTTACCGGCGATCGCAAAAAAAAAAAAAAAAAAAAAAAAAAAAAGCGATCTCTTTTCAATTTCTCTGTCCTCCGATGTGATCGCACATCGGAGGACAGAGAAAAGGGGTCCCAGGTGGCCCCCCAATACTCACCTAGCTCCCCCGATGCTCCTCGTGTCTCCCGGTGGGCGCCGCCATCTTCAAAATGGCGGGCGCATGCGCAGTGCGCCCGGCACCGGGAGAATCTTTGGGGTCTCGGCTGCCTGGGGTAGCCGAGACCCCAAAGAGCATGATCGGGGGTCGGTTTTAGCGACCCCTGTTTTGCGATCGCCGGTAATTAACTGTTTACCGGCGACCGCAAAAAAAAAAAAAAAAAAGTAAAGTGTAATTCTCTGTCCTCTGATGTGATCGCACATCAGAGGACAGAGAAATAGGGGGATTCGGGGACCCTAGCATACTCACCTAGGTCCCTGGATCCTCTTGCTGCTCCTCCTGGCCGCCGGCAGAAGAACATGGCGGACGCATGCCCAGTGCGCCCGCCATCTGTCTCCATCTGCCGGCCGGCAGGAGAACAGCAGTTAGGGCTAAAATTAGGGTTAGGGTTAGGGTAGGGTTAGGGTTAGGGGTAGGGTTAGGGGTAGGGTTAGGGGTAGGGTTAGGGGTAGGGTAGGGTTAGGTTAGGGGTAGGGTTAGGGGTAGGGTTAGGGGTAGGGTTAGGGTAGGGGTAGGGTTAGGGCTAGGGTTAGGTTAGGGGTAGGGTTACGGCTAGGGTTAGGTTACGGCTAGGGTTAGGTTAGGGGTAGGGTTAGGTTAGGGGTAGGGGTAGGGTTAGGTTAGGGTTGGGGCTAAATTTAGGGTTAGGGTTGGGGCTAAATTTAGGGTTAGGGTTGGGGCTAAATTTAGGGTTAGGCTTCTTTCACACTTACGTCGGTACGGGGCCGTCGCAATGCGTTGGCCCGACATACCGACGCACGTTGTGAAAATTGTGCACAACGTGGGCAGCAGCTGTAGTTTTTCAACGCATCCGCTGCCCAATCTATGTCCTGGGGAGGAGGGGGCGGAGTTACGGCCACGCATGCACGGTCAGAAATGGCGGATGCGACGTACAAAAAAACGTTTCATTGAACGTTTTTTTGTGCCGACGCTCCGCCAAAACACAACTGATCCAGTGCACGACGGACGCGACGTGTGGCCATCCGTCACGATCCGTCGGCAATACTATGGGCAAAAAACGCATCCTGCGGGCACATTTGCAGGATCCGTTTCTTGTCCAAAACGACGGATTGCGACGGAATGCCAAACAACGCAAGTGTGAAAGTAGCCTTAGGGCTAGGGTTAGGGTTGGGGCTAAAGTTAGGGCTAGGGTTGGGGCTAAAGTTAGGGTTAGAGCTGGGATTAGGTTTAGGGTTTGGATTAGGGTTGGTATTAGGGTTAGGGTTGGCATTAGGGTTACGCTTGGGATTAGGGTTAGGTTTGGGATTAGGGTTAAGGTTAGGGTTGTGATTAGGGGTGTATTGGGATTAGGGTTAGGTTTGAGGTTAGGGTTGAGATTAGGATTAGGGGTGTGTTGGATTTAGGGTTTTGATTAGGGTTATGGTTAGGGTTGACATTAGGGTTGTTTTTGGGTAAGGGTTGTGATTATGGTTAGGGTTAGTGATTAGGATTATGGATCAGGTTGGGATTAGGGTTAGGGGTTGGAGCTAGAATTGGGGGGTTTCCACTGTTTAGGTACATCAGGGGGTCTCCAAACACGACAGCCAATTTTGCGCTCAAAAAGTCAAATGGTGCTCCCTCCCTTCTGAGCTCTGCCGTGCGCCCAAACAGTGGGTTACCCCCACATATGGGGCATCAGCGTACTCGGGATAAATTGGACAACAACTTCTGGGGTCCAATTTCTCTTGTTACCCTTGTGAAAATAAAAACTTGGGGGCTACAAAATCTTTTTTGTGAAAAAAAAAAATATTTTTTATTTTCACGACTCTGCATTCTAAACTTCTGTGAAGCACTTGGGCATTCAAAGTTCTCACCACACATCTAGATAAGTTCCTTGGGGGGTCTAGTTTCCAAAATGGGGTCACTTGTGGGGGGTTACTACAGTTTAGGTATATCAGGGGCTCTGCAATCGCAACATAATGCCCACAGACCATTCTATCAAAGTCTGCATTCCAAAAAGGCGCTCCTTCCCTTCCGAGCTCTGCCGTGCGCCCAAACAGTGGTTTACCCCCACATATGGCACATCAGCGTACTCGGGATAAATTGGACAACAACTATTGCAGTCCAATTTCTCCTGTTACCCTTGTGAAAATAAAAACTTGGGGGCTACAAAATCTTTTTTGTGAAAAAAAAAATATTTTTTATTTTCACGACTCTGCATTCTAAACTTCTGTGAAGCACTTGGGCATTCAAAGTTCTCACCACACATCTAGATAAATTCCTTGGGGGGTCTAGTTTCCAAAATGGGGTCACTTGTGGAGGGTTTCTACTGGTTAGGTACATCAGGGGCTCTGCAAATGCAACATAATACCCGCAGACCATTCTATCAAAGTCTGCATTCCAAAACGGCGCTCCTTCCTTCCGAGCTCTGCCGTGCGCCCAAACAGTGGTTTACCCTCACATATGGGGTACCAGCATACTCAAGACAAATTGGACAACAACTTTTGGGGTCCAATTTCTCTTGTTACCCTTGTAAAAATAAAAACTTGGGGGCTACAATATCTTTTTTGTGGAAAAAAAAAATATTTTTTATTTTCACGGCTCTGCATTATAAACTTCTGTGAAGCACTTGGGCATTCAAGGTTCTCACCACACATCTAGATAAGTTCCATGGGGGGTCTAGTTTCCAAAATGGGGTCACTTGTGGGGGATTTCTACTGTTTAGGCACATCAGGGGCTCTCCAAACGCGACATGGCGTCCGATCTCAATTCCAGCCAATTCTACATTGAAAAAGTAAAACGGCACTCCTTCTCTTCCAAGCTCTGCGGTGCGCCCTAACAGTGGTTTACCCCCACATATGGGGTATCGACGTATTCAGGAGAAATTGCACAACAACTTTTGTGGTCTAATTTCTCCTGTTACCCTTGTGAAAATAAGAATTTGTGGGCAAAAAGATCATTTTTGTGTAAACAAAAGCGATTTTTTTATTTTCACGGCTCTACGTTATAAACTTCTGTGAAGCACTTGGGGGTTCAAAGTGCTCGCCACACATCTAGATATGTTCCTTAAGGGGTCTAGTTTCCAAAATGGTGTCACTTGTGGGGGGTTTCCACTGTTTAGGCACATCAGGGGCTCTCTAAACGTGACATGGCGTCCGATCTCAATTCCAGCCAATTCTGCATTGAAAAAGTCAAACGGCGCTCCTTCACTTCTAAGTTCTGCGGTGCGCCCTAACAGTGGTTTACCCCCACATATGGGGTATTGGCGTATTCAGGAGAAATTGCATAACAAAATTTATGGTTACATTTCTGTTTTTACACTTGTGAAAATAAAAAAAATGGTTCTGAATTAAGATGTTTGCAAAAAAAAGTTAAATGTTCATTTTTTCCTTCCACATTGTTTCAGTTCCTGTGAAGCACGTAAAGGGTTAATAAACTTCTTGAATGTGGTTTTGAGAACCTTGAGGGGTGTAGTTTTTAGAATGGTGTCACACTTCATTATTTTCTATCATATAGACCCCTCAAAATGACTTCAAATGTGATGTGGTCCCTAAAAAAAAATGGTGTTGTAAAAATGAGAAATTGCTGGTCAACTTTTAACCCTTATAACTCCCTAACAAAAAAAAATTTTGTTTCCAAAATTGTGCTGATGTAAAGTAGACATGTGGGAAATGTTATTTATTAACTATTTTTCGTGACATATCTCTCTGATTTAAGGGCATAAAAATACAAAGTTTGAAAATTGCAAAATGTTAAAAATTTTCGCCATATTTCCGTTTTTTTCATAAATAATCGCAAGTAATATCGAAGAAATGTTACCACTAACATGAAGTACAATATGTCACGAAAAAACAATCTCAGAATCAGCGGGATCCGTTGAAGCGTTCCAGAGTTATAACCTCATAAAGTGACAGTGGTCAGAATTGCAAAAATTGGCTCGGTCATTAAGTACCAAATTGGCTCTGTCACTAAGGGGTTAAATGAAAAAAACACAAAAAGAATTGTCCTAAAGCCAAATTGGATATAATTCCACACCAAACATAAAAAAGGGGGTGGACAAAAGTATTGGCACCGTTCGAAAAATCATGTGATGCTTCCCTAATTTGTGTAATTAACAGCACCTGTAACTTACCTGTGGCACCTAAGGCCAATGTTCACACTTTCCTGATTTCCCTGCTGTTTTTTCTGCACTAAAAACCGCAGCTCTTGGCAGAAAACGCAGGTGCGGTTTTTGGTGCGTTTTTTGATGCGGTTTTTTATGCAGTTTTCTCTGCAGATTGTCTGTGTGTTTGCTAGGAAGTTTTTTTGCTAGGAAGTAAGGGTTAAAATGGCTGAAAATACCCTAACCCTACCCCTAGTTCTAACTGTAGTGGGGAAAAAAAAAAAAGAATTCCTTATTTTATTATTGTTACTACCTATGGGGGTGATAAAGGGGGGGGGGGGGGGTCATTTACTTTTTTTTTATTTTGATCACTGTGAGGTTATCACAGTGATCAAAATATGCCTGGAACGAATCTGCCGGCCGGCAGATTCGGCGGGCGCACTGCGCATGCGCCCGCCATTTTGGAAGATGGCGGCGCCCAGGGAGAAGACGGACAGACGGACACCGGGAGGCCCGGTAAGTATAAGGGGGGGAGATGAGGGCACAGGGGGGGCGTCGGAGCACGGGGGGTGGCATCGGAGCGTGGGGGGGTGGGATTGGAGCACGGGGGGACAGCCACACTCCGCCCACGCACTTCCTGCTGCAGCGGTTTCTGCACCACAAACCGCAGAAAACCCGCAGATATTTTTTTTCATCTGCGGGTTTTACTGCGGGTTTGACCTCACAATGGAGGTCTATGGGTGCAGAACCGCTGCAGTTCCGCACAAAGAAGTGACATGGTCCTTCTTTTTCCCCGCAGCAATTCAGCGCGGTTTTTTTCGGGATTTTCTGCAATGTGGGCACAGCGGTTCTTGTTTTCCATAGGGTAACATTGCACTGTACCCTGCATGGAAAACAGCTGCGGACCCGCAGCGGCAAAATCGCGGCGGTTCCGCAGTTAAAAACGCATAGTGTGAACATGGCCTTACAGGTGTTGGCAATAACTAAATCACACTTGCAGCCACTTGACATGGATTAAAGTTGACTCAACCTCGGTCCTGTGTCCTTGTGTGTACCACATTGAGCATGGAGAAAAGAAAGAAGACCAAAGAACTGTCTGAGGACTTGAGAAACCAAATTGTGAGCAATCTCAAGGCTACAAGTCTATCTCCAAAGACCTGAATGTTCCTGTGTCTACCGTGCGCAGTGTCATCAAGAAGTTTAAGGCTATGTTCACACTTTACGGATTTTGCTGCGGATCCGCAGCGGATTTGACCGCTGCGGATCTGCAGCAGTTTCCCATGAGTTTACAGTACAATGTAAACCTATGGGAAACAAAAAACACTGTGCACATGCTGCGGAAAAAAACGCGCGGAAACGCAGCGGATTACATTCCGCAGCATGTCACTTCTTTTCTGCAGATTTTCACCTGCTCCAATAGGAAACTGCAGATGAAAATCCGCAGAAGAAACCGCAGTAAAAACCGCGATAAATCCGCAGTAAAAATCGCGAAGGGTTTTCACTGCAGATTTTGGAATTCTGCTGCGGAAAAATCCACAGTGGAATCCACAAAGTGTGAACATAGCCTAAAGCCCATGGCACTGTGGCTAACCTCCCTAGATGTGGATGGAAAAGAAAAATTGACAAGAGATTTCAACGCAGGATTGTGCGGATGTTGGATAAAGAACCTAGACTAACATCCAAACAAGTTCAAGCTGCCCTGCAGTCTGAGGGTACAATAGTGTCAACCCGTACTATCCGTCGGCGTCTGAATGAAAAGGGACTGTATGGTAGGAGACCCAGGAAGACTCCACTTCTTACCCCGAGACATAAAAAAGCCTGGTTGGAGTTTGCCAAAACTTACCTGAAAAAGCCTAAAACGTTTTGGAAGAATGTTCTCTGGTCAGATGAGACAAAAGTAGAGCTTTTTGGGCAAAGGCATCAACTGAGTTTACAGGAGAAAAAAAAAGAGGCATTCAAAGAAAAGAACACGGTCCCTACAGTCAAACATGGCGGAGGTTCCCTGATGTTTTGAGGTTGCTTTGCTGCCTCTGGCACTGGACTGCTTGACCGTGTGCATGGCATTATGAAGTCTGAAGACTACCAACAAATTTTGCAGCATAATGTAGGGCCCAGTGTGAGAAAGCTGGGTCTCCCTCAGAGGTCATGGGTCTTCCAGCAGGACAATGACCCAAAACACACTTCAAAAAGCACTAGAAAATGGTTTGAGAGAAAGCACTGGAGACTTCTAAGGTGGCCAGCAATGAGTCCAGACCTGAATCCCATAGAATACCTGTGGAGAGATCTAAAAATGGCAGTTTGGAGAAGGCACCCTTCAAATGTCAGGGACCTGGAGCAGTTTGCCAAAGAAGAATGGTCTAAAATTCCAGCAGAGCATTGTAAGAAACTCATTGATGGTTACCGGAAGCGGTTGGTCGCAGTTATTTTGGCTAAAGGTTGTGCAACCAAGTATTAGGTTGAGGGTGCTAATACTTTTGTCTGGCCCATTTTTGGAGTTTTGTGTGAAATGATCAATGTTTTGCTTTTTGATTCATTCTCTTTTGTGTTTTTTTCATTTAAGACAAATTAAATGAAGATAATAATACCAAAGAATTTGTGATTGCAATCATTTTCAGGAAGAAACTGAGTATTATCTGACAGAATTGCAGGAGTGTTAATACTTTTGGCCATGACTGGATTGGTCAGGTTTTATTTCCTGTACTGTAAGGAATTGTAACCAACATGTAACAGTGCTACCATTGCAGCCAATTAAATACTTCGGTTCTGGGAAAAAGTGAGAATCCAGACAAAGCAACAATATCACGTGATTAGTAAGATGAAGGAGTCTGTTTGGTCAATGGAAGAGTCTCCAGAACAATGTTAAACGGCAAACCAAAATACAAGAATCCAAGGAGAAGGAATTTGTTAATAAACTTGATGATTTGTTTGTCGCTCATACGGATGCCATGAAACTTATACAATTTCAGAAAGACCTTGACTTCTTGCTTGCTCAAAGAGAAAAAAGTAGTCATAGAAGCATGGGACCATTAGACAGACAGCTGGCGATGGTGGAGGAAAAAAGATTTATGAGAGAAGCACAGGCAGAGAAATGAAGAAAAAAGCAAACTGAGCAAGTTCAGCATTCGACAACATCGGCTGAACGTAGCAGTAGTAGTAGCAGTTGCTGCGACAACGGCGCTTCTGACAACGGCAGTGATGAGGGTGAATGGAATTTTACTCCCAAGAAACATAAATCGGTAAAATCTGTCAAAATTATGACTCCGGAAGTTTCTGCAGCTCTAGACACAACTAGTGATAGAAAAGTGACCTACTCATACCTGCTTGCTGCTGCATCTCAATCAATCGGCCATGATCCAGTCTCATGTTAAATAGGGAATCTATCAGACAGGCTCATTGCCAGCATTGAAAGATTGCGGCAAATGCTATTAAAGGTTCCATCGATAGCAGTGCTCCACTGACTGTACACTGGGATGGGTAAAGGATAGCAAGCCTGACCCACAATGAAACTACTGAGCAACTGTCAGTACTAGTGTCAGGAGGAACTGAGAAGTTGTTCTCGATCCCAGAGATACCTAACCGCACAGGAGCAGCACAAGCTAAGGCCATATTCAAGGTTCTGTTGGATTGGCAGCTCTTGAATGAAGTGAAGTTTATGTCATTTGACACGACCAGTAGTAACACTGGTACAAAGGCTGGTGTGTGTGTCCTCTTGCAACAGAAACTGCAGAAAGAACTACTGAGTTTGCCATGTAGACACCACATTCACAAGCTAAATATTGCAAGCTTGTTTGATAAATTGTGGCCAGCATCAATAGGTTCAACTATACAGTTGTTTGAGAGATTTTCAGCTGCTTGGAGTCAACTGATAAAACCAAGTTTTCAGCTGGAATGGAAGATGACAATTTCAACTGAGCTAGGTCCACTTAAGGAGTCTCTAGTTGAATTTTGAGCCAATGAGCTTGCACAATGCCATCCGAGACATGATTACAAGGAATTGTTAACACTGACTCTCTTGTTCCTTGGTTCGCCGGCAAACCCAGACATACATATCAATACTCCAGGCACCTACCATCGGGCCATATGGATGGCCAAAGTGATGAATAGAGATGGACGAACCTTTCAAGGTTCGGTTTGGTGAGTGTTCTGATGTTTGCTGAACATGTTTGAACGGTTCATCAAATGTAGCCAAACCCAACTAAATTAAATGGGAGGCAACACCAAATGTATAAACAACACCTCAAGGGGTGGGGGGGACAAAAAGCTTCCCAAACAGCTCAAATTAGGGGTACACCAGGAAAAGTGGCATTAATTGACCCAGAGTACAAATAGTATAATTGCGCAGCATGGATGCACCAGCATTTCGAGCTTAAACATTGATCAGCAACAGGTGGATGAGCAACTAGTGTAAGCCAGGTGCTCAGAGTGAACGTGATCGTGGCACAGCTGTACAGGTGCATAAGTAAGGTCCCAAACCAGATAGTAATAAATTTGGCACTTAGCTTGATAGCATGAAGGCAATTTTAATGTAGTCCAAAATGTAGTAAATTAAATTCAAACGTTTCGGTCATGTAACGACTTTCATCAGAGGTATTTCCAACCAGTGACTAGTTACACAAATTATAAATACATAGTAGTCCAAATCTAGGGTAGCCAAAGAGTGTGTCAAGAGGGAAAAAGGACAAGGGAAGGGATCTATCCGACTGCTGCTAATTAAGAGAATAGCGTGATAGGCTCTAGATGTAACAGTAGTGCTTCCTGTGAGGGAGAAACAAGGAGAAATAAGTGGGCTGTGGAGCGGTGTGCACAAGTGATTGTAGTTATGGACCCACCTATAACCCCACTGTTTTGTGTGGGGGACTATTTATATTAGGTATACCCTGGATCTTGTGGCCAAAGGTCCTGCAATAAATAAAGGTGAGTGTACGATACCGTATACAATGAAATAGAAGGGAAGCATAGATATGTAATAGACCTACCTAGGACTTTAAAAGCAAAAATCTGTTATGTGGAGCAGTGTAGATCAGGTATCTATCGGGTATCACCTGCCCAATACAATCACAACAGTGAAACATGGTGGTAGCAGTATCATGCTATAGGGGTGTTTTTCAGGGACAGGATGACTGGTTATCATTGAAGGAAACATGAATGCGGCCAAGTACAGAGATATCCTGGATGAAAACCTCTTCCAGAATGCTCTGGACCTCAGACTTGGCCAAAGGATCGCCTTCCAACAAGACAATGACCCTAAGCACACAGAACAACTCTGTGACAATTCTTGACTGGCCCACCCAGAGCCCTGACCTAAAACCAATGGAGCATCTCTGGAAAGACCTGAATATGTCTGTCCACCAACGTTCACCATCCAACCTGACGGAACTAGAGAGGATCTGCAAGGAAGAATGGCAGAGGATCCCCAAATCCAGGTGTGAAAAACTTGTTGAATCATTCCCAAGAAGACTTATGGCTGTACTAGCTGAAAAGAGTGCTTCTACTCAATACTGAGCAAAGGGTGTGAATACTTATGACCATGTGATATTTCAGTTTCGCTTTATTAATAAATTTGCAAAAATTACTACATTTCTGTTTTTTTTCCAGTCAAGATGGGGTGCACATTACTGAGAAAAAAAAATGAACTACCGTAATTTGAATTTACCAATGGCTGCAATGAAACAGTGAAAATGTAAAGGGGGGTATGAATACTTTCTTTACCCACTGTACCTCTGTGAATGCATATTACATAGTTTTTCATGTTTATTAATTTTGAAAGTTATGTATATATTTTTTATTTTCCCCTCATACTTGTACTGTAGTACACTAATGGTGTTTACATGACCAAAACTTTTGAAGTTAATGTAATTCATTTTGGACTGCATTAAAATTTCCTTCGTGCCATCAAGCGGAGTGCCAACTTTATTAACTACACTATCTGGCGCTCTGAGAGGTCTGCCAAATTCAGGCAACACACATGAAGGTGGCCCAGCTTGGAATCCAAACATTTACAAAAATTATGGCAAACAGGAAAAGTGGCATCAACTGACCCTCAGTAGAAATTTGATAACGGCACAGCAGCAGTCAGCTATAGGCAATGTATGAGGTAACAGGGTTTGGACCACAATTTAGAGCTTTTAATTGAGGTTTCAATTAAGACAAAGTGGTTAAGGGACCGGTGTAAGCCTTCTTTGCTGGTAGCCCTGATACCTCATACAACAGCTCAATGGCTTTTTCCAGCCACACTTAGGTGTCCCAAATATCAACTTGATAGAGCACTAATAAGAAAAATGTAAGGATAGTAACACAGGTACTTGACTGATGAAGTAACCCACAGTAGAACATTTTATAATAGCCCAAAAGAAGTCAGCGATGGGCCAAACATGAGGTATCCGGATCTGGCCCAACATTTACAGCTTTGAATTGAAGTTTCAATTAAGATGAGGTGGGTAAGGGAGTGGAGTAAGCCTTCTTTCCTGGGAGACCTGATACCTCCTGCAACAGCTCCATTTATTTCCCCAGCCACTCTCAGGTGGCACAGATATCAGCTTGGCAAAGTACTAATGTTAGAAAAATGTAAGGATAGTAACATAGAGTAAGTGATGGCCTGCCGGTCTGGGAGCCCTACTGCTACAGGCAACACACATAAAGGAGACCCAACTTGGATTCTCCACATTTCCAAAAATTGTTTGCAACATAAGCAGCAGTAGCAACAGCAGGCACAGAAGCCATGGCAAAGGTGTCACAGACTGCAATAATGTGATATCAATGCATGACACTAAAAACGACACCATCGCCTTGTCTGGGGTGTAACAGTCATTGGAGATCAATGGCTTGTTCATTTTGTTATAAGATAGGTGGTCTACACTATCAAAGTACAGCCGGAAGCACTTATCCTTCAAGTCTCCACCAGCAGCGCTGAAGACAACTCCAGTAAAAAAAAAAAAATAAAATTAAAAAAAATGGTGAGCTTAGCCGGAAAGCTGCAATTACAAGACCGATCCCTAGTCATTCTGTGCTATGGTCAGAAGAGCAAAGATTTACAAAGTTTCATAGGCGACATGAGCCACTTTAGGAATCTGCGTTGCAAAGCTTAGTGCTCCAGTGGGCCGTGCCATCAGTGTTCAGGCCATGTCCAACATATCGTCCATACTAAAAAGGTATGGAAATGCCACTAATCTTTGGTTTTGGGATGTTCAAACCAATAAGTGAAGTTTCACAAAACATTTAAAAAGTTCTATTTCACCTTTGTGAAATTTTCTAGCAGTTCAACGTTACATTGGATTGCATCCAGCTGTAGGTAAAGCTGCTAGAAGATAAAAACACAGACATTGAGTCACTTCAGAAATGAACATGGATGTTACGTGGTAGGAACAGTAGGAGTGGTGCAGCTAGAATGGAAGGTGCTCATCTCTAGAATAGGTAGAAGACTGCTGCAGCTCTATACCCAAACGGTGAGGTGAATAGGCAAACCAGTGGCGTGGATAAATGACCATCGGTGCAGGCAAGTGGTAACGGAGACAAAAATGGGAAATGGAGCATGCCAGCCCTAGCAGATCACTAAGACAACACACTTAGTGTCCCATTTTCCCCCCTCCATTACCGATGTATGTTTAAGGACTCAAAACAAAAAATTAAATTTTTTACAAACTTTATTTTTAAAAATGACAGACATTACATGCATAGAAACATAGATCAGAAGAGGCTACAATTCCCCCCCCTCCCCCCCAAGACAGGTAGTTTGCGGCAAATCATACAGTACAACTACAGAAAACACCCGTACATCAGAGAATGGGTGATAATGGACAACTGGAAATTAAATACTAGAATGTGGGAATTAGAATTTAATATTATAGAAAAGGTTTGGTCTGTCTTGCATTGGAGAAGCATTTTACTATCATTTACTTTGCGCCATGAGCACATACACATGTATCGCACAAACCAGATATTGAGCCATTTCCCATTAAAGGTACTGCTAAAGATTAGGAAAAAGGCCTGGTCTATTGAACACTTAAATATACATAACATTGTCTCTTTGTAAATTTTTTCAACCCTATCAAAGAGTAAGAAATTATCCTGGCAGTAGAAAACTGTAAAAATTTTGTTAAGAAAAGTGCAATTGATTTTTTTTTTTTTTTTCAAAAAGTGAGGGCAGCACAGAAAAACAAATTAAGAGTGTAAAGCCCCTCAGGCATGTACCAAACCTTATAATAAAAGTCCAAAAAGTCAGAGGCAGCACACCATTGCAAATAAGTTTCAAAAAGAGTTCAGGTTTTAATAGCCCATCATGGCGACGTCTCAAGCTTGAGAAAGGCTCTCCATGAGCTGAAACGTCGTCTTGATGGGCTATTAAAACCTGAACACTTTTTAAAACTTATTTGCAATGGTGTGCTGCCTCTGAGGAGAGGGAGAGAGGGGGAGAGAGAGGGAGAGAGGGGGAGAGAGAGGGAGAGAGGGGGAGAGAGAGGGAGAGGGGGAGAGAGAGGGAGAGGGAGAGGGAGAGGGAGAGGGAGAGGGAGAGGGAGAGGGAGAGGGAGAGGGAGAGGGAGAGGGAGAGGGAGAGAGAGAGAAAAAAAAAAAAAAAAAATAATAATAATAATCATGATACCTGGACCCGTTGAAGCGCATCGTGCGCGAAACGGCCGCCGTCCGGTTCACTCCTTGCACCCTCTCGTTTTACCTGCAGCCCGAAGGGCATGTCCTTACTCCGATATATGGAAGAATCAAGGATTTTTAATACATCGCTTGGTGAGTGCCACCTTTTATTTTTTTCTTTGAATGTTCAATAAGAATATATAATGGTGCACTCATTGGCAAATGCCATCTATACTTGTCAGAAGGAGCCAAGCCAGAGTGAGGACATGGGTCTTTAGATGCCAGTGTGCCCACCAAGTTGTCTACGGTGATGACAGGTCAGGAAAACCTCAGCGGTGGTTTTTTCCTGAAGCATCTTTGTTGGTGTCTTTTCTGTCGATCTTGCTTAGGCTTTGCAGCCGGTGTTTTTTTTGCAACTTAAAACTTTATCAAATAGTGAGAAAAGAATGAACATGATACTTTTTTTTTTCCTGAGCATTATATTCATCCTTTACGTGTTTTTTTTTTTTTTTTTTTACACGCTTTTCAGGCGGATTCCAGGTGGAATCAGCCTGAGAAAGACGTCATGTGTACATACCCTGAAACCGATATAATTTCATGTCCAATTGATTTACCAAATGGCTATGTATTAACAATAAATTCACAGAATTAAATAATTTTTTTTAATATCAAGACTAATTTCCCATTTTACATGAGAACACAAAGTACTTTATGCATGTGGTAAGTCTCGTCGATGATTACTGGCCATACCGGACATCTCACTATTGGGAGAGCAGTCATGTTCCATCTCCAATATGGACCTGGTGGGCATTTAACCTAGAGTATGAACCTATTAATGATGGGAAGGAGACACACTAGCATGCATTTGCTCATCATGTTCGTGACACTTGATAAAAAGTTAGACAAAATAGTCTTTGAAATTCTACAAAAGAAGGGGTCAAAAAGGTAGAAAAAAAAAACTCAACTCCCCCTCTTTACACACAGAAAATCACAGTGGGCCATTTTAACATCAAAGATCAATGGAAAAAGATGTAGGCACAATTAAAATGCCATCAAATGTCCATATATATTTTATACACACACACATACATTAGCCCTTTCATGAGTAAGGCACCACATTCCGGTGTTGCATACCATTGGAAAAAGAACAAAAAGCACTTTTATGCCATTTTATAGCAAACAACTCTCTCAAAGCAATTACCAAAAAGTAAAAAAAAAAAAGAAAAAAAGAAAGCAAATCCAAATATTCCACACGAGTTTATATCTGAGAACATACGGTAGTTCTTGAATAAATAGTCCAAGTCCAAAAGCACACTTTTATGAAAAAGGGTCCCCAAATTCCAAGCTTGTTGACAAAGGATCATAGATAGCCAAGTTAACGCATTATAAGTGCAGAATAAAGCTGGTGCTAAACATCGTTCTTAAAGCTATGGACACATACATACAGAATACAGTCAAGTCAAACTTCTATTCAGTACCAAGCAACCCTCCTTTCTTGCCAAATTACTTTATGCAAATTTGAAGGGCACCAGTAACACAATTCGGCTATTCCTTAATGCTGCAGATGTAACCTGGGAGGCTAAGGAGCAACGATACAACCAGACGTCGCATTACGCTGATTTTACACACGGCTGGTCCAATGCTGGATGATGATCTGCAGGATGGCCTCCATTTTGTTACAATTCAATTTGTTGTATTCTCCAAGAAATGCAGACTATAAAAATTTGGAAGCTTGAATTTTTCCAATGGTGTTTTTTTCAGCAACAGCATCAACCATGCCAGCATACAAGAAAACGTAGGCTTAGAAAACATGAGCACAAGTCTGGACAGAATCACTTCCTGGGCTTGCTAAAGGTTGGCATGGCTCCTCTGGCTGTTAGCCCTTCAAAGCGTTTGTACGTGTAATTGATGAAGACCCAGTCCTTGTTCTTAAAGTCAGAGTCGGGATGGTTGCATGCAACACCTACGGAGGAAGATTGGAATACGTTAACAGAAATAACAGATGTTGACGTTCCTATTACCCCAAACACATTCGATTTTTAGGGTGAATGCAGAGTTTCATAGATTAACAGGAACCTGTGAAACTGATCCTCACATAACGTTAAATATGACTGTTTAACCCATTAAAACACAACATAGTCGCTCCCTTTATGACCCCAAAGTGATGCTTCAGCAGTGAGAATTCGTGGTTTGAAGTTCAGCCTGCACTAGGGCACGTGATGCACTTACAGCTCCTTTGCCTCTGCTGTATTCCTGGACTAGCAGCACCCACCCGTGACGGATTGATATGTCGTTTGTTCTGGTACACTGACCACCGATCTATCAGCCAGGAGGGGGGCTGATGGCTCAGGAATACAGTGGAGACTAAGGAGCTGTAATTGCTTCATCACGCCTCAAAGCACTACCAGACTGGACTTCAAAATAAATATCTCTCTCCGCAAAAGCAACACTTTGGGCTAATCAAGGATTTGTCCTTTAAATGGCCGCAGTGTCATACGAATAGTTGAGGGGGTAGGGAGAGGGGTTAAAGCTTCTAACAGGCTCCCTTTAAATCCTTCCTGACATGGCGATTTTTAGTTTTCACACTTTTGTTTTATTGCGCCCTGAGCTGACATTTCTATTGATACCATCTTGGGACAGATTTCATTGCCTCTTACTTATTACATATTACATTTTTTTTTGAAGAGCTGCACCAGCCAAAAAGACTGAAATTCTGGCGTTTTCATTATTTTTCTCATCATGGCATTTAATGATTGGGTTAATTCATTTTATACTTCGATAGATCGGACTTTCACAAATGTGGAGATATGACATATGTGAATTCATTTTTTATTTATACTTTATCTCCAATAGGGGAAAAGGGGATTGATTTGAACGTCTAAATTACAAATTGTTACTGTATTTTTTAGTCCTCTAAGTGGATTTGCCTGATTGCTTGTACAATCTACAGGAATACCTCAGTATTGCAGTATTTAGTGAAAATCACAGTCTACTGTGAACGCCAGCGATGAGCCGGCTATCATAGAAGTACCATCACTGTAGACACAGGGATGTTCAGTATATCCCGGCACTGGTGGGCCCATGGGACAGAGCTCCCCCCAGGTCTCCTGCGGTAAATCCTGCTGTTAGAGACTGACAGTGGCATTTAACAAGTTAACTGCAGTGAGACGAATGATCAATGGAGTTTCAGAGAAGTAAAGTTTGAAGGGAATCCATCAGCCGGATCACGCATCCAAAACTGATTTATATGCGCATGTAGCTCTTGAAAAGACAAGTAAAGCAATACCTTTACATGGCCAGTCTGTTCCTATTTACTTGGAAAATCAGTATGTAAATTGGTATGCAGATAAGGCTGTAGAACTATTTGTAGATCTGAAGACTGTCACTCCAGCTCTATTCCTCGCTTATCGCCGCCACCTCCAGCTTCAGCTCAGGAAGTAGGCGGTGGCAACACTTTCATGGGAATATAACTGGAGTGACAGAGGCTTCAGATCTACAACCTCATTTGCATATCAAATTAAACATTGATTTCCCAGTAATCGAGGAACAGGCATGTACAGGTATTGCTGGACTTGTCTCTGAAAGAGCTACATTTGCATATAAATAGTTTGAGGGTGAATTCCTGCCGAGAACTTCTCACTGTACCACTGTAGTTGACCTATAGGTTTCCTCAGATGCGCACAAATGGAAGAGTCACTATTGGGACGGTGTTGGACTAGTCAAATCTCTCCCTATTGTCCTTGTCTGAATCTTCAAACCACATTTTTTTACAAAATTCCCTTAGTGATTCAAAGGGAAACATACCCATCTGCAATCGTGCAGCCAGGTTCTAATTCATGCTGCACGGCTCATCGGACCAGACTGCCCCCCGGGCGAGCATAATAAAACTTATTTTTATCATCTTTCAGGTCGGATCGGGGGCTTATCTACAGAATTATAGAATGCTGTAGATAAGCACTGAAAGGCGGTGGCCGCATCTTATATCAGCCAACCCTGGTGATAGGTTCCCTTTAATATTCTAGAAACTCACCCATAGGTTTGAGAATGTCAGAGTCTGGAAATTCATCAAAATTTGAAGTGTCGTCAATACTTTTAATTTCAATAGGTATTGCAGCAGGTCTTTCCCTGTAGATGAAAACCATGTATTTAATAAAATTAATTTTTCACTTACGGTACTTATTTTTTTCTATTTAAAAGAAAATAATAATCAGTACAATGAACTTTCTTTTATCTTCTGAGTCACAGTATAGGACATTGATCGTATGATTCTCAATAATCAATAACATCTAGGTCTCTATTATATGTCAGAAGATATCCAATGGTGCACATAAAGCTCAAGAAACATCTAAAGGGAATCAGACCTCAACAGAAAATACACTCAGTAATTTTTTAACTATATATTAGATTTATAGCATTTTTGGTAACTTATTCATTTAAACTTGGGCTCAAGTGTGTATGAGAATACCCGATTACGTCTGCCCTGGACGCCTCAGCCCACAATAAGCCCGATTGTAACTGAATAAAATTACAAGATATATCAAATTACAGAACTCTATTCTGATCCATAGCATGCCTCTTTAGGCCCGGACGCTGTTCAGGTTCACCTTAAAAATAACAAAACACCTACCTTATATGTTCCCAGTCAACGCCTTCAAAGAAAGGGTTTGTTTTTATCTCTTCCACCCCTGAAGCTCCAACTCTTTGCTCCCAATCACAACAAAACCTGAAAGACAAAAACAATTATCAATAAAAACAGTACAATGTCATAATCTTAACCCCTTAACCCCCAAGGGCGGTTTGCATGTTAATGACCGGGCTAATTTTTACAATTCTGACCACTGTCCCATTATGAGGTAATAATCCTGGAACGCTTGCATGGATCCTGATGATTACGACATTGTTTTCTCGCGACGTAATGTACTTCATGATGGTGGTAACATTTCTTTGATATGACTTGCATTTATTTGTGAAAAAAAAAATGGAAATTTGGTGATAATTTAGAAAATGTCACAATTTTCCAACTTTTAATTTTCATGCCCTTAAATCACAGAGATATGTCACACAAAATACTTAATAAATAACATTTCCTACATGTCTACTTTACATCAGCACAATTTTGGAACCACATTTTTTTTTGTTCGGAAGTTATAAGGGTGAAAAGTTGACCAGCGGTTTCTCATTTTTACAACAACTTTTTTTTTTAGGGACCACATCACATTTGAAGTCACGTTGAGGGGTCTATCTGATAGAATGGTGTCACACTTGGGTATTTTCTAAAAACTGCACCCCTCAAGGTGCTCAAAACCACATTCAAGCAGTTTATTAACCCTTCAGGTGCTTCACAGGAATTTTTGGAATGTTTAAAAAAATTTTTTTAAAAAGATGAACATTTAACTTTTTTTCGCAAAAAATTTACTTCAGATCCAATTTGTTTTATTTTACCAAGGGTAACAGAAGAAATTGGACCCCAAAAGTTGTTGTACAATTTGTCCTAAGTAGGGGTAAACCACTGTTTGGGCGCATGGCAGAGCTCGGAAGGGAAGGAGCGCCGTTTGACTTTTCAATGCAAAATTGGCTGGAATTGAGATCAGATGCCATGTCGCGTTTGGAGAGCCCCTGATGTGCCTAAACAGTGGAAACCCCCCACAAGTGAAAGCATTTAGGAAAGTAGACCCCCTAAGGAACTTCTCTAAATTTGTGGTGAGCACTTTGAACCCCCAAGTGCTTCACAAAAGTTTATAATGTAGAGCCATAAAAATAAAAAATCATTTTTTTTCCACAAAAATGATCTTTTCACCTCCAATTTTTTATTTTCCCAAGGGTAACAGGAGAAATTGGACCCCAAAAGTTGTTGTGCAATGGGTCCGGAGTACGCTGATACCCCATATGTGGGGGGGGAACAACCGTTTGGGCGCATGGCAGAGCTTGGAAGGGAAGGAGCGCCGTTTTGGATGGATTGGTCTGCGGGTGTCATGTTGCATTTGCAGAGCCACTGATGTGGCTAAACAATGGAAACCCCCCACAAGTGACCCCATTTTGGAAACTAGACCCCCCAAGGAACTTATCTAGATGTGTTGTGGGAACTTTAAACCCCCAAGTGTTTCACTAAAGTTTATAACGCAGAGCTGTGAAAATAAAAAAAATAAATTGTTTTTCCCACAAAAATGATTTTTAGCCCCAAAATTTTTATTTTCCCAAGGGTAAAAGGAGAAATTGGACTGCAAAAGCTGTTGTCCAATTTGTCCCGAGTACGCTGATGCACCATATGTGGGGGTAAACCACTGCTTGGGCGCACGGTAGGGCTCAGAAGGGAAGGAGCACCGTTTTACTTTTTCAAGGCAGAATTGGCTAGAATTGGGATCGGACACCATGTTGCGTTTGGAGAGCCCCTAACGTGTCTAAACAGTGGAAACGTCCTAATTCTAACTCCAAACCTAACCCAAACACATCCCTAACCCGAATCTCAACCCTAACCACACCCCTAACCCGAACACGCCCCTGACCCAAATCCCAACCCTAACCACATCCCTAACCCCAACCACACCCCTAACCCCAACCACACCCCTAACACTAATCCCAACCGTAAACGTAATCCAAACCCTAACCCCATCTCTAGCCCCAACCCTAACTTTAGCCGCAACCCTAACGGGAAAATGGAAATAAATACTTATCTTAATTTTATTATTTTTCCCTAACTAAGGGGGTGGCAAAGGAGGGGTTTGATTAACTATTTATAGCAGGTTTTTGTTTGGCAGCTGTCACACACTAAAAGACTAGTGATGAGCGAGGGTACTCGTTGCTCAGATTTTCCCGAGCACGCTCGGGTGGTCTCCGAGTATTTGTAAGTGCTCGGAGATTAAGTTTTTGTCACCTCAGCTGAATGATTTACGGCTGCTAGACAGGCTGAACAAATGTGGGAATTCCCTAGCAATCCCCACATGTACTCAGCCTGACTAGCAGCCGTAAATCATTCAGCTTAGGCGACAAAAACTAAATCTTCGAACATTAACAAATACTCGGAGACCACCCGAGCGTGCTCTGGAAAACCCGAGCAAGGAGTATACTCGCTCATCAGTATAAAAGACGTTTTTTATTGCAAAAAATAGTTTTTGTATCCCCACATTTTGAGAGCTATAATTTTTCCATATTTTGGCCCACAGAGTCATGTGAGGTCTTGTTTTTTGCAGGATAAGTTGATGTTTTTATTGGTACCATTTTCGGGCACATGACATTTTTTGATCGCTTTTTATTATGATTTTTGGGAGGCAGAATGAACAAAAACCAGCAAATCATGAATTTCTTTTGTTAAGTGTGTGTGTGTGGGGGGGGGGGTTATGCAGTTCCACGTGTGGTAAAATCTTCGGGTTAGTAAGATTACAGCGATACCTCATTTATATCATTTTTTATGTTTTGGAGCTTTTATGCAATAAAAACTATTTTATATAAAAAATAATTATTTTTGCATCCCTTTATTCTGTGGGCTATAATTTATTTTTTTGCTGATGATGCTGTTTGGCGGCTCTTTTGTAGGACAAGATGACGTTTTCAGCGGTACCATGTTTATTTATATCCGTCTTTTTGATTGTGTGTTATTCCACTTTTTGTTCAGCGGTATGATGATAAAGCATTGTTTTTTGCCTTTTTTTTTTACGGTGTTCACTGAACGGGTTAACTAGGGGACAGTTTTATAGGTCGGGTCATTACGGACGCGGCGATACTAAATATGTGTATTTTTATTGTTTGTTTCTTTTATTTACATCAAGAAATGTATTTTTTGGAAAAAAAAAATTTTCTTTTCATTATTTAGGAATTAAAAAAAAATATTTTTACACAATTTTTTTTACATTGTCCCAGGGTGATACATCACTGTATAAAGTCAGGCTTCATACTACAGGCGCGATGTCACGTCATCGCGCCCGCAATTCAAAGTGTTCAACTCATGGTACACCCTTGAATTGTAACACAGGGTGGGAAAGGGGAAGGGACAGGGGAAGACCTGGTTGGGAAAAAAACACATTTAATACAAACTCAGAATTTAACCATAGATTGCTTTAAAACCAACGTAAGAGATTATGGAATACCACTAAATAGATACCGTATATACTCGAGTATAAGCCGAGATTTTCAGCCCAAATTTTTGGGCTGAAAGTGCCCCTCTCGGCTTATACTCGAGTCAAGGTGGTTGGCAGGGTCGGCGGGTGAGGGCGCTGAGGCATACTTACCTAGTCCTGGCGATCCTGACGCTCCCCCTGCCGTCCCACGGTCTTCTGTGCTGCAGCTTCTTCCCCTCTTCAGCGGTCACGTGGGACCGCTCATAAGAGAAATGAATAGGCGGCTCCACCTCCCATAGGGGTGGAGCCGCCTATTCATTTCTCTAATCAGCGGTGCGGTGACCGCTGATAGAGGAAGAGGCTGCGGCAACGAAGACCGTGGGACAGGCAGAGGGAGCCGGACGTCGGGACCTGGTAAGTATGTCATATTTACCTGTCCCCGTTCCAGCCGCCGGGCGTCGCTCCATCTTCCCGGCGTCTCTCCGCTCTGACTGTTCAGGTCAGAGGGCGTGATGACGCATATAGTGTGCGCGGCGCCCTCTGCCTGATCAGTCAGCGCAGAGAGACGCCGGGACCGGACACCGGAACGAGACGCCGGGAACTGCAATCAAGAGAGGTGAGTATGGCTTTTTTTTTTTTTATTGCAGCAGCGGCACAGGTTTATGTGGAGCATCTATGGGCCGTATGAACGGTGCAGAGCACTATATGGGGCACAGATATGGGGGCAGTATGAACGGTGCAGAGCATATATGAGGCACAGATATGGGGGCAGTATGAACGGTGCAGATCATATATGGGGCACAGATATGGGGGCAGTATGAACGGTGCAGAGCATATATGGGGCACAGATATGGGGGCAGTATGAACGGTGCAGAGCACTATATGGGGCACAGATATGGGGGCAGTATGAATGGTGCAGATCATATATGGGGCACAGATATGGGGGCAGTATGAACGGTGCAGAGCATATATGGGGCACAGATATGGGGGCAGTATGAACGGTGCAGAGCATATATGAGGCACAGATATGGGGGCAGTATGAACGGTGCAGATCATATATGGGGCACAGATATGGGGGCAGTATGAACGGTGCAGAGCATATATGGGGCACAGATATGGGGGCAGTATGAACGGTGCAGAGCACTATATGGGGCACAGATATGGGGGCAGTATGAATGGTGCAGATCATATATGGGGCACAGATATGGGGGCAGTATGAACGGTGCAGAGCATATATGGGGCACAGATATGGGGGCAGTATGAACGGTGCAGAGCACTATATGGGGCACAGATATGGGGGCAGTATGAACGGTGCAGATCATATATGGGGCACAGATATGGGGACAGTATGAACGGTGCAGAGCATATATGGGGCACAGATATGGGGGCAGTATGAACGGTGCAGAGCATATATGGGGCACAGATATGGGGGCAGTATGAACGGTGCAGAGCACTATATGGGGCACAGATATGGGGGCAGTATGAATGGTGCAGATCATATATGGGGCACAGATATGGGGGCAGTATGAACGGTGCAGAGCATATATGGGGCACAGATATGGGGGCAGTATGAACGGTGCAGAGCACTATATGGGGCACAGATATGGGGGCAGTATGAACGGTGCAGATCATATATGGGGCACAGATATGGGGGCAGTATGAACGGTGCAGAGCATTATATGGGGCACAGATATGGGGACAGTATGAACGGTGCAGAGCATATATGGGGCACAGATATGGGGGCAGTATGAACGGTGCAGAGCATATATGGGGCACAGATATGGGGGCAGTATGAACGGTGCAGAGCATTATATGGGGCACAGATATGGGGGCAGTATGAACGGTGCAGAGCACTATATGGGGCACAGATATGGGGGCAATATGAATGGTGCAGAGCATACAGGGCACAGATATGGGGCAATATGAACGGTGCAGAGCACTATATGGCACAGATATGGGGAAATATGAACGGTGCAGAGCACTATATGGCAGAGCTATGGGGAAATATGAACGGTGCAGAGCACTATATGGCAGAGCTATGGGGAAATATGAACGGTGCAGAGCACTATATGGCAGAGCTATGTGGAAATATGAACGGTGCAGAGCACTATATGGCACAGCTATGGGGAAATAATGAACGGTGCAAAGCACTATATGGCACAGCTATGGGGAAATAATGATCTATTTTTATTTTTGAAATTCACCGGTAAATGCTGCATTTCCACCCTAGGCTTATACTCGAGTCAATAGGTTTTCCCAGTTTTTTGTGGCAAAATTAGGGGGGTCGGCTTATACTCGAGTATATACGGTAAATAGTCCATCAAATGGTATTAAAGCTTTCACACACCTTAGGATGTCTGTGGCCAGATGACCGTTTTGACAATTGTTCGACAGGCAACTATCTCTGCCATCTCTCCAATATACAGGAGTGCTTGGCAGTGGCTTATCTTAGGGAAAACTAAAGGATCGACAGTTCGAAATTCGATATGCCACATCTTTATCTCATCCAACATCATCTGTTCTTTATACACTAGACTGTGGCAAAAAATGTCGACATCGGCGGATTTGGCCAAAGTTAGTCTAATGTGAATGAGTGGGATTAAGTGAAAAAGGGAGTATGGTAAAAACAACCTTTTTGAAGACCACTTACCTTAAAATAAGGTCCTTCGCTTTTTCTGAAATTGGAACCTCTGGAGGAAATGTTAAGGTTTCCTTCCAGTTCATAACTTTCTTATATGTCTCTTGGGGTGCCTCAGAACAAAATGGAGGATAGCCTTTAGAAAAAAAAATACAGAATGAACTTTGTTACACATGTATCATTTAAAAAAAAAATGCAACAGTATGTAGGTACAGTACAAAGCAGCTCAAGTAAATATTGAACTTTAAAACTGAAGAAGGATGATAGTGCCGGTTTGGCATTACGTCTGTGCCTAACAAAAATACAATTGTATACGTCCATCAGTACGAAATTTATATTTTCAGCACTTTATACACGTAAATGGCTTTTTCGCTTAAACTCTAGTGCCACCTATTGGACCCTTTAACGAGCCTCGTTAAAGGGTTGATCTTGATTTTAGGACTGCTACATCCAAATGGGTGGCAGTAGAGCTTTATTCTTCTTTCTCATTGAAGATACTGTTTGCATACTTAAAAAATAAAAAGGGTAATGTATGGCCTATCCAAGAGAATGGCATCTGTTCTGCAGTACCAAGCAGTAGCCACTACACACTAAATTAAATGGAAATGCACTACGCAGCTTTATGCGTTTGCAACCAATTGTGCTGTAACTTAGTAAAGCTGGATGGCGAATGTGCCAGATTTGGGGTTATTATTTGGAAAGCGTCATCAATATTAGAGTGTGGCTATATGATATTGTTGACGTATTCCAAAGATAAATCATCAAAATCTCGGATCGTTAGGATAGGTCACCAAAATCTTGTGGCTCGATAACCCCTTTTAAAAAAAAGTATTTCTGTACAATAAAAAGAGCAATTGATCCAACTAGGCAATCCTTCGGAGAATAAAATAGCTCAGCGATCAGGAGGGAACAGTGTGTCCTGATGTGACAACCCCTTCAATAACATGTACAGTACTTTAACGCCTTACCAATTAACATTTCATACATTATGACTCCTAAAGACCACCAATCGCACAGTTTGTTATAGCCAGTTTGTAAGAAAACTTCTGGTGCTATGTAATCTGGAGTGCCAACCGTAGAAAATGCCTAAAAGGGTTGGAAAAAAAAAAAAAAAAAAATGAAGACAAGTCAAGTTACTCGTAAGAATTAACCCCTTCCCACCATGGACAGTTTTTGTTTTGCTTTTTCCAAGAAATAGAACTTATTTTTTTGAGAAACAAGTTGTAGTTTTGACAGATGCCATACACGTTACGGGAAGAAAAAGTTTGTGTGCGGTTGTTTTCTTGAGCCAAATTTCATGACGTTCATTGCATGGGAAAAATGACACGGCTCCGTGATTCTTGCGATACGTGGTGAAAAATTTCAGAAATTCATTAACTTTTTTTTTTATATTGCCACGTATCACGGAGACCGAGAACTTCTTACATCCTCCACTGATGGAGCTGTGTGTGAGGGCAAGTTGTAGTTCAGGCATTGAAATTTTTTTTTGCTTTATGGCGTTTACTGTAGATATTAAATAATTTTATATATTGACAAATTAAACTTTGGTGGACATGGCGAAATAAGTTTAATTTTAAGTTCTTCAGTTTTAACTAGGGAAAAGAGGGCGATTTGATTTTTTTCTATTTTACTTTTCTTATTTATGTCATTGCAGGATAAAGAACAATCGCAGTACAGTACTGAAGTGTATAATTAAAATGGCGGTACCCTATGATGCAAAGCCCATGGCTGGGCGTCACATGGGTGCCAGGGGGAATACATCATACACTGGTTAACATACCAGCTGACGTCTATTCCTTTTCCATGTCTCTGCTTTCCTCTTGGAGTTCATATTTTGAAAATCTGCAATAAAAAAGAATAAAAATAAATAAAAAAAACACAGTAAACTATATAGGTTAGAACTCCACAATAATGGAAAATGAATGTAGCAACCGGTCATCTATGTAAAAATGAAAAAGTATTTTACAACGCTTCAGCACATCAAGTGTCACCTATATTGTGGAAGACATGTGAAACCTAGGCCAAAGAAATGACAGCAGATGCGTAAAGCAAGAAACCACATGTCCAGCGAGAGCGTGATATCAGATTGATTGGCATGGGCAAATCTTCAACTTTCTTTTGCACCTCTTTTAATATATCTCCTCCACTGCCATGGACTACAAAATATACACAGGGCAGAGCGCTGTGAAAAAAGCTGCACATGCCTCAAAACAATCCCCTCAAAAAAGTATAATATGAAATATAAGCACTTGATGAGTATACATTGTATTCTATATATCTAGCACAGAAAACCTCAAGGGGTACTACTACTAATAAGACTCCATTCCAAATGGTAATCCAGATGACCCAGAACCAAAGTACATTTTAAGTAATAGATCTATGAATAATAAAAGTTCCACAACTGTTTCCGTGCGAAGTACTGCATAATGGCTGTCTGACCATGCAGGAACATGATTAAAAAAAAAAAAAAAAAGAAAGGAGGGTATACAGACAGGATAGCAAGGGATCACAGATGGTTCTGTGAGGTAAAACATTTGCCTGCATGTTTTATCACAGGAGCGAGTGTTTCTGCTGTGACTCTAGAGCTCTTGGTTCATCTTAAAATCAACTCAGGTGTGAGCTCAGCAGCCGCTCCTGCTCCTACCTCACAGATTTGATTTATGATGAGCTCTGGAAATCAGACACATGGCAGAAACACTCACACATGTGATAAAACTGGTAATGAAATATTTCACTTCACAGAAGGCAGCAGCTGCAAGCCACTGTTATGTCCTCTGTATAATCACCAATTCTTCCTCTCCTGCCCAGGAGCTGTGGTATGAGCAGACCATGTCCATGCACGGTCAGACACAGCCATTACACAGTGCGCAGCAGGGGCTCATTTATAAGATTATTTAAGCACGGGAAAAGGTTTTTTTAAACACATCCAATTGTGGAACAAATTATTAAACCAAGATACATTGATTAAAATTGACTTTATGCGAAGGACAAACCCTTTAAGTTGACCGTAGACATCAGATACCTGTGACTAACAGGCGTATCCCCCACTCCTCTACACAAAATCGCTTGGCTCACACAAGCGATCCTATATTCTCTATT
The DNA here is from genome assembly GCF_032444005.1 of Ranitomeya imitator. NCBI lineage: Eukaryota > Metazoa > Chordata > Amphibia > Anura > Dendrobatidae > Ranitomeya > Ranitomeya imitator. The sequence continues at coordinate 216,854,488 of NC_091284.1, read as the reverse complement.
ACCACAAACAACAATGGAGTGCTATTCTGGCAACGGATTATCTCCTGGCGAAAAAAATGATCTTCGGACAAAAGGATCAGGAGCCCCCATACATGTTAAGACTGTTGGCGGAACCCACTGAGTTTGGTCAGCTTTAGTCTAATGCGTAGGATTACCTTCCCTCTGTTACTTAAGTAAGACATTCATCCTTATAAGAGGTTTTAGATGACCACTGGAGCTCCACACCAGTGGGGCTGTTTACACAGGGTCCTACTAATAAAATGTCTTGAAAAGGTGGAATCATTCACATGACATTGTTTTATATTTTAGTATTTGTATTTTTTCTCTAGGTACTTACCTATACGCAACCTCCGATCTTCACAAGATCGCCTTCTCTACTCACCTCATCCCACAATTGCATACAAGATTTCTCATGTGCATCCCCTCTACTCTGAAACGCTCTACCCCAAAATATCAGTCTCTTGACTACAGTGGAAACCTTCAAAAAGGAACCCGAAGACCTAGCTCTTCCTCCAAGCCTTCAACCAGCAGTAACATCGTTCCACCATACCCCTGCCCGACCAGCTCTACCCTCACCTACTGTATCCTAACCCATCCCTTGTAGATTGTGAGCCCTCGCGAGCAGGGTCCTCTCTCCTCCTGTACCAGTTGTGACTTGCATTGTTTAAGATTATTGTACTTGTATTTTATTATGTATCTCCCTCCTCACATGTAAAGCGCCATGGAATAAATGGCGATATAACAATAAATAATATTTATTAAAAAAAAAGCCAAACTATTAAATGATGATGTGATACTTAATAACAAAAGAACGGAATACTTGATTAATCACAGTGAAAAAAAAAAAAAGTACCTCTCAATTCAATGGGAATACTTAGAGGGGTTATCCACTACTAGGACAACCCCTTACGTACTATACTCCCCCTTGTAAAATAAAAAAAAACACATACAAGTGCCATTCCAGCGATGTCAGTGCCAGGTCTCTTGAGCTTCACATGGCATTGTAAGGCCAAGTAAGCCCTACAGCCAATCAGCTGCCACTACTGAGCTGCTCTTACTGCCTTTGGATGAATCTCAGATGGCCGGGGGAAAGGTTTGACGACTGCAGTCCATTAAGTGACGGGCAGCACGGTGGCTCAGTGGTTAGCACTGCAGCCTTGGAGCGCTGGAGTCCTGGGTTTAATTCCACCAAGGACAACATCTGCAAAGAGTTTGTATGTTCTCCCCGTGTTTGCGTGGGTTTCCTCCGGGTTCTCCTGTTTGCTCCCGCATTCCAAAGACATACTTTACATAAATGATAATGTATGTAAAGTGCTGCATAATATGTTAGTGCTATATAAAAATAAAGATTATTATTATTATTATTGACTGCTGATTGGTTGCAGAGAAATGTTAGGCGCGCCCTGGGAGACCCAGCAGCGACATCTCGGGAACAGCGACAGTACGAGAGGTGAGCATATGGTGTGATTTTTTTTTTTTTAATTGAACAAAAAGGGCAATGAAGTATTTAAGAAGGTGTTGTCAGTAGATGACAACCTCTATAAATGAAAATAACTCCACTAATTTCTTTAGAGCTCTCTATGTAACAAGACATAAAAAGTACACATATAATTTAGTTATATATTTACTTACCGACATCACTTGGTAAACTGTGGTTGAGGTTTCTGTAATAGTCTGTCCTGTGGGCCTTCTTTAAGCCCGTACACAGTCCAAAATCAGACAGCTTTACATGCCCCTTAAATAGTTTTGGGGGGAAAAAAAAATGATTAACCTTCAAACAGCCTGGTTAAGCAATGTATAAAAATGTAAGCAGTCAAGAACAAACTATAAATAGGGTTTGGAATTCACACAAAAAACAAAGCCTTGAAATAAATGTATCAAGGGTTAGAATCCATGACCTTCTGCCTGCTAAGGCTATGTTTCCATGGTCTTGAATGGCAGCCCTTTGGACGCAGCGGACACCCGGCCTGTCCAAAGCACTGTCAGCCTTTGTACGTGCGGTGATTCATTGAACCATGCGGAATCGCCGCATCCTATACATAGAACAGTGCTATTTATCTTGAGGAGACTATTTCCACAAGATAAATATACATACTGCGGTCTATAAAGACGCGCCGCATGTGCGTATACGCAGGTCTGCCACCTGCGTCTTTGTACGCATAGTGGAAATGGGATTTTATAAAATCCCCTTCACTATGCTGTAACATCTGGACGCTGCAGATTGGACGTGGCGGCTGTAAGCAGCGTCCAATCAGCAGCAAATACTGAACGTGAAAACATAACCTAATGAAACAATTGCATTCCTGCAGGGAAGACTATGGTCGCCTCCTAATACCAGCTGTCTTAAGGCACAGATTCATTTTCAGGGGACAGAAGGTTTTCCTGTTTGTGTTGAGCAACTTTAAATTAAAGTACTTAATAATTTACAATAAGATTATCCACAATTTAAAAGGGTTGTCCGGCCTTAGGATTCACTGTGCGCAGTAAGGATTCTCTGGTGACGGTGGGCACATAGTCGCAAGTAGCTTATTTATACAGGTGGTCACGTGCCAACTACATGGGTGCGGCCTCGCTCAGTGCAAATGTATTGAGCGAGGCTGGATGAGTCTAATCGGAATGTGGCCAGAAGTATGTAAATTGCATGACCGCCGGCTCCCGGAGAATCCTCACAGCGCACACTTCACTCGGACTGCAGACTTGTACCATAAGGATGGAAAACCTCTAATGCTAAACACATAGAAGGCAACGTTGGTGCAGTAGCTTTCCTGCAGTGAGTGTGCTGTGAGAGGGGAGGAAGAGCTGGGATCAGCGTACAGAGCACCTGAATAAAGTACAAATGAGTAGGTGAGAATACGAGTCAATGTGTGAGAGTGTGAGTGCACGAAGAAAAGCTAGGACATCAGCAATAATGATGAGCGAACGTGATAGGATAGGGGTTATCCGAGCATGCTCGTGTGCTAACAGTGTCTTCGGCATGCTCAAAAAGGATGTTCGAATCCCCTTGGCTGCATGTCTCGTTGCGGTTCGACGGCCAAAATAAATGCAGGATTGTGTTGGTTAGGCAATCCCTGTACGTGAACATATTATTCGAGCACGCTGAAGTCACTCGGTTAGCACCGGAGATTGCTTGGATAACCCCTTATCAGAGCACGTTTGCTCTCCACTAATCAGAAAGCATGGAGTGAACATAAACCAATACAGAAATTATGCAGTGGGGAGGAAAAGATGGAAAATAAGATTTCTGGTTGTACTTCATGTATAGCTTCCTGCAGTTGGGGTGGGGGGGGGGGGGCAATTTCTTTTTGTAACAATAGACAAGTTTTAGGTCTAGAACCCTACTTATCATAGATCATTACCTTGCTGTCTAGTAAAAGATTATCTGGCTTGATATCCCTGTGTATAAATCCCAAGCGGTGGATTGAGTCTATTGCCAGCACGGTTTCAGCAATATAAAACTGTGTTTCCTCTTCCGTAAGAGTGTCTTTCTTCATCAACAAGGTCATCATATCACCTGAAAACAGGATGCAAAATTATATTCCAAGTCTAAAAGAGCTACATTTCAAAGAAAAAAAAAAAAAAGACATGGATTCAAGAAATGAGAAAAATGAAGGGGCAGATGGCTTCAACTTTGTCCTTTCATTACTCTTTACTTGGAGAGTCAACAAGTGACGCAGTCTCCATACACTTAGTAGGACTTGTTTCGCTCTTCCAAGAGAGTGGAACAGAAATTAAAAAGGAAGTTCTATCATATCGCAAGTTTGATAGTATTCTAGTGCGTTTTTTATGATTCTAAATGGTACCTAAGAAAACCCATTATAAGTCATAGGGTTGGTTTGGAAGTCTCCTCAATCTGACATGCCAGGCTTGGCTTGTTACTCTCCACAATGAGAAACGTTCCCAACCTGTGGTCTAAGCTGTATTGGAAGCGATTATTGGATGGGTTCAGCAGTGTCATAGTTACCGTATTTTTCGGACTATATGACCAGGGCCGTATTTAGAGTTTCTGCTGCCCTAGGCACTTTTAGTGCTGCCTCCCACTTTGGTGAGTAAGACACTATCGGCAGTCGCCTTTTGCAGCAGATCGGCAGTTTTTCTGCATCTGCAGCGTACCGGATCACTTACGGCAACACTGCGTTCAACCTCATTCATTCCCTATGGGATTTGCGGCACTTGCCATGATCTGGCAAATGCGGTACCATACCTCCCAACTTTTGAAAAAGGGAAGGAGTTATGAAGTTTGCGGCGCACTACGTGCGGCACGGCAAATTTTAGGCCACACCTCTGACCACACCCATTTCACAACGAGTCACACCCATATCCACTATAATAAGAAAAAATCCGGCACTCAGTGCCGGATTTTTTCTTATTATATTGAATTAGGGGCTGGCATCCCTTCTCTGAGCACCTAATTAAGGAGGAGTGACGTGATACAAAACTTAAAGACACCCATATCCACGTCCCAACCACAGCCATTTAGCACTGCTGATCACACTGTTTTATATACAATAATTATAAACAAAAAATATATGGCCACACAGTGCTCCATACTGCATAATGGCCACACATGATGCTCAATACTGTATAATGGCCATTGGCCACACATGATGCTCCATCCTGTATAACGGCCACACATGATGCTCCATACTGTATAACGGCCACACATGATGCTCCATCCTGTATAATGGCCACACAATGCTCCATACTGTATAACGGCCACACATGATGCTCCATACTGTATAACGGCCACACATGCTCCATACTGTATAATGGCCACACATGATGCTCCATACTGTATAATGGCCACACATGATGCTCCATACTGTATAATGGCCACACACTGCTCCATACTGTATAACGGCCACACATGATGCTCCATACTGTATAACGGCCACACATGATGCTCCATCCTGTATAATGGCCACACATGATGCTCCATCCTGTATAATGGCCACACAATGCTCCATACTGTATAATGGCTCCACATGATGCTCAATACTGTATAATGGCCACACAGTGCTCCATACTGTATAATGGCCACACAATGCTCCATACTGTATAACGGCCACACATGATGCTCCATACTTTATAATGGCCACACATGATGCTCCATACTGTATAATGGCCACACATGATGCTCCATCCTGTATAACGGCCACATGATGCTCCATACTGTATAATGGCCACACATGATGCTCAATACTGTATTATGGCCACACACAGTTCTCCATACTGTATAATGACCCCCCCTCTTGTATGCATGGCTCATATTCCCCTCCCCCCTGTATGCATGGCTCATATTCCCCAACCCCCTGTATGAATGGCTCATATTCCACCCCCCCCTGTATGCATGGCTCATATTCCACCCCCCCCCTGTATGCATGGCTCATATTCCACCCCCCCCCCCGTATGCATGGCTCATATTCCACTCCCCCCCATATGCATGGCTCACATTCCACCCCCCCCCCTGTATGCATGGCTCACATTCCACCCCCCCCTGTATGCATGGCTCATATTCCACTCCCCCCCATATGCATGGCTCACATTCCACCCCCCCCCCCCTGTATGCATGGCTCACATTCCACCCCCCCCTGTATGCATGGCTCATATTCCTCCACCCACCCCCCCCGTGTGCATGGCTCATATTCCTCCACCCCCCACACCTGTATGCATGGCTCATATTCCTCCACCCCCCATCTTGAATGGCGCGGCTTACCGTCCTCCTTCTTCCCCCCTCCCCTGTCCCCCCATCCCTCATACTCACCTGCTCCTCACCGCGCGGCCGCGACGTCCCTCTGGCTGTCCCGACTCCCGGCGCGCTGCACCTTCTTCCTGGGTGAGCGGTCAGATGATACCGCTCTGCTCATTAAGGTCATGAATATGCGCATATGCATGACCTTAATTAGCGGTACCACGTGACCACTCATTAAGGACGAGCTCCAGACGCCGAGACCAGGCATCGCTGGAGCAGCAGGGTGAGTATTGTCTTCAAGGAGGGCGGGTGGGAGGCGGGAGGGAGGAAGGGTGGGCGGCCAGTTGGGGCGGGGGGGGGGGGGCGGGGTCGTTCGGGAGGTGACCCAGCTTTAAAAAAAACAAACAAAAAAAAAAAAACCTTGCTCAGGTGCCGCCCCCTGCATTGTCCCCGCCCTAGGCACGTGCCCTCACGTGCCTAGTGGCAAATACGGCCCTGTATATGACGCACTGGACTATAAGATGCACCCAGGTTTTAGAGGTGGAAAATAGGGAAAAAAATATTTGAAGCAAAAAAAAGTGGTAAAATTTAATAACCTATTATTATATGTGGTGTTATTATATATAATAGTATGTTATTATGTTGGAAGCTGCGAGTAGAAGATGGTGCTGTGGGACCAGTGTGTGTGTCTGTAAAGTACTGTATGAAGACACTGGAGGATGAATATAAGAATGGGGGCACAGGGCTTATATTTAAAGCACCACTCCAGCACTGAAAAATAACACTGGAGTGCTGCTTTAAGAACCCACTGGGAGAACTATAACTCCCAGCATGTCCTGCAGATCCTATGGCATGCTGGGAGATATAGTTCACTACAGGAGTGTCAGAGTGCTTTATTGTGTGTTGTAATGACTAACCTTTTAAGGCCGGCGTCACACTAGCGAGTTTTACAGACGTATGAGCGCATAAAATCCGTCCGTAAAACACGCATTATACACGGCCCAATGATTCTCAATGGGTCATGTCCTATCAGCCATATATTACGCATCCGTATTATACGGCTTTCTACGGCCGTAGAAAATCGCAGTATGCTGCGTTTGTCACTGTATTGCGCAAAAAATACGCCAATGAAAGTCTATGGGGGCGAGAAAAATACGGATTACACATGGACCAGCAGTGTGACTTGCGAGGAATACGCAGCGGTGTTAGAGAGAAAAGCCGGTAATTCAGTGCGGTGTACAGTAAAATCACACTGACAGCTTACAATAGAATAGGTAGAATAAATGTGTACACATAGAATAGGTATAGGTATAGGTATATATATATATATATATATATATATATATATATATATATATATATATATATATATATATATATATATATATATATTTTTTTTTTTTTTTTTTGAGACACATATATGTATATATAGATTACTATATTTCATACAGCGCTAGATAGCTTAAAAGCCGGTAATTCAATTGTAAAAGCCTGTAAAACCCCAGCGAATGAATGGAAAGTAGGTCAATGACCTGTAGTTACCTTCATTCGCGGTGATGCGCCCTCTGCTGGTTGTCCTCATATGACCTCGAGCGTGGGAACTTTTCTGAATATTTTCCCAGCCTCGAGGTCATATGAGGACAACCAGCAGAGGGCGCATCACAGCAAATGAAGGTAACTACAGGTCATTGACCTACTTTCCATTCATTCGCTGGGGTTTTACAGGCAGGAGCACAGCTGCATTATAGCAGAGCTCCTGTCTGTAAAATAATTTAACCCCTTCAGATGGATTTACATCGTGGGACATATCGACGGAAGGTATGAGATATTGTTGGTTTATTATTTTTAATTTGTTACAGGTCGAGGGTCTTCAGGTGGATTGAGAGTCTAATAAAATATTACAACAACCTGAGTGTTTATTTCATTAAAATACTTTGCAATATTGTGTGTGTGTGTATTTTTTTTAACCATTTCATGCTATTGGATTAATAATGGATAGGTGTCATAATTGACGCCTCTCCATTATTAATCTGGCTTAATGTCACCTTACAATAGCAAGGTGACATTAACCCTTCATTACCCCATATCCCACCGCTACACGGGAGTGGGAAGAGAGTGGCCAAGTGCCAGAATAGGCGCATCTTCCAGATGTGCTTTTTCTGGGGTGGCTGGGGTAGACGTTTTTAGCCAGGGGAGGGCCAATAACCATGGACCCTCTCTAGGCTATTAATATCTGCCCTCAGTCACTGGCTTTACTACTCTGGCGGAGAAAATTGCGCGGGAGCCCACGCCAATTTTTTCCGCCATTTAACCCTTTAATTTAATAGCTAGAGCGCCCACATTTTGCACATACACACTACTAACATTAGTAGTGTGGAACATGCAAAAAAAAAATGGGGATATGAGATGTTTTACTGTATGTAAACCATGTCTCATATCATGTCAGGTTTAGGAAGGAGATAGCAAAGCCGGCAATTGAATTACCGGCTTTTAAGCTATCTCGCGCTGGATGAAATTATATATATATATATATATATATATATATATATATATATATATATATATAATATATATATATATATATATATATATATATATATATATATATATATATATATATATATATATGTTTTTAGGAGCACGCCCTTGTATGTCCATATGTCGGTTTTGCAAGCCTGCGAGAAAATCTCGCAGTATGGATGCCATGCGCAAAATACGCTGACACTCCCTGCCTACGGAGGAGATACGGACCACTATTTTGGGGACTTTTCTGCGTATTACGGCCGTAAAATACGGACCGTATTGTCTTACGCCGGGTGTGACACTGGCCTAATTGTGGCTGCCAGCCGGCCACTGTGGTGAGGTGAAAAGCTGGAGCATCCCATGACTGCACACACAGAGTCCTCCCTGCCTTTCCACAGCACAGGTCATAAGAGGAAACCTGCAGATTCTAGTGGGGAGTCTGAAGGACCTGTGATGACATCAAGAAGAGGGAGGGCTCTGTGCTGTCATGTGATGCTCCAGCCCGCCCACTTCATGACATCACACAGGTCGTTATGTCTCAGCATCCAGCACAGCCCAGGCAGGTATGCAGCGATCTAGTCTCCCCTGGCCCTCTGCTGCTGCCCCCTCCTCCACCAGACACACAGATCTCCCCAGCTGCTGCAGGAATCCAGCGCTGGGAAAACCATGTGTGTTTCAGTGAAGGAGTATTCATTTGCTGCTCCCCAGCACTGCTCAGGGCTGACAGGTGGGCGGGGAAGCGGCTAATGAATATTCACTGCACTTTAATCATCGGGACCATGTGGTTTCCCCAGTGCTGGATTTGGGCAGCTGGGAAATTTTTCTGCCTCCTGCAAGTGGGATCACAGTGTGATCCCACCCGCCGCTGCCCCCTCCCCACATGTTACATCCGGACCATAAGATGCACCCACACTTTCCTCCCAAATTTGGAGGAAAAAAAGTGCGTCTTATGGTCGGAAAAATACAGTACTCACATTACAAACAAGTGTCATGATACCAGTGTGAATATAGCCTACATTTAGTGTTGTGAGCTTTGGTTTTTTTGAACCTCAATTACGCTAGTTTCAGATGACCCTATTTTAGCTTATATTACAGACCCAAGTCCAAGCCAAACCATGGATCTAATGACCTCGACTGACAGCTATGCAAGGATCTACAGAGCAGCTAGTTAGGGTCTTAGATCTGCATCCAGGCCAGGACTTGCATGCACACGGGCACATAATACACTTGACTAAAGCTAGTCAGTGCTATATGCTCCACTCTGAACCACTAGGTGTTCCAATATCAGGGTCACTCATTGTCGAAGTACCTCCAGGTAGGAACTCCATGATGAGATAGAGATTTAGCTTGTCCTGGAAGCTATAAAACATTTTCACCACCCACAGGCTGTCTGCTTCCACCAAGATGTCTCGTTCTGCACGAATGTGTCCAACCTAAAAAACAAATAAAAAGAAATAGCCCAAATAAGATAAAGTTGGCATTCAGAAAAAAAAAAATTTTTCAGGAGACAGCAGTTATCACAGAAATTTCTACAACTGTCCCGTTCATCTTAAAGAAGCAAGCAGAAATCAAGACGTGCTGCAGAAACGTGTGCCGCTTATAATGCTACCCTTTTACCATAGAGATACTTACAAAGCTTGAAATATCGTGAATATGAGCACATTGGGGCAAATGATTTAAGTTTAATTCCAGTTATGAGTTTGGGTCAGAGATTTAGAAATCAAGGCTGGAGATACATCCTGGAGTTGTCCAGCTGCTAAGCTTGAAGACATTTTGGCTTTCTTTCAGTGACCGAAAACCTATACCAGTTAGCAAATCCTGCTCACAGCTTAGACGTGGAAACATTGGTATCTGGGTGACCGGTAACATCATGTGTACAGTATAGAACGCAACACTGGAACACTGCGGAGGGAGGGAGTGCAGACCCCTTTATCACTGATCAGTAGGGATTGCAGCTGTAAATTACCCCTTTTGGGAAAACCCTTCACACTTATTCCCATAATTTCACATTTCAGCTTATGTGCACACGTTCAGGATTTTTCACGTTTTTTTCGGACGTTTTCCGAGGGAAAAACGATTAAAAAAAACGCATACATAAGCATCCCATCATTTTTAATGCATTCTGCTATTTTTGTGCACATGATGCGGTTTTTTTTTTTGCGAAAAAAAAAAGCATTGCGGTAAAAAAAAAGCAGCATGTTCATTAATTTTGCGGATTTTTAGCATATTTCCCGCTATTTAATGCATTGGGAAAGCTCCGGGAAAAAAACCCCGCAGAAAACGTGTAAAAACGCATGCGGATTTCTGGCAGAAATGTCCGTTTTTTGTCAGGAAATTTCTGCAAGAAATCCTGAACGTGTGCACATACCCTTCCACGTAAAGCCCTAATATTCTGTAAATGTTAATGAAACACAAAAGTAAACTGAATGTCTGTGTAGAAAAGTAAATATTTACCTTCATATATTACATTCCACAAGTCAGTAAAAGTCACCTTTTTTACCCCACACATAATTTGCTCTATCTGCAATTAAATCTGAACTAAACCATTTCAACCTACAAACTACAGTCCATCTAATTAATGTATATACTCGAGTATAAGCTGAGAATTTCAGCCCATTTTTTTAGGCTGAAATTGCCCCTATCTGTTTATATTCGAGTCATACCCATGGGGCGGCAGGGGAGCAGCTGTCTAATAAGGCCGGCCTCACACTAGCGAGTTTTACAAACGTAAGAGCGCAGAAACTACGTCCGTAAAACTCGCATAAAATACGGCACAATTATTCTCTATGCCCCTGCTCCTATCTGCCGTATTTTCCTGATCAGTATTATACGGCTTTCTACGGCCGTAGAAAATCGCAGCATGCTGCGTTTGTTACTGTATTGCGCAAATAAAACGTCAATGAAAGTCTATGGAAGCCAGAAAAATACGGATTACACACGGACCAGCAGTGTGACTTGCGAGGAATACGCAGCGCTGTTAGAGAGAAAAGCCGGTAATTCAGTGCGGTGTACAGTAAAATCACACTGACAGCTTACAGTAGAATAGGTAGAATAAATATGTACACATAGAATAGGTATATATATATATATATATATATATATATATATATATATATATATATATATATATAATGTCATTGAGACACATATGTATATATATTAATATTTCATCCAGCGCGATATAGCAGAAAGCCGGTAATTCAATTACCGGCTTTTTCTTTCTCCTTCCTAAACCCGACATGATTTGAGACATGGTTTACATACAGTAAACCATCTCATATCACCATTTTTTTGCATATTCCACACTACTAATGTCAGTAGTGTGTATATGCAAAATTTGGCCGTTCTAGCTAGTAAATTAAAGGGTTAAATGGCGGAAAAAATTGGCGTGGGCTCCCGCACAATTTTCTCCGCCAGAGTAGTAAAGCCAGTGACTGAGGGCAGATATTAATAGCCTGGAGAGGGTCCATGGTTATTGGCCCCCCCCTGGCTAAAAACACCTGCCCCCAGCCACCCCAAAAAAGGCACATCTGGAAGATGCGCCTATTCTGGCACTTGGCCACTCTCTTCCCATTCCCGTGTAGCGGTGGGATATGGGGTAATGAAGGGTTAATGCCACCTTGCTATTGAAAGGTGACATTAAGCCAAATTAATAATGGAGAGGCGTCAATTCTGACACCTATCCATTATTAATCCATTACTAACCACTGGGTAAATCTGACAGGGAGAAGGACTTGGGGATCCTAGTTAATGATAAACTTACCTGGAGCAGCCAGTGCCAGGCAGCAGCTGCCAAGGCAAACAGGATCATGGGGTGCATTAAAAGAGGTCTGGATACACATGATGAGAGCATTATACTGCCTCTGTACAAATCCCTAGTTAGACCGCACATGGAGTACTGTGTCCAGTTTTGGGCACCGGTGCTCAGGAAGGATATAATGGAACTAGAGAGAGTACAAAGGAGGGCAACAAAATTAATAAAGGGGATGGGAAAACTACAATACCCAGATAGATTAGCGAAATTAGGATTATTTAGTCTAGAAAAAAGACGACTGAGGGGCGATCTAATAACCATGTATAAGTATATAAGGGGACAATACAAATATCTCGCTGAGGATCTGTTTATACCAAGGAAGGTGACGGGCACAAGGGGGCATTCTTTGCGTCTGGAGGAGAGAAGGTTTTTCCACCAACATAGAAGAGGATTCTTTACTGTTAGGGCAGTGAGAATCTGGAATTGCTTGCCTGAGGAGGTGGTGATGGCGAACTCAGTCGAGGGGTTCAAGAGAGGTCTGGATGTCTTCCTGGAGCAGAACAATATTGTATCATACAATTAGGTTCTGTAGAAGGACGTAGATCTGGGGATTTATTAAGATGGAATATAGGTTGAACAAATGTCTTTTTTCGGCCTTACTATGTTACTAGTAAAGGGTTAAAAAAAAAAAACCACACACATTATTAAAAATTAATTTAATGAAAAAAAAAAAATCACAAAGGTTGTTGTATTAATTTATTCTACTCTCAATCCACTCACTGAAGACCCTCGATCTGTAAATAAAAAAAACAAAACACATCCCCATATCGCCCTCTGCTGGTTGTCCTCATATGAACTCGAGCCAGGGAGCTTTCTAGGAAAGTTCCCACGCTCCAGGAACAGCCAGCAGAGGGCGCCCTCACCGCAAATGAAGGTAAATATAGGTACAGTATATATGTTTTTTTTTTTTTTTAACACATGGATCCCTTGTATAGCCGTATGTTGGTTTTGCAAGCCTGCGATAAAAACACGCAGTACGGATGACATACGGATTACATACGGAGGATGCCATGCGCAAAAAACGCTGAAACACCCTGCCTACGGAGGAGCTACGGACCACTATTTTGGGGACTTTTCAGCGTATTACGGCCGTAAAAAACGGACCGTATTTTCATACGCGGAGTGTGAAGCCGGCCTAATACTCACCTGCTCCTGGCGCGGTCCCTGCAAGTCCCTGGTTCTCCGGGTGCCGGCAGCTTCTTCCTGTAGTGAGCGGTCACATGGTACCGCTCATTACAGGAATGAGCATATTCATTACTGTAATGAGTGGTACCATGTGACCACTCAATACAGGAAGAAGCTGCCAGCGCCGGAGAACCAGGGACTGCACCGCGCCAGGAGCAGGTGAGTATAACGCAGTGCACGATATTCACCTATTCCCCGTTCCACCGATGGCCGCCGTTGCGTCTTCCCCGTCCTCTGCACTGACGCTCAGGTCAGAGGGCGCGGTGACGCGATTAGTGTGCGTGCCGCCCTCTGCCTGAAAGTCAGTGCAGAGGACGGGGAAGACACAGCGGCGGCCGTCGGTGGAACACGGACCGGTGAATATAGCAAGTGCCGTGGGCCTGAGAGGTGAGTATGTCATTTTTTTTTTTTATTGCAGCAACAGTATATGGGGCAAATGTCTGTATGGAGCATCTTATGGGGCCATGTGCAGCATTATGTGGGGCAAATATCTCTATGGAGCATCTTATGGGGCCATAATCCGCATTTGTGGAGCATTTTGCGGGGCAAATGTGTCTATGGAGCATCTTATGGGGCCATAATCAGCATTTGTGGAGCATTATATGGGGCAAATGCCTGTATGGAGCATCTTATGGGGCCATAATCAACATTTGTGCAGCATTATATGGGGCATATTTTAATATGGAGCATCTTATGGGGCCATCATAAACTGTATGGAGCATTATATGGGGTTCCTGATTCAATATGGATATTCAAAAACACTTAAACTACTGATGTCTAACTTAATTTTACTTTTATTGGTATCTATTTTTATTTTTGAAATTTACCAGTAGCTGCTGCATTTTCCACCCTAGGCTTATACTCAGTCGAGTCATTAAGTTTTCCCAGTTTTTTGTGGCAAAATTAGGGGTCTCGGCTTATACTCGGGTCAGCTTATACTCGAGTATATACGGTATTTATTTCTGGATTACTTTGGGACTCAAAGCTTAAAAGCAAATCAAATTTATGGCAGTAAACAGGTCACAACCTTCAATAACTTTTTTTTGACAAGCGTAGTTTGGAGACTCCATATCTACAGTACAATGCTATCTTTAGGTTTGCAGCATTAGAAACCGTGTTTTTCTTTTAATTACCGGTAGTTTAAATGATTTATTTTCGAATTCACCCAAAACAGTTACTTTATGTTACACGTGCTGGACAATTAACTATTGGGGAGTTTACAAGCTGGCATGTTCAGTTTCAGAATGCCAATCCTTTTGTTCTCCCAACCACCACCTGGCACTGCTCACTAAAGGACACCGGTGCGCTCCTGTGTATGGAAGAGATGACCAAGGTGGCTGCCAGCCAAACCATTGATCGACTAACAGCCATCTAATGTGTATGGTGGGCTTAAGGGTCATTTTACATAGGCAAAAAAAAAAAAATTATATAATATATATATATATATATATATATATATATATATATATATATATATATACATACATATATACATACATATATATATACATATATATATATATACATACATAAATATACATATATATATATACATATATATATATATACATATATACATATATACATATATACATATATATACATATATACATATATATATATATATATATATATATATACATACACATATATATATATATATATATATATATATATATATATATATATATATATATATATGTGTATGTATATATATATATATATATATATAAAGCTTCTCCTACACGCTACAATTTTAAAAACTGACAGTACGCAGAATTTTCACAGACCCATTGGATTCTACAGGAGACTTGGATTCATGAGTCGCATCAAATACTGACTTATCTCTGTGATTTTTGCGCCCATGCAGATAACAAAAAAAAAAGGATTATAAACTAACACATGAATTGCTCCATGGGTTATAATAGAACATATTATACTGATATATTATATATGAGATATATATATATATATATATATATATATATATATATATATATATATATATTATAATATGATATATCATACTGATAGAACATTCGCATGAAACACGGACGTCTGTATGAAGCCTTATCCTGTGTAAAAGGTTCCTGAATTCTGAATAATGGATAGAAGATCACTTTAAAATCTGGGGTGTAAATCCTGTACCATCCTATGTGGATCATTTACTGTTCTGAATTACGTGATATAATTTCTAAGCAAAACATATCCTAAATACAAAAAATGGATTACATGAATATGGCAATGAGCTTTCCTTTCTGTTTCATAGCCAGTGGTAGATCTAAAATGCTTCTACATATACTGTACATTGTAGTCTTAACTCATGATACTTGAAGCATTGAATACATTAAGAAATCACTACAAGATCGTGACATTTTAATACTTGTACTAAGTTCACAATCTTTATTACAAGCCGCCCTAGATAAGCGCGGCTATCACAGTGCAAACAGTATCGCTGGATTATAACGTACAGAACTGCCATACATGATTTCAACAAAGGAAAAAACAAACGTAAACGCAAATACACTTTTTTGGTGCATGCGATAGTTTTCTAGGTTTAAGGATGTATCTTTAAGGTAAAATAGAACATATTTCTCCATAAGCGTTAATTATGGTTTGCCAATATGGTATACAAGCACAGATATCCATGGTTGTTAAAGCTGAACTGTGAGAAGAACAGATGACTTTGCTTAAAAAAAAAAAAAAAAAAATGCTTGCGCAATGAACTTCCGGATTATTGTATTATCTTAACAAGACATCCGGAGGACTAAAGGCCCATTCTGGAGGAGCCGATAATCAGAAAACGAGCTTTCTTGATTATCAGCGGGTGTAAACAAGCCTCAATCACACAAAAAAACAAGCACAATGCTCATTTGCTCAGTGATCGGATTGTTTGTGCCGGCATAAAAATTATAGATATTGGCACCACGATGCCCTGTGTAAACCAGGTATGTGCGGCCGAATACGACAATACTGCTCTGAAGGCAAGTTCCTTCCATACAACAGCTGAGCACACACATGGCACATGCATGCACATAACTGAAGTTCTCCTTAAAGGGAACCTGTCAGCAGGATTGTGCACAGTAACCTACAGTGTCAGATCGGCGCCATTATACTGATTACGATGATACCTGGGTGATGAAATCAGTCTTGTGGTTGTTGCTTAATCTTTATTTTCAGTTAACAATATGCTCATGCTCCTGGGCAGCCTGTGGTGCTCTTCTTGCATACTCATCTGTATGGCTTATGACAGGTCACTCACTGACCTGCCCCCTATTTTAATTAATGAAATAAATAAAACATGCCCATATATATACATAAAAATCTTCAAACAAAACACTCCTGCTGCAGCATGCTCGCATGTGTATTAAATGTTTTTATCTGATGATATAAGTAAATTTAAAAAAAAAATCCCAATTCAAGACGGCGCCCTCCTACGGAGTAGCAGCTATCTGCGATTGCCGATAGATGCTACTGTGACGGGCACCAGCGGCGCCATCTTGGTAGAGTAAAAAAAATAAATAAATGCCTCATCAAAGATGACGCCACCTGAGCAGTAGCATCTAGCAGCGATTGCCAATAGCTGCTACTGCGACGGTGGTGCTGTCTTGGGGGAGATTTTATTTTTTTTTAATGAATTTACTTAGTTCATCAAATAAAATTATTTAATACACATTACACATGCGATCATGCTGCAGCAAGTGTTTTGCGTTGGTTTTTTTATTATTTTTTTTTGTTTACAATATTTATATATAATATTCATTATGTAAAATAGGGGGCAGGTCACTGAGGGATCAGTGGCCTGTTAGAAGCCATACTGGTGAATACCTAAGTAGAGCACCACATGATCTCCCCCCACAGGCCTCCCTGGAGCACGAGCATATCATTAAAGGGACACTGTCACCTGAATTTGGAGGGAACAATCTTCAGCCATGGAGGTGGGGTTTTCGGGTGTTTGATCCACCCTTTCCTTACCCGCTGGCTGCATGCTAGCTGCAATATTGGATTGAAGTTCATTCTCTGTCCTCGATAGTACACGCCTGCGCAAGGCAAGATTGCCGCATCAGAAAGGTTAACATTTGCAATGATCTTTGCAATTGGATTAAAGTTGTCAAAACTCGATAAATTTAGAGGGGCCAGTCAACCATCTAAGCAGATGCCTGCTCCACTCTCCTAATTGAGAGCACATGCATATTCTGCCGAGACCATTGTGAAAGAATATGTGTATGGCTTGGGTACCTTAAAAGGGTAACTATACTATACTAGATAGTGGCCCGATTCGAACGCATCGGGTATTCTAGAATATGCATGTCCACGTAGTATATTGCCCAGCCACGTAGTATATTGCCCAGCCACGTAGTATATTGCCCAGCCACGTAATATATTGCCCAGCCACGTAGTATATTGCCCAGCCACGTAGTATATTGCCCAGCCACGTAGTATATTGCCCAGCCACGTAGTATATTGCCCAGCCACGTAGTATATTGCCCAGCCACGTAGTATATTGCCCAGCCACGTAGTATATTGCCCAGCCACGTAGTATATTGCCCAGCCACGTAGTATACAGCAGAGCCATGTAGTATATTGCCCAGCCACGTAGTATATTGCCCAGCCACGTAGTATATTGCCCAGCCACGTAGTATATTGCCCAGCCACGTAGTATATTGCCCAGCCACGTAGTATACAGCAGAGCCATGTAGTATATTGCCCAGTCACGTAGTATATTGCCCAGTCACGTAGTATACAGCACAGAGCCACGTAGTATACAGCACAGAGCCACGTAGTATATTGCCCATCCATGTATGTCACAGGTTAAAAAAAAACAAACAAAAACAAAAACATATACTCCCCTTCCGAGGGCCAGTTGTAGTTTGATCACATGACCGTGACGTCATGGCAGGTCGTTCTCGCGCAGGCCCTGTAATGATGTCGCTGTCACATGACCGTGACGTCATGGCAGGTCCTTCTTGCGCAGGGCCTGTGATGACGGAAAAGGTGGCGGAAGGTGAGTATATAATGATTTTTTAATTATTTTTAACATTAGATGTTTTTACTATTGACGCTGCATAGGCAGCATCAATAGTAAAAACTTGGTCACACAGGGTTAATAGCGGCGGTAACGGAGTGAGTTACCCGCGGCATAACGCGGTCCATTACCGCTGGCATTAACCCTGTGTGGGCGGTGACTGCAGGGAGTATGGAGCGGGCGCCGACTGCAGGGGAGTAGGGAGGGACTAATATACTACATGACTGGGCAATATACTACGTGGCTGGGCAATACACTACGTGGCTGGGCAATACACTACGTGGCTGGGCAATACACTACGTGGCTGGGCAATACACTACGTAGCTGGGCAATAAACTACGTAGCTGGGCAATATACTACGTAGCTGGGCAATATACTACGTCGCTGGGCAATATACTACGTGACTGGGCAATATACTATGTGGACATGCATATTCTAGAATACCCGATGCGTTCGAATCGGACCACCATATAGATATTAATATTTGCCTAATGCCAGAATAATGAGAGAATGTTTTAAGGCATGTTCATTACTTACTGCAAAGTCAAAGGTTTACATACACTAAGATTACTATGCCTTTAAACTATTCTGGACTGCCCATATGATGATGTCATGTGTTTGGAAGCTTCTGTTTTTTGGCAACATCTGAGTTAATTAGAGACACACCTGTGGATGTATTTTAATCAAAAAAGAGGGAAGAAGCCAGCACTGCTTATGGTCAGAACGCAATAACTGAAGTGCAATTGCACATAAATTCTAACTGTATTTCAAATATGAGACATTTAGCAAACAATTGATCAATTCTTTGAGCTACCCCGCCACTTCACGGCAATCTCATAATGGGGCAGTCCTAATCTTCGTATTTTATTTACGTTGTGCCATTATGGCCTCCTGAATGTATAAAGAGTATAAAAAAAAAAAAAAAAAAAAAAAAAAAAAAAAAAAAAAAGGACCACATTAAATGCTAACTGTACCTGGAGCATTTTCAGAATCACTCCCTTGGTGCCAGGAAAGGCAAGCGCAGGTAAAGGCCGATCAGGTCCAGTGCGGACATTTCAGCAGTGCTGGCTTCTTCCCTTTTTTTTTTTGCTTTGCATTGGTATGTGGCTGACCACCACTGTTGCCGCGCACGCTGGGTTATGTGCGCCATTCTTTCTGTGTTCACTGTGATTGATAGGCTGCTGTGCACACACACAGCAGCCCTGCCCCGCCTCAGGCTCAAGTTAATTGTGCACCTGTGTCTCAGCCTGTCTCACCCTTCATCTTTGGTGCGGGTTTGGCAGTGTGGAAGCCAGATCTGAAATGTCCGCACTGGACCTGATCGGCCTTTACCTACGCTTGCCTATCCTGGCACCAAGGGAGTGATTCTGAAAATGCTCCAGGTACAGTTCGCATTTAATGTGGTCCTTTTTTTTTTATACATTCAGGAAGCCATAATGGCACAACGTAAATAAAATACGTAGATTAGGACTGCCCCATTATGAGATTGCCGTGAAGTGGCGGGGTAGCTCAAAGAATTGATCAATTGTTTGCTAAATGTCTCATATTTGAAATACAGTTAGAATTTATGTGCAATTGCACTTCAGTTATTGCGTTCTGACCATAAGCAGTGCTGGCTTCTTCCCTTTTTTTTTTATGTATTTTAATGCACACCTGAAACACACTGCTTCTTTGTGAAGCATCAGGGGAAAGTCTCAAGAAATCAAGCAAGATATCAGGAAGAGAATTGTGGACTTGCACAAGTCTGGCTCATCCTTGGGTACAATTTCAAGATACCGAAAGATGCTTTGTTCATCTCTACAAACAATTATACGCAAGAACAAATAAGATGGAAATGTCCAGCTATCATACCGCTCAGGAAGGAGACGGGTTCTGTGTCCCAGAGATGAACGTGCTTTGGTCCGACATGTGCATTTCAACCCAAGGACAAAAGCAAAAAACCTTGCGAAGAGGATACTGCAAGCTGGTAAGATTGTGTCAATATATCATTGAACATCACAATATCACAGTGAAACTAGTACTGTATCAACATGGGCTGAAAGGCCAATCTGTCAGGAAAAAGCCATTACTCCAAAAGAATCATGAAAAAGCCAGATTAAGGTTTGCAAATGCACACAGGAACAGAGACCTCAAATTTTGGAGACATGCCCTGTGGTCTGATGAAACTAAAATTGAACTTTTTGGGCATAATGACATCGTTACGTTTGGAGGAAAAAGGGAGAAGCTTGGAAGCCTAAGAATACCATCCCAACTGTGAAATTAATTTATATAAAATTTATACAATGTGATTTTCTGGATTTTATTTTTGATATTCTATCTCTCAGTGTTAAAAATTACCCTACCCTTAAAATTATAGACTGTTCATGTCTTTGTTAGTGGGCAAACTAACAAAACCAGCAAGGGTTCAAATAATTATTTCCTTCGCTCTAAGTACTCAGCATAGAGCGCCAGATAAATGTAATCCCAAGCGTTATGTAAAATGTTACCAATTGTGACCAGAAGAGGACGTCATCTGATGAAGATGGGAGGCGCCGGACCTGGACCAACAGCGGGACCGCCCCTGGGTGAGTATAATCTAACGTCTTTTTCTCATCTTTTAGGATACATCGGGGGCTTATCTACAGCATTCCAGAATGCTGTAGATAAGCCCCTGATGCTGGTGGGCTTACCTCACCAGCGATTTTGGGGGGTGACAGGTTCCCTTTAATTAATTGAGAGGTGCAGTTTGTAAAATGGGATTAGCTGTTCTGGCACCTCAGAGGCTCTTTCAGTGGGTCACTGTACCTTCAAACCATAACAGCAAAGTCTGCACTACGGTATGGCGCTCCTTCCCTTCTGATCTCTGCACTGTGCCTCAAAGTAGCTATCGACCACTTATGGGGTATTGGTGTACTCAGGAGAAATTGCGTAATAAAATGTACTGTTAGTTTTCTCCTATTTCCCCTTGTGAAAACTACAAACTTGTCAAAGCAACATTTTAGTAGAAAAAAAAAAAAAAGTATAATTTAATTTACTAGGCCCTATGTTATACAAGTCTGTGAATCGACTGAGGGTTAAAAATACTCACTACACCCCTAGATTAATTGAGAGTTGAAGCTATCAAAATGGGGTCACTTGTTGGGGGTCTTGCTGTTTTGACTCTCCAAATGTGACATTGTGTATGCAAACTATTCCAGCCAAGGAGAACTCTGGTTGTTATGCCAACGCATCGCTGACCCCCGATCACATGCACGGGGGGCTCGACGATGCGCGCATTTCCGGCCCAATGGCCGGAAGCGGTAGTTAAATGCGTTTGACAGAGGCATTTAACTAGTTAATAGCGGCGGGTGGATTGCGATTCCACCTGCTGCTATTGCACGCACATGTCAGCTGTACCAAACAGCTGACCTGTCGCAGCTTTGATGTGGGCTCAGGTCAGGGATTTTTTGAGCACGTCGAAGACACTCAGTTAGTACACGAGCATGCTCGGATAACACTTTACAGGAAGAATGGACACAGGGAAATTTCAACAAATTTTGATGTAAACATAACACCATTAAGTTGAAAAGAGGATGGCTTCCACAAATGGATAATGATTAGTGAGGAGCAGGCGTGCTCAGAAAAGTGCATGGCAAGATGACCCAGGATTCCCACAGAACTAGAAAAATTCTCCAAGCAAGAATGGATGAAAATCCCTCAAACAAGATTTGAAATACTCTTGTCTGGCTACAAAAAGCGTTTACAAGCTGTGATACTTCCAAAAGGGAGTGCTACTAGGTACTAACCATGCAAGGTGCCCAAACTTTTGGATAGGACAATTTTCTTTTTGCAATTTAAAAAAAAAGAAAAGAAAAGATGAAAATAGAATAGAATATATACTTAGGCCTTTTAGAGATCTTTTCAACTTAACTGCTCACAATAACAGTAATTTAAACCAGGGCTGCCCAAGCTTTTACATGCCACTGTGTGCCACCATAACAGACTGTGTGCGTGCCACTTTTTCCTGTTATAATGAGTGACACCTCAGCAGATCCATACAGACCATTAATAGACAGGAGCATCTGTCAGCCACCAGAGTTCTGTGGCTTTAGTTTTCAGCAGAATCTAAAAACAAAATATCAGCATAGCGTAGGAAACGCTTATGTCCCTGACGGAAAGCACTTTTTCTACCAGACACATCCGTGAAACAAAACGTGAGTGTATGCGCGCACCACTGCAGTGAATTTTTGTTTTACAAAGCTTTTTTTGTACTTTGAATACAGGGGGGAAGGAACGTTCTCAGGTTATAGGTTTGGATATTGCCCGAGATATTTATTTAACTTGCTTATATAGCGCCATTAATTACACAGCGCTTCACACATACGCATCAGTATGTCTTTGGAGTGTGGGAGGAAATCCACGCACACACAGGGAGTGCCGTTTGTGGCAACTACATAACTGACCCCATGAAATCCACTAACACAATTCTTCAGGTTCTGCCCCCGACCACAGCGATTGCCATTGGGGCAGACAGTGTGGTGGCTCAGTGAGCAGCACTGTGGCCTCGCAAGACTCTCGTCCTGGGATCGAAACCGATGAAGGAACATCTGCCGGAGTTTGTACGTCTGCCGTATTTGTGTGGTTTTCCTGTTTTCTGAGGTTTCCTCCCACACTACAAAGCTTTACTGTTTCATTACTTGGCTTTTTAGGAAATTGACCCTCTGTACGTATGTTTAAAATGGGCAAGCTAGATTGTAAGCTGGGGGTTAAAGGCTTGTGTGAATGGTTCTGGGAATGTTTGTGATATACAAGCAAGAAAAAAAAAAAAAAAAAAAAAAAAAAAAAAAAGCAGAGATATGCCAAATTCCTGCCAACAGAAGGTGCAGATAAATCATTAGCCCTTAACTCCATTTTTAAGCTTTAATTTTTTTCCCATAGACAGCCATTTGAGGACTTGTTTTGCAGGACACGTGCTTTTGAATGACCTCATCCATTTTATTATATGATGCACTGGAAAGTGGGAACAAAATTCCAAGGGTAACAAAATAAAAAAAAAAAAAAAGCAATTCTGCCATTTTTTTATTTTTATTTATTGCATTCATTTTACAGCACCAATGACCTGGTAATACGATTCACCAGGTTAGTACTATTACGGAGATATCAAACATGCATAGTTTTTGCTTTACTTGAAGGGTTTTCCCATCTCCAAGATCCTATGACTATATGAAGTAGGTGTATTAACCCCTTCAAGACCCAGCCTATTTTGACCTTAAAGACCTTGCCGTTTTTTGCAATTCTGACCAGTGTCCCTTTATGAGGTAATAACTCAGGAACGCTTCAACGGATCCTAGCGGTTCTGAGATTGTTTTTTCGTGACATATTGGGCTTCATGTTAGTGGTAAATTTAGGTCAATAAATTCTGCATTTATTTGTGATAAACACGGAAATTTGGCGAAAATTTCGCAATTTTCACATTTTGAATTTTTATTCTGTTAAACCAGAGAGTTATGTGACACAAAATAGTTAATAAATAACATTTACCACATGTTTACTTTACATCAGCACAATTTTGGAAACAAAATTTTTTTTTGTTAGGAAGTTATAAGGGTTAAAATTCGACCAGCGATTTGTCGTTTTTACAACGAAATTTACAAAACCATTTTTTTTAGGGACCACCTCACATTTGAAGTCAGTTTGAGGGGTCTATATGGCTGAAAATACCCAAAAGTGACACCATTCTAAAAACTGCACCCCTCAAGGTACTCAAAACCACATTCAAGAAGTTTATTAACCCTTCAGGTGCTTCACAGCAGCAGA
The DNA here is from genome assembly GCF_032444005.1 of Ranitomeya imitator. NCBI lineage: Eukaryota > Metazoa > Chordata > Amphibia > Anura > Dendrobatidae > Ranitomeya > Ranitomeya imitator. The sequence continues at coordinate 216,830,476 of NC_091284.1, read as the reverse complement.
AGCAACATGGAAGGAAAAAATGAACATTTAACTTTTTGGTCACAAAAATTATCTTTTAGCAACAATTTTTTTATTTTCCCAATGGTAAAAGGAGAAACTGAACCACGAAAGTTGTTGTCCAATTTGTCCTGAGTACGCTGATACCTCATATGTGGGGGTAAACCACTGTTTTGGCGCACGGCAGGGCTTGGAAGGGAAGGAGCGCCATTTGACTTTTTGAATCAAAAATTGGCTCCACTCTTTAGCGGACACCATGTCACGTTTGGAGAGCCCCCGTGTGCCTAAAAATTGGAGCTCCCCCACAAGTGACCCCATTTTGGAAACTAGACGCCCCAAGGAACTTATCTAGATGCATAGTGAGCACTTTGAACCCCCAGGTGCTTCACAAATTGATCCGTAAAAATGAAAAAGTACTTTTTTTTTTCACAAAAAAATTCTTTTAGCCTCAATTTTTTCATTTTCACATGGGCAACAGGATAAAATGGATCCTAAAATGTGTTGGGCAATTTCTCCTGAGTACACCAATACCTTACATGTGGAGGTAAACCACTGTTTGGGCACATGGTAAGGCTCGGAAGGGAAGGAGCGCCATTTGACTTTTTGAATGAAAAATTATTTCCATCGTTAGCGGACACCATGTCGCGTTTGGATAGCTCCTGTGTGCCTAAACATTGGCGCTCCCCCACAAGTGACCCCATTTTGGAAACTAGACCCCCCAAGGAACTAATTTAGATGCCTAGTGAGCACTTTAAACCCTCAGGTGCTTCACAAATTGATCTGTAAAAATGAAAAAGTAATTTTTTTTCACAAAAAAATTCTTTTCGCCTCAATTTTTTCATTTTCACATGGGCAGTAGGATAAAATGGATCATAAAATTTGTTGGGCAATTTCTCCCAAGTACGCCGATACCTCATATGTGGGGGTAAACCACTGTTTGGGCACTCGGCAGGGCTCGGAAGAGAAGGCGCGCCATTTGACTTTTTGAATGGAAAATTAGCTCCAATTGTTAGCGGACACCATGTCGCGTTTGGAGAGCCCCTGTGTGCCTAAACATTGGAGCTCCCGCACAAGTGACCCCATTTTGGAAACTAGACCCCCCAAGGAACTTATCTAGATGCATATTGAGCACTTTAAACCCCCAGGTGCTTCACAGAAGTTTATAACGCAGAGCCATGAAAATAAAAAATAATTTTTCTTTCCTCAAAAATGATTTTTTAGCCTGGAATTTCCTATTTTGCCAAGGATAATAGGAGAAATTGGACCCCAAATATTGTTGTCCAGTTTGTCCTGAGTACGCTGATACCCCATATGTGGGGGTAAACCACTGTTTGGGCGCACGGCAGGGCTCGGAAGGGATGGCACGCCATTTGGCTTTTTAAATGGAAAATTAGCTCCAATCATTAGCGGACACCATGTCACGTTTGGAGAGCCCCTGTGTGCCTAAACATTGGAGATCCCCCAGAAATGACACCATTTTAGAAACTAGACCCCCAAAGGAACTAATCTAGATGTGTGGTGAGGACTTTGAACCCCCAAGTGCTTCACAGAAGTTTATAACGCAGAGCCATGAAAATAAAAAAAAAAATTATTTTCTCAAAAATGATCTTTTAGCCTGCAATTTTTTATTTTCCCAAGGGTAACAGGAGAAATTTGACCCCAAAAGTTGTTGTCCAGTTTCTCCTGAGTACGCTGATACCCCATATGTGGGGGTAAATCACTGTTTGGGCACATGCCGGGGCTCGGAAGTGAAGTAGTGACGTTTTGAAATGCAGACTTTGATGGAATGCTCTGCGGGCGTCACGTTGCGTTTGCAGAGCCCCTGATGTGGCTTAACAGTAGAAACCCCCCACAAGTGACCCCATTTTGGAAACTAGACCCTGAAAGGAACTTATCTAGATGTGTGGTGAGCACTTTGAACCCCCATGTGCTTCATAGAAGTTTATAATGCAGAGCCGTGAAAATAATAAATACGTTTTCTTTCCTCAAAAATAATTATTTAGCCCAGAATTTTTTATTTTCCCAAGGGTTACAGGAGAAATTGGACCCCAATATTTGTTGTCCAGTTTCTCCTGAGTACGCTGATACCCCATATGTGGGGGTAAACCACTGTTTGGGCACACGTCGGGGCTCAGAAGGGAAGTAGTGACTTTTGAAATGCAGACTTTGATGGAATGGTCTGCGGGTGTCACGTTGCGTTTGCAGAGCCCCTGGTGTGCCTAAACAGTAGAAACCCCCCACAAGTGACCCCATTTTAGAAACTAGACCCCCCAAGGAACTTATCTAGATATGTGGTGAGCACTTTGAACCCCCAATTGCTTCACAGACGTTTACAACGCAGAGCCGTGAAAATAAAAAATCATTTTTCTTTCCTCAAAAATTATGTTTTAGCAAGCATTTTTTTAGATTCACAAGGGTAACAGGAGAAATTGGACCCCAGTAATTGTTGCGCAGTTTGTCCTGAGTATGCTGGTACCCCATATGTGGGGGTAAACCACTGTTTGGGCACACGTCAGGGCTCGGAAGTGAGGGAGCACCATTTGACTTTTTGAATACGAGATTGGCTGGAATCAATGGTGGCGCCATGTTGCGTTTGGAGACCCCTGATGTGCCTAAACAGTGGTAACCCCTCAATTCTAACTCCAACACTAACCCCAACACACCCCTAACCCTAATCCCAACTGTAGCCATAACCCTAATCACAACCCTAACCCCAACACACCCCTAACCACAACACTAACCCCAACACACCCCTAACCCTAACCACAACCCTAATTCCAACCCTAACCCTAAGGCTATGTGCCCACGTTGCGGATTCGTGTGAGATATTTCCGCACCATTTTTGAAAAATCTGCGGGTAAAAGGCACTGTGTTTTACCTGCGGATTTTCCGCGGATTTCCAGTGTTTTTTGTGCGGATTTCACCTGCGGATTCCTATTGAGGAACAGGTGTAAAACGCTGCGGAATCCGCACAAAGAATTGACATGCTGCAGAAAATACAACGCAGCGTTCCCGCGCGGTATTTTCCGCACCATGGGCACAGCGGATTTGGTTTTTCATATGTTTACATGGTACTGTAAACCTGATGGAACACTGCTGCGAATCCGCAGCCAAATCCGCACCGTGTGCACATAGCCTAATTCTAAAGGTATGTGCACACGCTGCGGAAAACGCTGCGGATCCGCAGCAGTTTCCCATGAGTGTACAGTTCAATGTAAACCTATGGGAAACAAAAATCGCTGTACACATGCTGCGGAAAAACTGCACGGAAACGCAGCGGTTTACATTCCGCAGCATGTCACTTCTTTGTGCGGATTCCGCAGCGGTTTTACAACTGCTCCAATAGAAAATCGCAATTGTAAAACCGCAGTGAAATGCGCAGAAAAAAACGCGGTAAATCCGCCATAAATCCGCAGCGGTTTAGCACTGCGGATTTATCAAATCCGCAGCAGAAAAATCCGGAGAGGACCAGAATACGTGTGCACATTCCTAACCCTAGCCCTAACCCTAGCCCTAACCCTACCCCTACCCCTATTCTAACATTAGTGGAAAAAAAAAAATTTATTTATTTTTTTATTGTCCCTACCTATGGGGGTGACAAAGGGGGGGGGGTCATTTATTATTTTTTTTATTTTGATCACTGAGATAGATTATATCTCAGTGATCAAAATGCACTTTGGAACGAATCTGCCGGCCGGCATTTTGGAAGATGGCGGCGCCCGGGAGAAGACGGACGGGACCACGGCTGGATCGGTAAGTATGATAGGGTGGGGGGGGGACCACGGGGGGGGACCACGGGGGGGGGGGGGGATCGGAGCACGGGGGGGGGAATCGGAGCGCGGGAGGGGTGGAACGGAGCGCGGGGGGCGTGGAATGGAGCGCGGGGGGGCTGGAATGGAGCACGGGGGGGTGGAACGGAGCACGGAGGGGGGTGGATCGGAGTGCAGGGGGAGCGGACACGAGCACGGGGGGGAGCGGAGCACAGGGCGGAGGGGAGCCGGAGCAGTGTACCGGCCAGATCGGAGGGCTGTGGGGGCGATCGGTGGGGTGGGGTGGGGGCACACTAGTATTTCCAGCCATGGCCGATGATATTTCAGCATCGGCCATGGCTGGATTGTAATATTTCACCCGTTATAATGGGTGAAATATTACAAATCGCTCTGATTGGCTGTTGAAAGTGAAACTGCCAATCAGAGCGATCATAGCCACGAGGGGGTGAAGCCACCCCCCCTGGGCTAAACTACCACTCCCCCTGTCCCTGCAGATCGGGTGAAATGGGAGTTAACCCTTTCACCCGATCTGCAGGGACGCGATCTTTCCATGACGCCGCATAGGCGTCATGGGTCGGAATGGCACCGACTTTCATGACGCCTACGTGGCGTCATGGGTCGGGAAGGGGTTAAATAATAATGTTAGAAAAACTACTACATTTCTAATGGAGGTATTTGCTGATTCGCTATGTCGCTTTCCTCAAGTGCAGGCATTGCAGGACCTTAGGTATCCATGGTTACGACCACTGCCAACTAGCTAACTGTCACTATATCAGTGGTCGTAAGTAACCATGGATACCTAAGGTCCTGCAATGCACATGAGGAAAGAGGCATCGCTAATCAGTGGAACTATACTAAATTTCTAAATGGAAGTATTTGCTAATATTATTATTATTATTATTACATCTACTACATATTGTGATAAGGTCTTGAAGATCAGAATACCCCCTTTAAGCAGTTAAAAAAATCATTTGTAAACAAAACAAAACAAAAATTGTGTTGTAATTTTCAGAGAGCCATAATGTACGGTATTTAATTTTTGGGCCATGGAGCTATGCCAGGGATTGTTTTTTGTGCCCCGAACTGATATTTTTATTGATATCAATGTGGGGTAAGGTTTTGATTACCTTTTATTAAATTTTGTGCTGTTGCAACGGTCGAAGCCGAAATTCTGGAATTTTGATTTTTTTTTTTTTGTCATTGCGCTAGTTACTGATCGGATTAATTTTATATTTTGATAAAACAAACTTTTCTGAATGCAGCGATACCAAATCTGTGTGTTTTTAATTTAATATTTAAATAGGGGAAAAGTGTGTGGGAGGGGTGAAACGGAACTTTTATATTTTTTTTTCTTTTCCACTTTTCACTGTATTTGTAAGTCCCTTAAGGGGATTTGAATTCGTAAGCGTCTGATCGCTTGTGCTATATACAGTATTGTATATAGCAAAATCCATGGTCTCCCAAGAACACCAGCCATGGACTTGGCTTTCACAGGGGTGCTGTCATGCCAGGCACAGGGGTCTTCAGCAGACCACTGGTCATCATGACAACCCATCGGTGCATCACGATCATGTCACGAGCATAGAATGATGCGACCCCCTGCCTGCGTGCTGTGTATGCCATTATCATATGATGGTAAGAGGTTAAAGGCTATCTGTCCCCAGGTTTGTGTCACCTAATCTGAGAGCACATTTCAAAAACCTGACCTGCACATCCAAACATAGACTAAGTGTGAACAGGTGCTGAACCCAGAGTCGCCAACTCGTATATAGTTAAGTAAATAGGGCAGCACACTGCAGCGCCAAAACATGCAAACTTGAAAACACGAAATTTAAACTGCATTACTGCACTAGAAATATGAAAAATGAGAGCTTTTAGCGCATAAAAATGGCCAATTTTATGTGTACCTCGTAGCCACTTTACGGCATCTCTCTTATACGAGGTCCTACGCTTGACCTACCTCACTGAGAGTAAACGTCTCCATCTGAATGGGTACATGTGAAACCTCTTCTTAGACTCAAATTCTCTCTCTGTGGAGGGGTATTGGACCTACTATAATTAAAACACCTGAAGCTAGGAGGCGGGGAGTGCACGATCAGAAGGCTAGAGAATACATTTCAAAAACCTGACCTGCACATCCAAACATAGACTAAGTGTGAACAGGTGCTGAACCCAGAGTCGCCAACTCGTATATAGTTAAGTGTGCTGCCCTATTTACTTAACTATATACGAGTTGGCGACTCTGGGTTCAGCACCTGTTCACACTTAGTCTATGTTTGGATGTGCAGGTCAGGTTTTTGAAATGTATTCTCTAGCCTTCTGATCGTGCACTCCCCGCCTCCTAGCTTCAGGTGTTTTAATTATAGTAGGTCCAATACCCCTCCACAGAGAGAGAATTTGAGTCCAAGAAGAGGTTTCACATGTACCCATTCAGATGGAGACGTTTATTCTCAGCGAGGTAGGTCAAGCGTAGGACCTGGTATAAGAGAGATGCCGTAAAGTGGCTACGAGGTACACATAAAATTGGCCATTTTTATGCGCTAAAAGCTCTCATTTTTCATATTTCTAGTGCAGTAATGCAGTTCAAATTTCGTGTTTTCAAGTTTGCATGTTTTGGCGCTGCAGTGTGCTGCCCTATTTACTTACCTAATCTGAGAGCAGCATAACGTAGAGACAGAGATCCTGACTCCAGCAATTTGTCACATACTGGGCTGCTTGCTATTTTATTAGCAGGAGATAATTAGAGGACTAGAAAAACTGCTGCCATATAGTCCTCCATAGTCATGCGCTCTGTATAACCACACCACCACTGATTGGCAGCTTTCTGTCTATGCACAGCGTACACAGAAATCTACCAATCAGTAGTGTGGACGGTGTTATACAGAGCTCAGGACTAGTAGGTCTGCAGCAGATAAAGCAGGAATTTCATCAACACTCCAGCAAGAAGCCCAGTAAGTGAAATATTGCTGGGATCATGGTCTCTGTTTCTACATTATGGTGATCTCAGGTAGGGAAGCAAAAATTCAATTTAAAAATATATAAGTATTAGATGCAATGCATAGGGCAGAAGAGAAGGCACCCTAAATCTAAGTACTGAGACCAAGGTTTCTCCCCACGCTAAAGTGCATTTTACGTAATAAAATGATAAACGGTGGTGTATTGTGGAACAGACGGTGAAGTCATCGCACGTTACACTGCTACGCCCTTTTCACCACTTCCTCTTAGCTTCCAGCACATCTGTCACTTTCGGTCAGGACAAGAATGTCTTCTTTTACTTGGGGGGGCTCATGCATCTTTATGAAAGGGTTTACCATATATAACAAACATTATAGAAGAGGTCAGTGGTGTGGCCGTCCACTGGGTCACATGTGAGAGTCAGTGATGCATTTGCTAAGTACCATAAACGGTGCTGTGGCCCAAAGGACCCCCTATTATAACAGCTATGGGTTTAGCAGTCACATGGACATTCATTACTGGAGATGAGCGGATCTGACCGAGGTCGAAGTCAACAAATCACATGGATCTTACAGGGACTTTCAGTTTGCAGTAAATTTATTCTCTGTTTAATTGAATGTCCATAATTATGATTTGGGGTTTGGACAGATAAATGGAAGATGTGGAAAGGAAAAAGAAAACAAATAATACAGTACACCCCATATGGTCCTTGGGGCTTCTTATTACTGCCACTGGCTGCATCTTCACACTAGGCGTGGATTTATGATTAGGCCCAGCCGGACGTCCCACCCTAGAGTGCATGTCGCAAGTTCACAGCGACCTTACAACGAGCCAGCGCAGAGATGTCCTAGGCGGTTTCTGTACATGCGTATTGTATGGTCGCCCTGGGTCTACTCAAGTCTACAAGTCCTGGCATAACGTGCATATGCAAAGTGCAGCAGCGGTAAGATGCATCGAAGAACCGTACATGGGGACAGCGAGCAGCAGAGGTGGCCGAAGAGGTGAATTTAGAGAAAGAAAAGAAGAAAAAACATTTTTGAGGGCCCTGCACTTTTCAGCCAAATGATAGATAACCTCCCATCAGTTCGCTGAATTTGGGCAAAAAGAATTCTGGAGAATATGGATTTCTGTAAAATTTGAGTAGAATTCAATTCCATTCAATTAAATTGGCTCAACATTAGTCATTAGCTCCATGACTTAGAAGACGTATAGAAGAAAGGTGGACCACTCTTTCAAAACTCCAGATAAGACAATGGTATAGTGACTGCCAGCGATCCTTAACAATATAGAAAACCAGGTTCCAAAATTGTATGAAAGATCTAAAAAGAGTTTGAGAATTACAGTCTATGGAAATACAGAATTTTAAAATTATTACCTGGATTTCCAGTATGGAATAATTAAGCGGATCTTAGGATTCAAGTAACATGGATGACAAACTATTACTGCAACCGAACAGCAAATAAACTATTATAGAATGCTGGATGTCACCATCAGTCCTAAAAACTGAATCCTTTACCTTTTTCAATAAATCATAGAGGGCCAGATTTACTACAACCATCTAACTTCAAGATGGTTCAGATTAGATAGTCATAGAAGGAGTTACATTTATCACAGTGGCTCATGCTGGACAATACATTGTAGTGATTCAGTTGGTTTATTTTGCATCAATAATTTTCACAAAATTTTGAAACAATTTACTTGTGCAATTTTGCCAATGCCCCTTAATGCAAGGTCATGTCCCTAATGTTGAGAGTCAGGATAAGAGTCTAAGGCTATGTTCACATGGTGCGTTTTTTTTTTAATGCGAATTTTCAGCTGCGTTTCACGGTACCAGCAAAGCCTATGATACTTCAGAAATCTCATGCACACGCCTTGCTTTTTCTTCTTCCCGTTTTGCCAAAGCGCTGCATTTTTGCAAAATGCAGCATGTCACTTCTTTCAGCGGTTTTTACCCATAGTGGTTCAGTAGTGTAGACCTGAAACCAACTGACAATCTGTGGGTTGACCAGAAGAGGGTGCTCACCACAGGGGATTCCCTCACAATTAGGGATGAGCGGACCTGTGGATGATCGGGTTTGTCAGGCTCCCCTATTTTTAATAACCAGCTAAGGCAAAAGCAGCTGGCTAGAGGCTGATATTGAAATTCTGGGAAGGTTCACGGATATTGGCCCCTTCCCAGCCTAACTAGACCAGCCTTTAGCCGCCCCATTAGATGGGCCAATTCTGGAGCTTAGCCTCAACTCTTCCTGATTGCACTGGTGTGGTGGCAATCGGGGTAATAGTTTTTGTGGTTGATGTCAGCTGTGTAATGTGTGTTACATACACACAAAGCATCAGCTTACCTGTTCCTTCTCCAGCATATCAGATTTCCTCAAAATCTTCATTGCATAGACATGACCAGTGTCTTTCTTCTGAACCAGTCTGACCTACAAAAAAAATATATATATGAGGCACTTGAGTAGATTTTGGATTCACCTTTATTTTCGCTCTACTCAGATTTGTGGTTTTGATCACTTTATTATGGGTGCAGTAATGCCGCGGTAGCACCGTACGCAGTGAAGAGGCAGTGACCCACAAAGTTCAAACACGAAAGTCTCTTTAATGTGTTAGAACACACATAAAGGTGCATAGCATTTTATAGTACACGTCATCAAAGTTCAATACACACAGTTGCATCTTGTGCCCGTTTCATAGCACTACACATCATATGGCTTTTAGATTGCAGTCCCTAAACATGCCGGACCTCTCCTTGTCAAGTATCCGTGGGGCAACCGTACGCCATATTACAGTCTCCAAACACAGCTTCACATGTTGCAGACACTACACACGCCAGTCCTCCTCTGACTAGTTCCCATGGGTGTCCTGCAGCGCTGTATCACAGACTCTTTACTCACACAGCCGTACACAGCCCAGGATATCCTCCGGATAGCAGCCAGGCACCATATTCACCTGTTTGCAATCGTTACACATGCCGGTCCTCTTTCGGGCACAGGACATCCACCTCCGGGCACAGGACTGTCCACATCTGAGACCAGATACCATGGACGACTTGCATCACTGTGTACACTGCGGGTGCCAGGCTATTCAGCTGCCATAGCTGCTGGCTCCGCTGGCCTGTGCTGCTTCACACACACAGCCAGCGCTCTGCAGACCTCTGCTCTGCACAACACCATGCACCAGACTGACACCGACGTTGCACCTGACACAACCATACCTCTTACTGCAGGGTTTTTAACAAACCTGTGGCTTTCAGCCACATGGAAAACCTGGGCACGAAATCCGTGACTGCCATGCACACCTATGGACTTCAACTGTCTCCATGCACAACCTGGGGAAAACACACAGCGACCTCTACCTGTGACATGAGTCACTGCCTCACAGTGCATACAATAATGCATTGGGTCTTACCTCTCCAAAAGCTCCTCTTCCTATTACTTTCAAGGACTCAAAATCTTCTAATCCCAAACGTGTTCTTTTCAGTCGTAGAAACTCTGTTTCTTTTCGTGCATGTGCCGACCGTCTCATCTTTTTCTAGATTTAGATGCAATGAAAATATATATATTAGCTTGTGATTAGCTTCTAATTTCCTAGATCTACAGACTGCAAAACATTCTATCCTGGCCACTGCTTCAAAACATCAGATAAAGATTTCAGATGACCAAATTAAATTGTATGCAGCACTGAAGAAGAAATATTTATTTTATTTTTTACCTTAGCGGTTACCAGTTTCTAGTAGTGCGCCCCTCCTTGTTTATACAGATTACTTTGACACGCCACAGATCACTTCCAGTGATTTTTGCAGACCCCTGAAGAAGCCCTAAGTTGCACATTAGATGCCTATCATTTTTATTGGGTTACAAGTCTCTGCTCAACCATACTCCACTTCCATATGTGGAAATGTGCCGACAGTAGTGATGAACGCAAGCGCTCGTTACTCGAGTTTGCCGAGGGTGCTCTGGTATGCACAGATTAGCGAGGGTGGTCAAGTGAGATTTTCATGTCCCCATTTTCACAGCTGTTGAGCAACCCCTGCATGTTCAGGGACTCGAATAGCTCACTCGAGCACCCATGCTACTCTGTGTGTACCCAAGCACCCTCGGCAAACACTTGTGCTCATCACTAGCTGACTGGTTTCGTTTTAAGTCAGCACCGTAGGTCAATATCCATTTTGATTTTCTATGCAGCGTGTTGAGGAGATCTGGTAATACCTCATCCATTTTGCTACAATATTACACAGCTGATTTTTCACCTGGAAAATCTGCACAGCTTCTGCCATGTGTGAACATATCCAGGATGCAGTTGGGTTACTGGCGCTGACGATATAGCTCCTGCACAAAGCCAACACATGGCGCTGCGCATCTGTCCATACATGGATATTTGGTACTGGATAAACATGGAAGAAACTTGGTGCCAATAAACATATTTTGACTTTTCTTGGTAATTGCTGCAGAGAAGATTGTCTCATTTCTTTTCTAATAATTAGAATTCCTAGGATTTTTCTCAAAGCATGTTAATTGTGAACAGAATGTCCTTTTACATCGGTGTCTGGATGGAAGTATTAAAACCAGCAGCGAGCTGTAAAAAGAAGTATAAAAGGGACACTAAATTGGATAGATAAAATATGATTTTATGGGGAAATAAATTTCCTATAGTTGTAGTATATTCAACCATTGACAGCAAACACACGGCCCATGGGCCTCATGTTACCCCTGAATCTGTCATCTGTGGCCAACAGAGTTCTCAAAACTTCCTCGGGACAGCAGAAAGGCTGAAGGAGGAACGCGCCGCCACCCCTTAACGACATCATGTCAGAGCAGAAGCGCCCTTTCCCACACTGCTGGATCGCCGTTTGTAGGTGAATATAGAGTTTTTTTTTTTATCCCTTCCCGCCATCCACCATAGATATATGGCGCAACGGGAGGCGACTTTCCGCAAACCGCTGTACATGTACTGCACAATGATGGTATCACTTGCAAGCAGCTCCGGCAATGGCAATGACCGGTATTACCGCTCATCGTGGCCATTTAACCCCTTACATACCACCAGGGAAAACGGTATCTACATTTACCCGGCCAAGTTTGAGACCCCTGATTTATGGGATGACAGATCTGATAACATTAGAACCTTACATGTAATTTTAGAACAGATTATTGATACCTTTTGTCTTCCAGGTCAATAGCAAAAGTACTGACCCTAAGCAATTTGGTAGAATAACTTTATCATCATCACTGGAAACAGGCAAATTGTACTCATCCTGAATCAGTTTCATTTTACGCCGTAGCCATGTAATGTACTGGGTAATCTGAAGAGTGGTCAATGTTTATTTACCTTTAAAACATAATAAAGGGGTCTTCACATCACAAAGTGATAGGATATCCCACTTTATCATCCGTGGGGGCAGGGGCAACCCCTTGGATTACCACCGATCTTGAAAATGAGGTGGTCAAAGACTGAAAACTAGTATTTGTGAATGGCTGCAAATAAAATGCTCCTGGGAGTGGAGAGGAAGTAACAGCAGCTTTGCATAGCAGACGTTGGATTTCCTCATACTCTTCGGAAAGGTGTGGCAACAAGTAAATATACATAGTGTATATAGGGATAGCAGGTCTGCAGGCTGGCACTCTCCAGCTGTTGGGACAGTAGGCGCCATAGCAGCTGGAGAGGCACAGATTACAGATCGCCATATCTTTATTATCTACATATGTGCTCATGTTGTCACCTCTTACCAGCATGCGCTCTCCTGCCAAGGTGAGAAGACTAGCAGTTTCCCATCTAATCACCCCATCTGTTCATTGTGCATATTGTATACATTTAAAGGGACTCTGTAAGCCCAGAAGGACTGTTCAAATCAAGTACAGGCCCTCGGAGCGTCCTTCGCGTGGTCAAACAATGAAGTGCAAATTCCCACCTACAGGTTTCACGTCCATCTCTGCCCTTCTCTGGCTCAATAAGGTCAGTGCTGTCAATCAAAGAAGGAGGAGGGGTATATGGGAAGGTGCACTTAAAGGTTTGGCTCCCCCAAGGGTGCACCAAGCAAGAGTACTTGGTTTGAACAGTCATTCTGTGCCGACAGATTCCCTGTAAGCTTTACTTACACCGCACAATTATCGACAATGACAGTCCTACAAAGGTTCCTATAGAGGCTGCCGATCACAGAAAAATGCTTGTTTGTTGGGTGAAATTATTTTTTCTACAAAATATCATCGGTTTCAGGACCTCATCCTAAACAGTATCTTTGCTGATCAGATCAATGGCACCCTATTCACACTAAACTATTATAGGTTAATCAGGGTCGATCTGAAGTGAGGTCTGTCATGTTGCCAATAGGGGGTCATTCCACATGTATATTGTGCAAAGTAAAAAACAAACAAACAAAAAAAAAAAAAAACACACTTTACCAAACCTTATAGCGCCCCCACACACCCAAATAGGAGGATCAATCAATAATGGTTTGGCCAGCAGCTATCTTGCCCGATTCCTCCGTACACAAGAGCGCTCGCTCTTCTTTGCTCTAGGGATGATATAATATTGTTTCTCAATTATTGACCTGGCTAACAATCACATGAAGAATGAGCAAAACACGAGTTTGTCGGGTGATATGTTCTCGACAGCACATGTTATGTACAAACAGGACATGTGCAGCCAAGAACAAGGATATTCTGGCTTTATAGAGTGATTGTATTGCCGATCACTGTGCACAGTACAGTCGGTCTACACAGGCTACGTAGCCGATTGGTGGACGTTTAATGGCTGCAGTCAGATAGTGCATAGGCGTGAAGGCTTTCCTTTTTCTAAAATATTATGCTTTGATGCAGTTACATCAAGTGCCAGTAAGTGTAGAGTCTTGGGTGGCATTTTCAGAACCCGCCAGGTGTTTTCTTTCAGACTGGGTATATGATGATTTTTTGTACTATATATTTTGGGTTTTGTGTATATTAAAGGGAACCTGTCACCCCAAAAATGGAAGTTGAGCTAAGCCCACCGGCATCAGGGGCTTATCTATAGTATTCTGTAATGCTGTAGATAAGCCCCCGATGTATCCTAAAAGAGGAGAAAAAGATGTTAGATTATACTCACATGGGCGGGCGGTCCGATGGGCATTGTGGTGCGGTCCGGGGCCTCCCATCTTCTTACAATGACGTCCTCTTCTTGTCTTCATTCTGCGGCTTCGATGCAGGCGTACTTTGTCTGCCCTGTTGAGGGCAGAGCAAAATACTGCAGTGCGCAGGCGCCGGGCCTCTCTGACCTTTTCCGGCACCTGCGCACTGCAGTACTTTGCTCTGCCCTCAACAGGGCAGACAAAGTACACCTGCACCAAATCCGCAGCGTGAAGACAAGAAGAGGACGTCATTGTAAGAAGATGGGAGGCCCCGGACCGCGACGTTCATCGGACCGGACCGCAGCGGGACCGCCCCTTGGTGAGTATAATCTAACCTGTTTTTCTCATCTTTCAGGGTACATCGGGGGCTTATCTACAGCATTACAGAATGCTGTAGATAAGCCCCTGATGTTGGTGGGCTTAGCTCAACTTCCATTTTGGGGGTGACAGGTTCCCCTTAAGTGTATAAAAACAAGTAGTCCTCACAGGATTAAAAAAGGATTAAAAGCTACACCTAAATTCACAAATTTCTTTTGTTGCTTCACTGCATATATAATTAAAGGATGGCAATCTGCGAAAGGTCTTGATGAAAATGTATTACCCTTTGAGTATCTACAACTGCCATGTAAATCTATGTATCTCCATGGTAACAGACAACAAACATACCCCGTGTAGTCTGATGCTGTAACCATGCTCACTTCAATACTTCTAGCCAGTTTACCTAATGTATGGTGAAAGAAGTGTGCGACAGAGCAGGGATTGCCTACAATGGAGGTCTGAATACCGGATTTATAGGTCTGCTTAAAAGAACAAGAATGACAAAAGCTTTGATAACACAGACAGGCAACATAAAAGGTGAATACACCGACAACGGTGAGAAGATAACTTTAACATGTAGGTCACTGTTTCTTGGATACAGATTTTATCACCCCTAACTAATGATATATGGTCATCCATAATTCATTCAGGTAAGTACTGTAGCTACACTGTTCTCTTTACCTCTTCATCTCGGAGGCCTTCTTCCTCCATGACTTTCTCCAGTCTCTTCTGTCTAAAATCAGAAGCAAGAGTAGTGTAAAAATGCTGCACAGAATTCACATGATTAACCAGACATAATAATCTACAGAGAAGCAGCTTGTGCAGACAAATAATGGCAGACATAGTGAGAATGGCAAAAATCCCTTTGCAAACTGTGGATTTTCAGGGGTTGCTGTTCTGCACTGAATGCACATGAGTTTTCAGCAAACCTTCCATTATTAAATCTGCATATTTTTCAAGCATGCGTGAATGGGGCATATAAAACTGTACTAGCATGCACTGGCCAGATATAGGCACGCAATCTGCAGTGACAGAAACAGGATGAGAGACATTAGTGACGTCCACTGATGAAGATTCAATTGAGGACAGAGGCACTGCTGTCACTCACCCTACTTCTATCGCCATGCCCTGAAGATGATTATTTCAGGGAAAGAGATGGCGTTCTCAAAACCAGTGACTGTGGCAGTGCCCACTAAAGATGCTTCACATCCCCATCACCTTCCCCGAAATTAATTAGTAAAGCAGAAGTGCATAGGGCTTAAAGATAGATATCTATTGAGGGCATTATAGGTATTGGACCAGCCGTTTAACGTGCTTACTGGTGAAAAGTGTTTTGTTTCTCTTCACCTTCTCACATACATGGCCATGACAGCTATACCTTTATTTTTAACTAAACACCAGCATATGAGGTAATGTTTTGTTTTTTTCCGTTTTATTATAGGTTAAATGCAGAAAAAAAAAACAATTGCCCATTTTTATTCATACAGTTTATTGATCACCATGAATTAAATGTTCACTGTATTGATTACATGAAGACCAAATATGTATAGGTTTTGTGAGGTTAATTTACAACGTGTATTAAACGGGAAACGTGCAACACTGAACCACAGGTAGTACCTTATAGAGCAGGAAGAACAGCACATAGTGATAACGTTTGGTGCGAGAGGATTTAGCATTTTAATTCTAAAAATCCCTGCTCATTCTATGGTTAGGAGTCCAGTGGGTGGTCCCATGAAGTGATTGATAACCTTCGGTGCATAACCGTCAATCTCTGACTAGAACTGCCCACTGGACTCCTAACCATATAAAGAAGGGATTTAGCTAAAAAGCTCAAAGTACAATTAATATTTTCCCAAAATCCTGCACATCACTCTGCTCAACACCTCCATCATCACAAGCTGCCAGCAGACCAGACACCAAAGCCCCAATTTATCAGCGTTCTCAACACATTTCTGGAGTAAAACACTTTTGGAAAGTCACAAAATCTTTTAAAAGCTTGACGTTACACAAAATTTTAGCAATTTATAGCATTTACTTGCCATTCCTGGCCAGATGCGCAAATGTGAGCAGAACAGGGCTTGGTGATGCCCAGCCGACAAATTCTTCACATGTGAAGCTATATTAGTGGCATTACTTACGCCAGTATGTGCCTCTTAATGAATTAGGCGCATCTTATGCCACTACTCCCCTTGATTAAGATTGAGGTGGACAACGCCAACCTTAATGAATAGGGCCCAATGTTCACGTGACACTTTCCCTGTAAGGCATGTTGTATTCTGCACAGATTATATGGGGATTCAGCCCAATGTTTATAAGACCCTCCAAATACCGTACCTTAGCTCTCGCTCTTCATGTTGGGTTATGAGGTTACTGTAGAAGTTTTCCAGCGTCATCTTGGTCATGGTAACACGTTCCTTGGTGTGGTTGCTCATTGGAAAACAAGGAGTCTGCTCAGTCATAGCCATGTCTACCTGTATAGGAGAAATATGGTCGGAAATTAGATTTTTCTTTAGGTTAGAATTAGTCACAGGCTGAGAAGAAAGAAACAAAACTGAACACGATATTGCCACATTCTCAGAGTTGCTCAACACATTTCTCATGTACTGGAATGTGGCCGTATTTTGGTAACAGTAATTACGAGATGCAGGACAGGTATCTTCTGCCAAAGGATGTGTGTGACCCAGTATCAGATGTATCCACTGTTGTACCCGATCGATACATAAATACGCAATGGAGAAAAGTCAGCCATTTTTGCTTTAACTATAGCCACAACATGAACAGACAAGGCCAAATCATTTCTTCTACATAACCTATATGGTATATATAGGAAATACAGCGCCCAGATAAATAACGCTATACACAGCCCAGATAAGCAGCATGCACAATAAAGTTCATACTGGTGATCAAATAAGTGCATCGGATGATGCATCAGTGTCAATGGCTGCTCACTTTTCCCAGTCCTGCATGCTCTGTGCCTCGGGGTGATCCTCGACTCTGTCCTCTCTTTCAAGCCACATATCCAAGCCCTTACTTCCTCCTGCAGGCTCAAACTCAAAAATATTTCCCGGATCCGCGCATTCCTCGACAGCGAAACCACAAAAACACTAGTGCACGCCGATATCTCACGCCTTGACTACTGCAACCTCCTACTCTCTGGCCTCCCCTCTAGCACCTCTTCAATCCATCCTACATTCTGCTGCTCGACTAGTCTACCTGTCTCCCCGCTATTCCCCAGCCTCTCCCCTATGCCAAGCCCTACACTGGCTTCCTATCGTCCAGAGGCTACAGTGCAAAATCCTTACTATGACATACAAAGCCATCCACAACCTGTCTCCTCCATACATCTGTGACATGGTCTCCTGGTACTTACCTACACGCAACCTTCGATCCTCACAAGATCTCCTTCTCTACTCCCCTCTTATCTCTTGTTCCCATAACCGCATCCAAGACTTTTCCCGTGCTTCCCCCGGACTCGAACTCTCTACCGCAACACATCAGACCCTCGCCTACCATAGAAACCTTCAAAAAGAACGTGAAGACTCACCTCTTCGAACAAGCCTACAGCCTGCAGTGATCCTCAACCTACTGAACCGCCGCACAACCAGATCTACCCTCTCCTAGTGTATCCTCACCCATCCCCTGCAGACTGCTGTGAGCCCTCGAGGGCAGTGTCCTCCCTCCTTCTGTACCTGTTAGTACCTTGTTTTTTTACTCATGTTTATTGTATTTGTCTATATTTACCCCCTTTGCACATGTAAAGCTCTTTGGAATAAATGGCGCTATAAAAATGTATAATAATAATAATAATGTCCTGTTACAATCACATTATCACTGTAGGAGATTACAAGTCTCAGCAGCCAGAGGTTGGCAGAATAGGGGGCAATCATCATTCAATGTCACAGACCACCGCAACAGCTTGCGCTGGAGGGGTTAGAGCCAGGAATAGACTTTCTTCTGTTCTTCTATAACATCCCCTTTCTACACTTAAAGAAGCACAACCATCTAAATTTTTTTTTTTATTGAAGATGTTGGCCACTTTAGCATTTATGACTTATCCTTTGGATAGGTCATCAATGTCTGATCGACAGATCCACAACTGAGCATTTTCGCCCAGCCGTCACAGTGAACAGCTGATCGGCTGGGGTGCTGGGTTTTGAACCACGACCGGTCAGACATTAGGATAGATCGTCAATGCTAAAAAGTAGTGGAAAACCTCTTTAGATGTGTGTATATGTGCATGTAATGTTAATATACTCACCTACCACTGCTCTCTGGTGTCCAGTGCCGTCACCGTTCTGCAGCCTGTCCTCTCTCAGAGTGGGGCCTGACCCAGAAGTTGGTTTTACAACATAAGCCTATGGGGTGTCAGAGCGAGGCTCCATTGGCTGACATTGTGAAAGAGCGTAGAAGGCACTGGATAGTCATATATAACTAGCGTGTAAACAATCACTGGAAGTAGCAGCAGACTGACAGTGCAGGAGCATGGGAAGCTGAGTAATGCAGGCTTTACTTTTAGGAACCACAAGCAGAAAGATGAAAAGAACATTAAATATCAGCAGGAATCAGCCGTACTGGCATTAAAAGGAACAGTTCTCTTTTTCTTTGACGTTCCTCCATTCTAAAGTTATGCCTCCCAGGAATAAAGATGCAAGTTTTCCCTTTAACAAACTGGGCGTGTACCACTAAACTTCTCCATGGACGTGTGCTTTGATTGGCCAACGTCGCAGCAGGAAAAGCAAACGCCCACAGAGGAGTTCTGTGGTATACACCCATTTGGCTGAAGGGAAAAGGTTTATCTTTATCTTTTATAACTTTGGCATTGATGGGCACAGAAGAAAAAGATAAACCATTCCAGAATCAATCAGTGGAGTAGCGCCAATTGGAGGATTTAATCAGTTTAAATTAAAAAATCCAATGAAAGGTTCTCTTTAAAGGGAACCTGTATTAGAGTCATGCTGCCCTAAACACAGGCTGCATGAATAGGAGACTGGCTGTATGACTCCCTCTATCGGAGATATGCTGTGACGTCTCAGAAAACAGTTTGTAGAGATGAGCGAATAGCTTTGGATAACTCCTTATCAGAATAGCTATAGCACTTACCGAAAAGCTGCCTCGGGAACCCGGATACCTGGAGCGCTCCCAATAATCAGCTGTTCAGTGTCCTAGCTGCATGTGTTGCTCTCCATGCATGTGTTGTGACAGGGAACAGCTGATTATCGGGAGCGCTCCAGGTTCCCGAGGCAGCTACTCGGTAAGTGCTCTAGCTATTTGGATAAGGAGTTATCCGAAGATATTCGCTCATCCCTAATAGTTTGAAAAGCCAGTGAGAGACCTGGGGAATAGGGGAGAGATCTGAAGTCCTTTTGGACCCCAAGTTGATTTTTTCCCCCACTCCAAATGACTAACCAGTGTCTTCCCATGTTGGAGAGACCTGTTAATCAACGGGAGAGGATAGAAGTTGGCTGGGGGCCACAGTGGACTGGTCAGGTCTCTCCCTATAGTCAGTGGTCAAATTTTCAAACTAGGTTTTCTCAGAAACGCTGCAGCATTTCAGAGAAGGACAGACATGGCGGCAATCACACAGCTAGGCTCGGATTCATGCTGCCCGTGGTTTTCGAGCAGTATGAATCTAATGACTTGTTCCTTTAACCTTTGATGGAATTTATGACGGAATCTGTGAACCTTGCCTGACCTGTCATCTGCATCAGAGCAACTAGGCTAATAAGGTGGACAGAAGATGCTTATATCAATCTTTCACTGGTGCAGCCTCAGACTAATAATCTGTATTCTGGAGCATGGGTGGAACGGTACATCTAGGCAAGCAGATTATCCTACAAATACAGATTCCTGATTATCTGCCCTTACAAGTATTGCTGCAATCACCCAAACAATCAAATTGCTTGGTTGTCATGTGATTGGTGTGTTAATGCTGGGAAAAAGAGAAATCATTGTTATTGACAATGTAAGGTGCTGCCAATAACAGGATACTAAATGGGGACAAAAGCAGACAAAAGCATCACATTAGCGAATGTTCTGTCACCATTGTTATTCGCCGGCCTATGCAAATGCCACTAGTGATGAACGAGTACGGTATACTTGTTGCTCGTGATTTCCCGAGCACGCTCAGGTGTCCTCCGAGTATTTTTTAGTGCTCAAAG
Organism: Ranitomeya imitator; assembly: GCF_032444005.1. Lineage (NCBI taxonomy): Eukaryota > Metazoa > Chordata > Amphibia > Anura > Dendrobatidae > Ranitomeya > Ranitomeya imitator. The sequence goes on along the minus strand of NC_091284.1, from coordinate 216,810,179 downwards.
ATTTAGTTTTCATTGCCGCAGCTGAATGATTTACATCTCTTAGCCAGCTTGATTACATGTGGGGATTCCCTAGCAACCAGGTAACCCCCACATGTACTTATGCTGGCTAGCAGCTGTAAATCATGCAGCTACGTCAACAAAAATTAAATCTCCGAGCACTTAAATACTCGGAGACCCCCCCCGAGCGTGCTTGGGAAATCTCGAGCAATGAGCATACTCGCTCATCACTAAATGCAACATCAGCGAGAAGGCGACACCTATATATTATTTCATTTCTGGCAAGTCTCCATTGACGAGCAAACCCAACTGATCAAAAAAACCGCAACACCGCCATGTAGAGGGTCACATAGAAACAAGGGCTGCGGAGTCGGTGAGCCAAATCTCACACTCCGACCCCACAGCAGTGCCTCCTACTGAGCATGTACATAAAGTGAAGCACAGATTCATCTCTACGAGAAGCCGAGATCCTCAGATCAGGAACAAAACAGACATTTATAGGACAGTTCATAACTTCCCCAAATTAATATGAAGTATTCAGGACATAATGCACTGCACTAATGTACCCAATTTATTACATATTTTAGGAGTCGGAGTCCATTTTATACAGACCACCACAATGGACACCAACTCCATGACTGACCCCACAGCCCTGATAGTAATCGTATTTAAGGGTCTTCATAGCTACTACAAAACCTGGAACCCTCCTACAGCTCACAACTTGCTAGAGGGTCCAAGTCAGGCACACTTCAGGTTGGGCGTGTGGGTTGCTAAAATGCAGGCAAATTACAGCTATGATCGACCAGCACCACCATGTCATCAAGACAGAGCTGGGAACCACAGCGTGAGGTAACGCTGCACAACACAGCACTGGCACAGAGGTGTTATATGACTGTGTGCATGAAGCCTTTCCAGGAGCTGAGGGAGAACGCCTGGGCCCTGCTTATATACAATATTCAACCTTGACCCTCCCACATTCCTGACTCCTGTCATCTAAGTGCATGCGTCTAGACAGGCGAACTCAAAGAAACCTCCATTCACTGACAGACAGCACCTCAGTACTAGCACCCAAGAGCCCATAACACATTCCATACAGGGCGGCCATGGCTGAAGTAAATGTTTGCACCTGGGCTCAGCCTTACCTCAGTTAGTCATTGGTACTAACAAAGCAGGAGCAAGTCTACCTAGATAAGACACCATGTTTAGGTGGCCACACAGCCAGACTTGTGTGAAAAGTCAGCACAAGAAGGAATCGGACACCTTGAAACAAAGCCGTAATCCATCATAAAATAGCCGTCTACTTGCACCTAATAATGCTCCCTAGAACCTGTTAGGACGCTGTATTATAAAGTCCATCGCCACGACGGAGGCCTGTCAGAGCCCATTATGGTCAGTAGGGTCAGAAAGCCACTACAGGGATCTGGCAGTACTAGCAGATGTGAACAGAGCCTTAGTCATTTTTCTTTCCTCAGGCTTCAGTTGCTTGTTGATGGCCTAAATAAGCGGAGTATACTGCAGTATTGCATATAGCAAAAAAAATAAAAAGTTACCTGATGGAAACCTGGCTAATCCATTATATGACAAAGAATAAAAAATGCATCTTAATAGATTGTAATGCATCAATCACAGCTTCTTATAAAAAACAAAATTATGATTCTGGTTTGAACATGACTTAAGGTCAGCTTCTGTACAAATCTACCAGGAAAACAGTAAAAAATAAATGACTCATACCATGCCCCATCAGATAGGGGAGGCATTCTCCACTATAGCATTGCTCTAAAGCTACCGTCACATCACATTTTGCCCTCAAGCCAGAAAAAAAAAAATGTCCGACTGAGCATAGTGTCCATAAATTTGAGGTGGGCATCAGAATGTGGTCAACTGCATTTTTGTGCCCACCTCATAAAGTAGGACACTGCTGAAAACAATGTCTGACAGAGCACAAAAGCGTACGTTTCATTAAAGTGAAAGGCCATGTCGGTGGATACGTCCAAATCAGATGTAAGACCTGACAGAGCTACTGACGTTTGACTAAAACGAGATGTGAACCCGGCCTAACAGAGCCAGTGGTGCACTGCATGGAGGCTATACTGCTCTGTCCTAAAAGTAGGCAAAAGTCTGTGTCATGAGCCTAAATAATGTCAAACAGCGCAAAAACATAAAAATCGATATCAGGGTCTACTTTTTAAAAGGGTGGAGTGCAACCCATTCACCACCAGGAATATCACGATAGCGCCATAGACCAATCTGTTGGCATTTCTACATAGTTATTTTTTTTTCTCCTGAAGAAATTCTCAGGCGTCTGTGCAAGCAACTTTGGATATGGATTAAGTCTTGGATCAAATAAGTAGTAAACGTCTATTTGACAAAAAAAAAAAAAAAACACACACAATACACTGACTTCAAATGTGAGATATTCCCTAAAAAAAATGGCGCTGTCAATTTTGTTGGAAAAATGAGAAATCACTGGTCAACTTTTAACCATCATAACGTTCTAATAAAACATAAAAAAATTTATGTTTACAAAATTGTGCTGAAGTAAAGTACGGTAGACATGTGGGAAATGTTATTTATTAACTATTGTGTGACACCACTCTCTGATTCAAAGGACACAAGTTTTAAAATTGCAAGATTTCCAAAATTTTTGCCAAATTTCCGCTTTTTTCATAAAGAAACGCAAGTCGTATTGAAGAAATTTTAACACTAACATGAAGTACAATATGTCATGAAAAAAAAAAACAATTCCAGAATCAGTGGGATCCGTGGAATCGATTCAGAGCTATAAATCTCAAAGTGACAGTGGTCAGAATTGTAAAAATTAGCTTGGTCACTAAGGGGTTAAATACAAAATGTAAGAAACTTGCATAATCATTATAGTTCTCACTTGCAAACTTAATGAGTCAGTGATCAGCAGACAAAATACCATAAATATGAACATGTGCAAACCAGCATAGAAAACTATGAAAAAATGAATAACTAGTGTACACAGGATGCAAAGGTACTAAAGGCAAGCCAGAGGTCTGATGTAGCTAGATGAGAGGCCTCTGACGGGGTGTATAAAGCCGGGTTCACATTGCGTTAATGGCGTCCGTTAGACGGACTACAGAACACCGCGGCATAACGCGGTGTAATGCAGTCCGTTAACGCCGCCATTAATTCGTATGTCGGACGCATTGCTAGCTGTGGGCGTGCGCTAGCGATGTGCAGTCATGGAGTGACGGACCCCGAGACGCGGGCTGCAGCGTTTCCGGGTCCGTCACTGCTAGAGGAGATAGAGCTAGCAGATGCTCTATCTGCGCTAGCGCGATGGAATGTCGGCACTTGCGTTAACAGCAGCCTGTTAACGTATGTGTTGAACGGGATGCTGTTAACGCAATGTGAATCCGGCCTAAGGGGCAACGTTTCAGGATGTGAAGTCAGTAGAAAGACTTTTAGGCCATGCAATGCTCTCCTAAAAATGTAAATCTGCAAAGAGCCTCTTTAATCCTTTAACCCTCGGAGCGTTTATTCTGTTTTGCGTTTTCGTTTTTTTGCTCCCCTCCTTCACAGAGCCATAACTTTTTTTGTTTTTTCATCAATATGGCCATGTGAGGGCTTATTTTTTGTGGGACGAGTTGTACTTTTGAACGACACCATTGGTTTTAGCATGGCGTGTACTAGAAAACGGGAAAAAAATTTCAAGTGTGATGAAATTGCAAAAAAAGTGAAATCCCACACTTGATTTTTGCTTGGCTTTTTGGCTAGGTTTACTAAATGCTAAAACTGACCTACAATTATGATTTTCTAGGTCATTGCGAGTTTATAGACATCAAACATGTCTAGGTTTTTTTTTTATCTAAGTGGTGAAAAAAAATTCCAAATTTTGCCAATACAAAAAAAAAAAAAAAAAATGTGTGCCATTTTCTAGTACCCGTAGCGTCTCTATTTTTAGTGATCTCGGGTTGGGTGAGGGCTTATTTTTTGTGTGCCGAGCTGACATTTTTAATGATACCACTTTTGTACAGATACATTCTTTTGATCGCCCGTTATTGCATTTTAATGTAATGTCTCGCGACCAAAAAAAAAAAGGTAATTCTGGAGTTTCGATTTTTTTTTCCTTGCTATCGCCATTTAGCAATTAGGTTAATCCTTTTTTATTGATAGATCGGGCGATTCTGAATGCAGCGATACCAAATATGTGTAGGTTTGATTTTTTTTATTGTTTTATTTTTAATGTGGCGAAGGGGGTGATTTAGGCTATGTGCACACGTAGGAAATGTGGTGTAGAATTTTCTGCACTAAACCTGCATCTCCTGGCAGAATCCGCAGGTGCGTTTTTTGTGCAGATTTTACCACTGTGGATTTCTATAATGGAGGGGTGCAGAAACGCTGCAGAACTGAACAAAAGAAGTGACATGCACTTCTTTGAAATCTGCAGCGTTTCTGCGCAGATTTTTCTGCACCATGTGCACAGCTCTTTTTTTTTCACATTGATTTACATTGTACTGTAAATCACAGTGCAGTTCTGCAGCGTTTCTGCTGCAGAAAAATCTGCTGCAGTTCTACACTAAATCTGCATCGTGAGCACATACCCTTAAACTTATATAATTTTTTTATATTTTTAAAACCATTTCTCTTTAAGTTTTGGCATGTTTCAATAGCCTCCATGTGAGGCTAGAAGCTTCCACAACTTGATTGGCTCTGCTACATAGAGACGATACTCAGATCGCTTCTATGTAGTAGAATTATAGCATTGCTATGAGCGCCGACCACTGGGTAGCGCTCATAGCAATCTGGCATCAACAACCATAGATCTCCAAGCAGACCTCTGGTTGCTATGCCGACGAACCGATGACCCCCCCCCCGATCACGTGACGGGGCCAGTGGTGCGCGTATTCCCGGCCCGATGGCCAGAAGCACACGTTAAATGCCGCTGTCAGAGTCTGACAGCGACATTTATCTAGTTAGTAGGCGCGGGTGGATCGCGATTCCGCCCACGCCTATTGCGGGCACATGTCAGCTGTTCAAAACAGCTGACATGTCTCCGCTTTGATGTAGGCTTGCCGCCGGTGCCCACATCAAAGTGGGGGTACTGCCATTGGACAGGATAGTAAGGGGTTAAAGAGGAAGCAAATTGGAACTCTAGTTCCACCTATTGAAGCAGCAGAGTTGAGCGAATTTTTTTCGAGCCCCCTCTTATTCGGCAACCTATAGTGCTTACCGAAGAAGCTGCAGAGGTAACCCGGATACATGGAGCATGCCAGCTGATTGGTGGCACTATTGCATGCGTCACACAGTCGCGACACAGGCAGCTGCGGCACCGGATAGCTGATCAGCTGGCGTGCTCCACATATCCGGGTTATCTCTGCAGCTTATTCGGTAAGACAGAAACGAAAATGTGTATTTTTACCACCTAAATGTCTCTAAAGGTACCGTCACATAAAGCGACGCTGCAGCGATCCAGACAACGATCCCGATCGCTGCAGCGTCGCTGTTTGGTCGCTGGAGAGCTGTCACACAGACAGCTCTCCAGCGACCAACGATGCCGAGGTCCCCGGGTAACCAGGGTAAACATCGGGTTACTAAGCGCAGGGCCGCGCTTAGTAACCCGATGTTTACCCTGGTTACCAGCGTAAAAGTAAAAAAAAACAAACACTACATACTTACATTCCGGCGTCTGTCCTCTCCGGCGCTGTGCTTCTCTGCACTAAGCGCCGGCCGGAAAGCAGAGCACAGCGGTGACGCCACCGCTGTGCTTTCCGGCCGCTGCGCTTACACAGTGCAGAGAAGCAGAGCACCGGAGAGGACAGACGCCGGAATGTAAGTATGTAGTGTTTGTTTTTTTTAACTTTTACACTGGTAACCAGGGTAAACATCGGGTGACTAAGCGCGGCCCTGCGCTTAGTAACCCGATGTTTACCCTGGTTACCAGTGAAGACATCGCTGAATCGGCGTCACACACGCCGATTCAGCGATGTCTGCAGGAGGTCCAGTGACGAAACAAAGTTCTGGACTTTCTGCTCCGACCAACGATGGCACAGCAGGATCCTGATCGCTGCTGCCTGTCAAAATGAACGATATCGTTAGCCAGGACGCTGCAACGTCACGGATCGCTAGCGATATCGTTCAGTGTGAAGGTACCTTAACTTATGAACAGATTACTACAGAAGTCATACTCCAAGGCCACCATTTGGTCATGAACTGCCATGGCAAACATCAGGACCACACAATCATGATCTGAGGGCACCAATTTGGATAAAGAGGGAGCCCCCACACTCTGCTAACCACTTATAATGATGTAGTCACTATTGACAGCAGCATCTAAGGGGCTAAACAGATTTGGATGGTGACCACACTCATTGTGGCTGATACAGCAAGTTGTCTGTTATATTGTACAGTCAGCAGCTGCTTGATTGTTACCTGTATGGGGGGGGGGCATTCTCTTATATCTCAGGTCAGTTAAAAGATGTATTGGCGGTCATTAAGGGGTTGAGAAACATTTGCTACTCCAGTCACAATTTGGTGGATTTCCATTACGCTTTTTTCCTCAACTCAATGTTGACTGTTTTCTTGATCTAATATGTCACCAGGATCGAAAACGATAAGCACAGGCCCTGAGTGAGATATCATCATAGACCAATCTGCAGGAATTTCAACATCATGTCCCCCCCACCCCCGAAATATAAATACGGCAATGTAATGGGTTGCCACTGTTGTAACAAGTCAGTTCATGAAATTTCTTCCCTACTAATCATTCCAACATCAACTAAGAGCAGCATTATTATTGAAAATTGCAAGCGTTTAGGAGCTGCAAAAGCCTTGGCCATGAAGTGACAGACTACAAAGTTACAGAGTGGGTGCTGAGGCGCAAAGTGCATAAAAAAAGTCTGGGTTTGGTGAACAAATGCCAGGAGAAAGTTACCGGCCTGTGTCAACCGTAATGCTTTGTGGATGAGGGATAGGTCTATGGCGTTGTATTTCAGAGGATGGCTTTGGCCTCTTAGCTCTAGTGTAGGGAAACCTTTAAGCCCTGTGTGGTTCCCTCTAGTGCTTCAGAATGCCAAAGACATTTTGGACAATTGTATGCATCCAATTTTCTGGGATGAGTTTGGGGAAGGCCCTTTTCTGTTCCAGAAGAACTGTAGCCCAAGCAAATTTTGACAATGTTGGGCAAATTTAGTGTCAAAGTACAGAAACACTCCAAAATTTGTGGAAAACCTTCCCGGAAGAGTGGAAACTGTCATAACTGCAAAGCAAGGACCCATCCCATATTCCAGGAAACCTGAAAGCTGATACTTGCTGCCCGAACAACAGCAGCTTCTTCCCGTCAGCTCCCTTGGAGAGAGAGGACTATCCCTATACACGCACACAGGAATAGACCTTTCAATCACTGGCAGTGGGTGGAGAGGTTGTCGCCAGGAATCCGCCTGACTAGTCTCATGCAGCTTGGTCCCCGGTCGGCTTTCAAAGAATGTTTTTCTAAAAGAAATAATACATATGGTGCCTTGAAAAAGTATTCATACCCCCTGAACTTTTTCAACCAAACTTAAATGTATTTTATTGGGATTTTATGTGATATATCAACACAAAGTAGCAATTATTTGTGAAGAGTAAAGGAAATGATGCGTGGATTTCCAAATAATTCATTCAAATCTCAAAATTGTGATTTTGGAATATGACTCTACTAGCTCCTATTATCTACTGGCTAAAATGTTTGCCTATTCTTTGCAAACTCAGAGAGATAGGATGGAGTCTGTGTACAGAAATTTTCAATTCTTGCCACTGATTCTCAATTGTATTTCGGTCTGGACTGTGACTGAGCCATTCACACATACGAATGAATACGCTTTGTTCTAAACCATTCCATTGTAGCTCTGGCAGTATTTTTGAGTCTTTTTCCTGCTGGAAGGTTTTAAGTGCATGTGGAAGAAGGAGCTCTGGTCAAATTAGTGCAAAGTAGAAATTTAAGGGATAAATGCAAAATGCTATGTGTGGCACAAAACTACCACTGCACATCACCCTGAAAACACCATCCCCACTGACAAACATGGTGGTGGCAGCATCATGCTGTGTGGCTGCTTTTCTTCACGAGTGACAGGGAAGCTGGTCAGAGTTGATAAGAAAAAGAATGGAGCTAAATACAGGACAAACCTGGAGAAAAACCTGTTAGGAGCTGCAAAAGACTTGAGACTGGGGTGTAAATTCACCTTCCTGCAGGATAACCACCCTGAACATACTGCCATAGTACAGTGGAAAGGTTTAGATCAAAGCATATTAATGTGATTGAATGGCCCAATGCTGTTGTGCAAATGGAATAGACAACAGATGGAAATTATTGGCAATTATCAAGACACACTCAATAAAGGAGTGGTTCCTGCAGGTGGGGACCACATCTCAGTACCAACCAGCCAGCTTTCTGGCTGATGTTTTGGTCACTTTTGAATGTTGGTTGTGCTTTCACACACATGGTAGCAAGAGACAGACTCTACAACCCATACAAGTGGCTCAGGTAGTGCAGCTCATCCAGGATGGCACATCAATGCGAGCTGTGGCAAGAAGGTATGCTGTGTCTGTCAGAGTAGTGTCCAGAAGGTGGACACGCTACCAGGAGACAGGCCAGTACACCAGGAGAGGTGGAGGGGGCCATAAGAGGGAGACAACCCAGCATCAGGACCGCTACCACAGCCTTTATGCAAGGAGGAACAGGAGGAGCACTGCCAGAGCCCAGCAAAATGACCTCCAGCAGGCCACAAATGCGCATGTGTCTGCACAAACGGTTAGAAACCGACTCCATGAGGATGATCTGAGTGCCCGACTTCCACAGATGGGGATTGTGCTCACAGCCCAACACCGTGCAAGATGCATGGCATTTGCTACAGAACACCGGGGTTGGCAAATTCACCACTGGTTCCATGTGCTCTTCACAGATGAAAGCAGGTTCACACTTTAGCACATGTGACAGACGTGACACAGTCTGGAGACGCCACGGAGAGCGATCTGCTGCCTGCAACATCCTTCAGTATGACCGCTTTGGCAGTGGGTCAGTAATGTTGGGTGGTGGTGTTTCTCTGGAGGGCCACACAGCCCTCCATGTGCTCGCCAGAGGTAGCCTGACTGCCATTAGGTACCGAGATGAGATCCTCCGACCCCTTGTGAGACCATAGGCTGGTGCGGTTGGCCTTGGGTTCCTCCTAATGCAGGTCAATGCCAGACCTCATTTGGCTGGAGTGTGTCAGCAGTTCCTGCAAGATGAAGGCATTGAAGCTATGGACTGGCCTGCCCGTTCCCCAGACCTGAATCCGATTGAACACATCATGTCTCGCACCATCCACCAACGTCACATTGCACCACAGACTGTCCAGGAGTTGGCGGATGCTTTAGTCCAGGTCTGGAAGGAGATCTCTCAGGAGACCATCCGCCGCATCATCAGGAGCATGTAGGGAGATCATACAGGTACGTGGAGGCCACACACACTACTGAGCATCATTTCCTTGTCTTGAGGCATTTCCACTGAAGTTGATTCAGCCTGTAACTTCATTTTTCACTTTGATTTTGAGTATCATTTCAACTACAGACCTCCGTGGGATATTAGTTGGGATTTAGGTTGATCATTTTTAGGTTTTATCGTTCACAACACATTCCACTATGTAATGAATAAAGATTTACAACTGGAATATTTCATTCAGTGATATCTAGGGTATTGGATTTTAGTGTTCCTTTTATTTTTTTTGAGCAGTGTGCAACATCGGCCGGGCTCCTGCATTTGACGCGGGCTCAGGAGTTTAAACCGCATCTTTCCCCACACTTGATGGCTGATTTAATCAGTCATCATCTGCCTTCTACAGGTAAATGAGATCACCTTATCGTTAGCGGCTTGATATACAGGAATTGGCCATGTTATGTGCTTTGTATCTCTATTTTTTACTATTATGTAGAGCAGTAATGCAATTCATATTTCATGTTTAAATGCTATAGCATTACTGAGTGCAGTTTTACATAAAAATAAACGATACATGTTTGGCATCTGTGTAGTCGTACTGACCTGAGCAATCATATTACCAGCTCAGTTTTAGCATTTAGTGAACATGGGAAATTAAAAAAAAAAAAAAAAAGCCAAAAACAAATATGGAATTGCACTTTTTTCAGCAATTTAACCAAACTTGGATTTTTGCCCACTTTTCCAGTACACTATATGGTAAAATCAGTGGAGTCATTCAAAAGTACAACTAGTCCTGGAAAAAAAAAATTCCTCATGTTACAACCATATTAATGGGGAAAGAAAAAAAAAACAGTTATGGCTCCTGGAAGAAAGGAGGGAGAAAAAAAAAAACACCCAGGGCTGAATAGGTTAAAGGAAATCCATCACCAGCTTTTTCAGTTTTTTGCTCCTTCATCTGAGAGCAGCATGATGTAGGGACAGAGACCCTAATTTCAGAGATTTATCACATACGCAGCAAGCAGCGCAGTGAAGAAAAAAAAAAAAGGGTTATCTGTTTATGTGCAGCAGTTCTAGCACTGGTCTGAATGCGGAGCCCTGTATACCCCCACCCACAATAGGGATTGGCAGCTTTCTGTGCATAGGCAGTGTAAAGCACGTGGTTGTGAAACCATTGTGCCACGCTCCAGGGAGAGCCTAGAGGGGTGTAACTAACCAAACACCTTCGCTAGACCCCTGGTAGTGGGGTTAGACTAGTCCCCAAGTGCAAACCAGGTGCTACTCCAGGACGGACCTAGGGAGATGTGGCAACTGACCCCCAAGGGGGACAGGGAAGCGGGACCGGCCAGTAGCAGGACTGGAACATAGGACAGCCACAATACGGGAATCACACTGTGCAGGTTCTGGTCTGACACTGACTAGTTCAGACTGTGCAGTTTCCAGATAGCACGCAGGACAAGTATGTCAGCAGAATGCACATTAAACTGAGACGAAAAGGGGACCTAACAGCAGGCAGGCTAGTATAAACTAACTTTGCACAAACTTTGATCAGGCACCTCTCAGCAGGTGGAGGTGCCTTAAGTAGCAAGTGTCTCTCAGCTATTGATTGGGGACACTTTAGGAGAGTGCGCACTGTCTATAAGAAACAGGAAGCATGCATGCTTGTGTCATAAGAGCGCTGCCAGGAGCTCTGCCCGACATGCACAGACCCTGAAGAGAGGAAGTGGAGGAAGGAGGAGAAGACGAGCGGCCATGGCAGTGAGTTAGTCAGCATCCTAGCCGGGGGGAGGGAGTGGAGACAGGCAAGAATACCAGCAATACAGGGAGAAAGCTGCCAATCAGTGGTGGGTTATAGCTCATGAATATGGAGGATTACATGGCAACATAATGTGGCACCCCTAGGGGTATTTGCCACAAAAATAGTTACTGACAGTAAGTACAAATACTAAAATAGCAAGACTGCACTATCACCTCCGGCCAGAAGGGGGAGCTCCAGAGACTCCCCTTGATCCATTCTGGTCTGAGAGAAGAAATGGCAGTTGGGCCAAGGAGCTGAAAGTGAGAGGTAATACAGTTGAATCTCTAACAGCCCTGTGACTGTTACCAGGCCTAAATCACCGGCCTGAGGAGAAGAGGGATAGAGAAAAAGGACATTGTGAGAACCGGGTAGCATTAATCACTACCCAGAACAGGCGCAAAGACGGATACCGGATCCGTGGCTGTATTCATTACATATAATACAGCAACCGGAAAAACGTGAGGTGATATCAGCTTCACTAGGGTCGGATGCAGCAACAGACACAGAGTTCAGCGGTACTCCTGGAGGGGGTAAGCCGATAAAAGGACTCGGGTTGCCCGTCGAACCAGGACCCGGAGGGGACAGATTGGGCCGGCAGCCAGTTCACATACAGCAGCAGGGCCACACAGATATTGCGTACAATAAGAGGCGAAGACCCCGGAAGGGTCAAAGTAACTCAGAGTTCCCATACAGACTCCGGTGACAGGACTGGTTGTAAATCCTTTTTTGTTAAAGTAAACTGGTTAAACGTTTCAGTGCCTCAGTCTTTCATTTGGACAATAGCCATCTATCCAGGATTGGGATCATCACCGCTGGGAGAACCTGCTGCTGATCAAGTAAGTGCCTGTTCCCTCACGATACCCTTTACACTGTGCATTGCCTGAGGCTACAGCACCAGGTCAAGCCACCCGTGACACCCCCCTCAAGAGACAGACCCCATTGGTCCGGTGCTGGGTACCCCGGTCTCTTGGGCGTCACAATTGGCGTCACGAACAGGATCTAGCCAGCCCGTATACCGGGTATTGTGTGTCGTGATTGGAGCCCAAAACTGTGAAAACTTGGATGAAAAATCTTGAAAATTGACTTTATTAAAGAAAAATCCATTCTCCATTGAAAACTATTGAAAGTGACTTTTCCCCATTGGTTATAATGGAGTAAAGATGGCCGCCATCCCCTGAGGTAATCACTTCATAACCGTTAGGCACGAGACTGTTAATTGAGCTACGCCATCACCTGAGCCCCAGTCTAACTGAAAAACTTCAGAATCCGCCATTACAGAGCGCGGTGGGTGGGAGCAGCAGGGGGCGTGTCATTGTGGGCGGCACCAAGCTGAGCGCTCTGACATCAGAGCAAGGGGAAAATCGATCCTGCTGCACAGCGGAACGAATCTACACTATCCCGACGGAAGCAGAGGACCGGAAGGGTCCGGATTAACTAAGGTGGCACAGTATGTCGCAGCACGGAGACGCTAATGCAGCTGAAAGACAGAGTGTCGATAGAGAGTCCGGTAGCGCAGCGGTGCAAGGAGTGGCGCCCATCATGCCGGTGCTGATGCCATATACCCCGGGTGGCCCATGGCTTCCAATGTATGAAGGTGAGCCTAATACCCTTGACGATTTCAGAGAAAAGATGCTGGCCCATTTTGACATGTTCCCTGTGGGTGAAGTTCAGCGTGTTAGTCTCCTGATGATGCAGTTAAGTGGCCATGCTAAGCGAGAAGTCACAGCATGGGCAGCTGATCTAAAAGGCACCGTTGAACGCATATTTGCTGGATTAAAAGCTACATTTGAAACCACTGCCAGCAGCAAAGCTAAAGTACGATTCTTTAATTGCAAACAAAAAGTTAATGAGGGCGTGAGAGACTTTGCCTTAAACCTGCAGGAAGCCCTTAAATCACTTACACTGGCTGAACCCATTTTTAACACCGGAGCGGTTAAACTGCTAAGAGATCAATTTATTGAGGGACTCTACACCCCTTCTCACCGGGGGCATGTGAGCATGCTTGTTTTTAAGAACCCTGAATTGACATTTGCGCAATTAAAGGAGAGCGTTATACGTCTCCAGCTGGCAGAGGCACCTCGGGATCAGGATCCTGCGCAACTCATGGCAGAGGCTCCTCAACAACATGGAGTACCAGTGACATCAGCTATGTCCGGGGCCATTGCTAAGCCCCTGGGGCCCAGTACTAATGAGGCTCTTCAACAAAAGCTTGACTCTTTAACTGATGTTGTTGCTTCAATGGCTAAAACCATGCAGGAGATGAGAGGACCCAAGATGGAGTTGTCAAACCGTAGAGAAGGTGTTCCATGGATGAGACCCCGGAGATACCCGACATGGAGAGGACGACCCCGCGACCGCTACCAACCGGATGGACAGCCCATTTGCCGCCGTTGCCAGCAGCCAGGCCACTTTGCACGAGATTGTGATTTAAACGGGAATCCCCTGGGAATGCGGGCCGCTTCGCAGGAATGAACTTTCAAGGCCCAACACCCTGGCACGACAGGTACATCGGAGGACGACCCATTATCCCTATCGTGCTGGACGGAATGCCCCTCAACGCTTTGCTGGACACAGGTTCCCAGATTTCATCTATACCGTATATCCTTTATAAGAGGTACTGGGCTGATGCAGATATTGATAAAGGGCCCTCTGATGTTGAACTAGATATATGGGCCAGTAATGGTAAGTTGGTACCGAAACTAGGATTCAGGGAGATGACCATAAAGATTGGTAAAGTAGAATTGAAGAAACAGGGTATAATTGTTGTTGATGTTGACCGGCGGAACTGTGAACCAACTGTATTGATAGGAATGAATGTGTTAGAGAACTGCTTTTCCGAAGTCATTTCTGTCTTACAGCAAATTGCTGAAACTGCCCAATCCTGCCAGCAGAGAGTTCTCCGGAGGGAAATAAAAGTATTGATGTTAAGGCAACAGGTAGAAGTTGCAGGTGGAGAAATCGGCAGTGTGAGGGTAAGTGATCCAACATCTATTGTAATCCCACCAAAAACAGAAATGCTGGTATGGTGTAGAGCAGCCATTGGTACTAAGGGACGAGATTATCAAGCCTTAATAGAACCAGTGTACACCGACAGCAGGCCCACTATACTCACAGCACGAGGGATAGTCGAGGTACACCGGGGACGAGTGCCGGTACGACTTTTGAACTGTGGAGAGGAAGAGGTCACTTTGCCAAGGTATGCTACAATGGCAAAGCTATATACTGTTGACAACAATGCCATCACAACCATTGAGCCCTTAGAACCAACCTGTCAGGTGGAAGGCAATGGCTCAGATGGAGAAATGGAGGATTGGTGCCAACAGCTACACGTGGGCATAAATTCAACACCTACCCATCAAAAACAAGGGGTGTATAGGCTAGTGACGGAATATGAACAAGTCTTCAGTAAACACCCATTGGACTTCGGACGGATAGAAGGGGTAGAACACACAATCCCCACCAGTGACCATCCCCCAATAAAAGAAAGATATAGACCCATACCGCCCGCTCACTATCAATGTGCAAAAGATATGCTGAGGGAGATGAAACAGGCCGGGGTAATAAGAGACAGCTGTAGCCCCTGGGCGGCCCCTCTAGTGATTGTCAAAAAAAAGGACGGAACCATGAGAATGTGCGTAGACTACCGGAAGATTAATAACATCACCCATAAAGACGCCTACCCCTTGCCTAGGATAGAAGAGTCCTTAACTGCTTTGAAATCTGCTAATTATTTTTCCACCTTAGACTTAACAAGCGGGTATTGGCAAGTCCCTGTGGCTGAGCGAGATAAGGAAAAGACGGCATTCACCACACCAATGGGTCTATGTGAATTTAATCGCATGCCGTTCGGACTCTGCAACGCATCCGGTACCTTCCAGCGGCTGATGGAATGCTGCCTCGGACACAAGAACTTCGAGACCGTCCTCCTGTACCTAGATGATGTGATCGTCTACTCAAAGACTTACGAACAACACTTAATAGACCTGGCAGAAGTGTTCGAAGCCTTATCCAGGTATGGCATGAAAGTCAAGCCATCCAAATGTCACCTTCTCAAGCCAAAGGTACAGTACCTGGGACACATCGTGAGTTCGGAGGGAGTAGCACCAGATCCCGAGAAAATAAGCGCCATAAGGGATTGGCCAAGACCTACCAGCGCAAAAGAAGTGAGACAATTCCTGGGATTGGTGGGTTACTATCGCAGATTTATAAAAGGATTTACCAAGTTGGCAGCACCCTTGCAAGACACCTTGGTAGGGCAGACGAAGAAACCTTCAAACCGAAACCCTCCTTTTCAGTGGAACGACGAAAGGGAAGACTCCTTTGAACAACTAAAGAAGGCACTAACCGGAGAAGAGGTTCTGGCATACCCAGATTACCATCAACCTTTCATCCTCTACACCGATGCCAGTAATGTGGGACTAGGAGCGGTGCTGTCACAAAAGCAAGAAGGTCGGGAGAAAGTCATCGCCTTTGCAAGTAGAAAGCTCCGGCCTACTGAAAGAAATTCAGAAAATTACAGCTCCTTCAAATTGGAACTACTGGCAGTAGTTTGGGCTGTGACTGAACGTTTCAAACACTATCTGGCCGCTGCAGAATTTATTGTCTATACTGACAACAATCCGTTGACCCACCTGGACACAGCCAAATTAGGTGCGTTAGAACAGCGATGGATAGCCCGGTTATCTAATTACAACTTCAAGATCAAGTATCGAGCAGGTCGCAAGAATGGAAATGCCGATGCCCTATCCCGGATGCCACACTTGAGAGATGT
The DNA here is from genome assembly GCF_032444005.1 of Ranitomeya imitator. Lineage (NCBI taxonomy): Eukaryota > Metazoa > Chordata > Amphibia > Anura > Dendrobatidae > Ranitomeya > Ranitomeya imitator. The sequence continues at coordinate 216,794,198 of NC_091284.1, read as the reverse complement.
GGAAGAAGAAACGGGGGAGCTTGAAGAAATTGAACTACCAGCCTTCCATCATCCCAAGGCAAAACATCATCAGTCAAGTACCTATCAGAAACGACAAGAGGTGAATTTAAATCCGTTAGCACACCATAGATGGGCTGACACCCAAGACAGCAATCCGGCTGTGAAGTTGGTGAAGGAACTGTTAACTGAGCAAAGTGCATATCCCGATGAGGATGCCCCAGAAGAGACGCATCAACTCTGGAAAGAGAGAGGCAAAATGTTCCTGTATCAAGGGAAGCTCTGTAGAAGGTACACCAATCCGAAAACACATGAATTGGTTTGGCAGATTATCGTGCCTAAACAAGATGTCAAGATGGTCCTCGAAGCTTACCATAATGGTGCTGGTCACTTCGGTTGGAAAAAGTTAGAAGTACTTCTAAGAGAAAGATTTTATTGGGTCGGGATGAGAAAATCAATCGAACAGTGGTGCAGAAATTGTGGCCCGTGCAACCTCAGAAGAAACGATCAAAAGAACCAAAGAGCACCACTGCAGCCCATAATCACCAAACAACCACTTGAACTTGTAGCCATGGACCACGTGAAGTTGACACCAAGCCGGTCTGGCTATGTCTATGCCTTGACCATCGTGGACCATTATTCACGCTTCTTGGTAGTAGTACCCGTACAAGATCTGACAGCAAAAACAGCAGCCAAAGCGTTCCAAACGTACTTTTGTAGACCCCATGGATATCCGGAACAGGTTCTCACCGACCAAGGTACAGCCTTTGAATCAGAGATCTTCAGAGAATTCTGTAATATGTATGGTTGCAAAAAGATCCGGACGACGGCCTATCATCCACAAACAAACGGCTTATGCGAGAAGATGAACCATATTGTAATAGAACTACTAAAGACTTTACCTGAGGCAGAAAGGAATCAATGGCCAGAGAAATTGCCTGACTTGGTGGATCTGTATAATCATGTCCCGGTGAGTTCCACCAATTGCACCCCAGCTTACCTTATGCGTGCAAGACCCGGCCAATTACCAATCGATCTAGAAATGGGAATTCTGAAACCAGACGCAGAAGTCCAAGACTCCAATTGGGATATCATACGGCAAAAGCAGTATCGCCAAGTGCAAGAGAGTGTGGAAAGAAGCCTTCAGCAAACTAGAGAAAGACAAGAGCGAACTTTCAACCAGAATGCTCTAGCGACCCCATTAAGACCAGGTGACCAAGTGCTCAAGAGAAATCGTCGAACCAATAAACTGGACAATCAGTGGGAAGCCGTACCCTACACAGTTTTACCAACAAGAGTGGATAATCCTAAAATGTGTCTCATTAGCAAAAACGGAGGCTTAACATCTGTACTAGTGTCAAGAGACAATCTTAAATTATGTCCGGAAGCATTGAAAGAGCCAGACGTTGTCCAGCCAGAACCAGAAGTTATTCAACCCATACAGGTTCAACCAGTAAAGGAAAAAGAAGAGGAAGTGTATCACACCTGTATAGGAGACTTTCCCAAAACCCTACTAACATACCATGGTGCAGTAGTGGTTCCCATGGTGGCCTTTTACCCAACACCGAACCCAATACCAGAAGTCCCAAGACAGGAAGAGGCTGACCCCGTACTACAGGAGGTTCCAGGCCGGGAAGAACAGATTCCTGGTCAGAGTAATCCCATTCACGGTGGACTTGCCAACTCCATAGTCGTGGAATTATCTTTAGCAGAGCGGGTAGATACTACATCCGCAGTAGACAGTAGTACACCACATGAAGAGATACCGCTATTACGTAGATCACAGCGTAGTACCCAGGGTCAATTACCGGCCAGGTATGCAGATTACCAACTATAAAACTATAGTCATTGTTATCATTCTGCAACGTTTAAGCCCAGTGCCTACAGAGACTTGTCTGTATGAACTTATTGCATATTCTTGAACTTTTTATCAGCCCGGAGGCACTAAATCAAAGCTCCGGAAAGACTGCTTTTTGAACTTTGCTTTTTGCTCTTTTTGAACTTTCTTTAGACTTTATATTGATAACTCCGTTGGAAAAATGGAACTAAATTCCTGGACACTAAGTACAGTGCCTTTCCTAATACCTTCAAGGATAGAACTGTATTAATGGACGCTATTTGAAGTGACTTTTTACAGAACTCTATTTTTGTTTCCTTGAGTGGTTTTTGTAACTTTTCATTTTTAAGACTCTGTACATATTAATTGTTATTTCAAAATGTTATTGTCCCACAGTCCCGGAGTACTGTTCTTAACTAAGGGGGAATGTGGCACCCCTAGGGGTATTTGCCACAAAAATAGTTACTGACAGTAAGTACAAATACTAAAATAGCAAGACTGCACTATCACCTCCGGCCAGAAGGGGGAGCTCCAGAGACTCCCCTTGATCCATTCTGGTCTGAGAGAAGAAATGGCAGTTGGGCCAAGGAGCTGAAAGTGAGAGGTAATACAGTTGAATCTCTAACAGCCCTGTGACTGTTACCAGGCCTAAATCACCGGCCTGAGGAGAAGAGGGATAGAGAAAAAGGACATTGTGAGAACCGGGTAGCATTAATCACTACCCAGAACAGGCGCAAAGACGGATACCGGATCCGTGGCTGTATTCATTACATATAAAACAGCAACCGGAAAAACGTGAGGTGATATCAGCTTCACTAGGGTCGGATGCAGCAACAGACACAGAGTTCAGCGGTACTCCTGGAGGGGGTAAGCCGATAAAAGGACTCGGGTTGCCCGTCGAACCAGGACCCGGAGGGGACAGATTGGGCCGGCAGCCAGTTCACATACAGCAGCAGGGCCACACAGATATTGCGTACAATAAGAGGCGAAGACCCCGGAAGGGTCAAAGTAACTCAGAGTTCCCATACAGACTCCGGTGACAGGACTGGTTGTAAATCCTTTTTTGTTAAAGTAAACTGGTTAAACGTTTCAGTGCCTCAGTCTTTCATTTGGACAATAGCCATCTATCCAGGATTGGGATCATCACCGCTGGGAGAACCTGCTGCTGATCAAGTAAGTGCCTGTTCCCTCACGATACCCTTTACACTGTGCATTGCCTGAGGCCACAGCACCGGGTCAAGCCACCCGTGACACCCCCCTCAAGAGACAGACCCCATTGGTCCGGTGCTGGGTACCCCGGTCTCTTGGGCGTCACAATATTTACTAGTACTACAGTGATAATCTCCTGATAATAAAGCTGTGATTTTTCAAAACTACAGCAAGTCGCACAATGACATCACTGGAATCACAATCTTTGTCCCTACATTATGCTGATCTCAGATTTGGTGGCAAAAACCTAGTGACAGATTCCATTTAAGATCTATGGATTTGTAATTGGATGTCATAAAAGCTCCTGTTACAATGTGTTGATGTCCCAACACCTTTGCACATATATTTTCAGGGCCTGGAAAAGAACGGAATGACTATTGCTACATATAAACAGGCCTTGGCGAACATTTACGAGTTTTTACATAAACAATGGTTCCCACGCCCAAGAAATATCTGACAAAACGTGTCTGAAGAAAACAAAACTGAGCTACCGAGGCATTCTAGAACTATTAGGCTATGTGCACACGTTGCGTTTTTTACCACGGAACCGCAGCGATTTTGATGCTGCGGGTCCGCAGCAGTTTCCATTGCATTTACAGTAAACATGTAAACCAATGGGAAACCGCAAACTGCTGTGCACATGCTGCGGGAAAAACCACGCAGAAACGCAGCGGTTTACAACCCGCAGCATGTCACTTCTTTGTGCAGAATTGCAGTGATTCTGCACACATAGAAATGCATTGATCCGCTTACTTCCCGGATGGGGGTGTGCCCACCATGCGGGAAGTAAGCGGATAATGTGCGGGTGGTACCCGGGGTGGAGGAGAGGAGACTGTCCTCCAAGCCCTGGGAACCATATTTGTGGTAAAAAAAAAAAAAAAATTAAAATAAAAAATAATGATATACTCACCTCTCCGCTGCACGCGGCCGTCCAGTCTCAGGTTTGCTATGCGAGCAGGACCCGCGGTGACGTCACGGTCACACGACCGTGACGTCACGAAGGTCCTTCTCGCATAGCATCTTTGGAACCGGACCGCCGCATGCAGTGCCGAGGAGATCGGGACGTCAGAGGGCGAGTATAACCATTTTTTTTTTTTTTTTAACATTACTATTGATGCTGCATATGCAGCATCAATAGTAAAACCAGTGCAGGAGTAAAACCCGCAGCGGAAACCGCAAGACAAACCGTGATAAATCGACAGGGATAACCGCAGCGGTTTTGCCCTGCAGATTTATCAAATCCGCTGCGGGAGAACCCGCAGGGACCCGAACCTACGTGTGCACATAGCCTTACATGACAAGGTGCAGACGGTCGCTGGCCCATAGCTGCTGTCCTTACTAAGCTAGTGTTCTAGCAGGTGGAGAAAACCTGGACTTCATTCAGACAGGAGCATGGATAGAAAACCTGTACGGAGGAAAATAGTGTGGAAAGCAGGACTGCTGTAACCACAGGGGAAAGTTATGGAAAAAATTTACAGGCGATTCTCACAAAATTAGAATGTCATCAAAAAGTTAATTTATTTCAGTTCCTCAATACAAAAAGTGAAACTCATATTATAGAGAGTCATTACAAACAGAGTGATCTATTTCAAGTGTTTATTTCTATTAATGTTTATGATTATGGCTTACACCCAATAAAAACCCAAAAGTCATTACACTGTGTGCAGAATTATTAGGCAAGTTGTTTTTTTGGATCACATGATACTTTTTATACATGTTGTCCTACTCCAAGCTGTTCAGGTTTTAGAGCCAACTACCAATTAAGTAAATCAGGTGACGTGCATCTCTGCAATGAGGAGGGGTGTCTAATGACATCAACACCCTATATAAGGTGTGCTTAAAGGGAACCTGTCACCCCGAAAATCGCAGGTGAGGTAAGCCCACCGGCATCAGGGGCTTATCTACAGCATTCTGTAATGCTGTAGATAAGCCCCCGATGTAACCTGAAAGAGGTGAAAAAGACATTAGATTATACTCACCCAGGGGCGGTCCCGCTGCTGGTCCGGTCAGATGGGCGTCTCTGGTCGGCTGCGGCGCCTCCCATCTTCATTCCAAGACGTCCTCTTCTGATCTTCAGCCACGGCTCCGGCGCAGGCGTACTTTGTCTGCCCTGTTGAGGGCAGAACAAAGTACTGCAGTGCGCAGGCGCCGAGCCTCTCTGACCTTTCCGGCGCCTGCGCACTGCATTTGATCATTAATATACTGGGATACAGCACTATGTGAACAGCCAGCTTCTTTAGCAATGACCTTTTGTGGCTTACCCTCCTTGTGGAGTGTGTCACTGACTGCCTTCTGGACATCTGTCAAGTCAGCAGTCTTCCCCATGTTTGTGGAGCCTACTGAAACAGACTAAGGCTACGTTCAGACTAGCGTTGTGCGCCGCTGCGTCGGCGACGCAACGCACGCAAAAACGCGGCAAAACGCACGCAAAAACGCTGCGTTTTGCGACGCGTGCGTCGTTTTTGGCCGAAAATCGGACGCAAGAAAAATGCAACTTGTTGCGTTTTCTTGGTCCGACGCTTGCGGCAAAAAAGACGCATGCGTCGCAAAACGCAACAAACAAAAACGCATGCGTCTCCCATGTTAAACATAGGGGCGCATGACGCGTGCGTCGCCGCTGCGTCGCCCGACGCTAACTAGCACAACGCTAGTCTGAACGTAGCCTAAGGGACCTTTTTAAACGCTTAGGAAGCCTTTGCAGGGTTTTTTTTTTTTTGTTAATTATCCGAATTTACTGAGCTAATGACATTTTGGTTTTCATTGGATGTAAGCCATAATCATCAACATTAACAGAAATAAACACTTTACACATCACTCTGTTTGTAATGACTAATATATGAGTTTCAATTTTTGTGTTGAAGAACTGAAATAAATTAACATTTTGATGATATTCTAATTTTGTAAGAAGTCCCTGTAGGAATAACTACACAAGTGGCATTTTGCTATGTTTTTTTTTTTAAATAAGCAGCGCTTTACAGTACCAAAAAAATAAAAAATCAATGCGAATTCTGAAATCTAATGAACACGTTGCATTTTTTTTTGTTATGCATGTATTTTGACTCCTGCTGTGTTTTTGACAAGATGCAGCATGTCAAAAGCACAGCAAAAATGCTGAAAGAATTAACGCGCTCAAATAAATGAGTGAAAAACGCTGCAAAAATTTGCTTAAAAATGCGCGCATTGTACGCAGTGATTTTCTCGCCACCACTTTGGTTTTTGGTGCATTACAAAACACAATGTGTGAACGACACCTTAAGGCTACAGTAACACTTCCGCATTTTTTTGGTCTAAGTGCCGTCCATAAAAAGAAAAAAAAAAAATATCTCACAGCACTAAATGCTCTTTAATGGCGCTGTTCAGATGATTTTTTTTCCCCTCAGATCTAATGTTTGCCTGAAAATAAAATAGAACCATGCCCTAGTGTTATTTGTATTTTGGATGAGAGTCACCTATTCAAGTCTATGGGTGCGCAAAAAATATAAAAAAAATTAAACTCTGTATCGATCAACCATGTAGCATCCAATGTTTACAGATACATTGCAATTCTTAAACATAGGGAACGGGTTAGTGTTTCTCACAGGGTAAGAAGTTTTTGTCTGTTTTTGGTATGTCATTTGTGATACCCAAAATGCATGGGATGCATGTGCACACATAGTTGGAATCGCTGCGGATTTTTCCGCACCTGTTTTGAGAAATACGCAGGCAAAAAGCACTGCATTTTACCTGCGGATTTATCGCGGATTTTATTCGGTTTTTGTGAGGATTACACCTGCGGAATCCTATAATGGAGCACATGTAAACTGCTGCCAAATCTGCACAAAGAATGAACATGCTGCGGAATAAACAACGCTACGTTTCCGCGCGTTTTTTTCTGCAGCATGTGCACTGCGGATTTTGTTTTCCATAGGTTTACATGGTACTGTAAACTCATGGAAAACAGCTGCGAATCCGCAGTAAAATCCGCAATGTGTGCACATACCCTTTTAGAGCATTTCTACCCATGGATTTAACACATCTAAGGCTACATTCACATTTGCGCTGTGCGGGGCTGCGTCGGCGACGCACCGCATAACGCAAACAAGAACGCATGCAAAACGCATAGTTTTGCGACGCATGCATCCTTTTTTTGCCGGATTTTGGATGCAAAAAAAATGCATCTTGCTGCGTCCTAACGCTTGCTGCAAAAAAGACGCATGCATCGCAAAACGCATGCAAACGCATGTCCATGCGCCCCCAAGTTAAATATAGTGGCGCATGGCACATGCGTCGCCGCGGCTGCGCCCGACGCAGCCCGGCAGAACGCAAATGTGAATGTAGACTAATGGGGAAAATCCACACAAAACTCAGCGCACCCGCAAGAGAAATTCACATGCGACGTTCTAAAGGTGCACCGCGGTCTGGCATGGGGAAACAGAGAAAACACAAAAGGGAAGGCGATTTCTAGGAGCGCCATCCACTTTGCTGGCACTGGAAGGCTATGTTCAGACTTTTGGTGCATTTTTTTTATGCTGATTTTAGCCGCGTTTCGCAGTACCAGCTATGTCTAGGAGATTTCAGAGATCTCATGCAAAGCCTTGGGTTTTGCAAAATGGAGCATGTCACTTTTGTCAATTCTTTCACCCACTGAAAGTAATGGGTGGGGAAAAAACACAGGTACCTGAGTTTTTTGTGCCAAAAACTGAAGAAATAGAATCAGATTTTATTTTTATGGCACTAAACTTTATCAGCAGACAAGTGTACCATGATAAAAATGCAGCAAAAAAAACCCAAAACCCTGCTTTTTTTGCAGCTAGTTTCTTACTGCCAAGAGGGCAGGTTTTACTGCAGAAAAAAAAGCAGCAAAAACGCAACGTGTGAACACAGCTTAAGGCTACTTCCCTACGATGAGCTGTTGGTGAGTTTTTGACTGTTTTCTGTGTCAAAACACAGCGTCTTACACTTCCAGCAAAGTGGATGGGATTGATAGAGATCTCCTGCCCACCGCGCTTCTTTATAATGCAGCGTAAAGTGACCTGCAGTGCGGCTTCACAACTGCAGCATGTGAATTTCTCTGGATGGTGCAATAAGTGTTCGGTGCAGCATTCCCCCATAGAAATGCATTAGAAGCGGAAATTAGGCAGGTAATAAAAATAAATAAGACACAATCTGCAGCGGAAACGCATCAAAAGCGCGGTAATCTGCACCTAAGTGTGTCAGAGTGCAGCGACAGGAAGTATGGAGAGCGCTGGAGAGTTGTGAAGCGGCAGCAATGAGCCCCGAGCTAAATCCCACTGATCCCCTGTGGGGAGAACTGACAGCTGCCGCGGGGAGAAGGCGCCTCCGAATATGAGCGACCCGGGGAAGAAGAGGCCACAATTCCAGCTGAGGCGGAATAAGCGACTGATTGCACATGTTTACTCCAAAGGTCGTGCGACCGATAATATATTGGGGTGACAACAATTCTGTACAGACCGTTTTCGGACTTTACTGTGACATTATGGACCAGTTATCTCTTTTCCTCAGTTTTTGGGTTGTTCCAGTACAGAGGAAATAAACACGGAGAACAAATCGTGCGCAACTGCAATAAGGTTGGGGAGAAATACTTCATATTCTGGAACAATTTCAAGGGTGCCGACACTTCTGGCCATGACTGTATGTAATAAAGTCCTCGTGCCGATAGTCTGTCCGACTGCTTTTATTCGCTTCAGGTCTCCAAACACTTTAAACCAGTGGTCCCCAACTCCAGGCCTCGAGGGCCGCCAACAGTGCAGGTTTTCAGGATTTTCTTAGTATTGCACAGGGGTTGGAATCATCACCTGTGCAGATGATCACATTACCACCGATGCAATACTAAAGAAATCCTGAAAACCTGCACTGTTGGCGGCCCTCGAGGCCTGGAGTTGGGGACCACTGCTTTAAACCCTTTAATAGAAGTGACCGGGCTAAAGCTGCCATAGAAACGCCTGAAAAAGCTGCTGAAAGGCGATGATCCCAAAGACTCTTCCTGCAGCCAAACTCTGCGCCATCGTGTGCACAGACCCCTAGAACAGGCACACAAGGGGGGTTTGAGGATTTTTTTCTGGGAATCAGTTTAAAACAAAAAACACGTTGAACACTTCTTCTTATTAACGTCTAAGGGAAATCAAGGTTTGGGGGATTTTAGAAAGAAAAATACAACATTTGATATGAGCAGCAAACATTTAGAAAACGTCTGGTGGAAAGAAGAGAAAGACTCGTGTCACTGCCTTCAGGGGTCCGGCGCCAACGTCCCCCACCAAGTCTCCATGTGACCAGACCCTTACACACAGGGCGACATTCCCCGGAGGAATCGAGATGGTGGGATTCCTGTGTGGCCGCAGAGCACTGACCCCCTGAGCTTCACACATCCGGGGCCAGTGGGTGACATACAGCCTAAGCCCCCCCGGCTCTGCAGACCCCACAGGGCACAGCCTGAGCCATCCCCTGACAGGACACACTGATAGGACAGCACAGTGACCTATGACCTCCAGGTGTGCTGACACTACAACTCCCAGCCAGAAGGTGGCGCATGACTCCTGTACGGATACAGGCACACACACTTCCCAGGGGCAGCAGTGACAACACAGACCGTCCTGATGACTGTGCCCGGGCTGTACAAGCAGCGACCTGCCCGCAGCTGCCTATGTACACTGCATACCACACACAGTTCTAAGCCTCCCCCACGTATCGCTTTTTGGATCAGTCCAACCACAAACTCCTTGTCGCTCTAGAACAAACCATAAGTCCTAGAGGGTGACTACAAAAACCCAGTGCTCCGCATCCTGGTAGTGTCCGCTCACTTCCCGCCTGCCCCCGCGCACGGTCCTATGAGCCCGGCGCCTCCCCGGTACCTCACTTATATCGGGGCTCGTACCCTACAAGGTCTATGCCAGTCCTGTACTCACCGGCCGAGCTTCTCAAAAGTTACCGTAGATGCGGTCTCCTACTGAGCTGAAGGACCTTTGATGATGTCATGATCATGTGACCAGTCACGTGTGTGGGCGGGGCGAGGTTCTGCTTGTGTCTCACCTCCATGCTGTGCACAGCCCTGGTCCTTACAGAGACAGACTCTGCTGTCGAGCTGACTAGCGCCTATTTCCCGCCTCTGGGAATGCCCCCTAGTGGTCAGGTCCTGAATAGCACCGCACAGTAAAATGGCGCTTTTTCCTGTTCTGTGCTGAGGGCTCCTCTGCGGCCATGTCTGTCCAGTGATTGCATGCGGCCGACTGCTAGAAAGTGACTCTTCCCTGTGGCAGGGCCGTCAGCCGTCCAGAAATTGCTAAGTGCAGGGAAAACGAGCAACTTTACAATTCACCTCTTATTAAATGTCCTCCAGAAAGGAGGGACGTTTACATTGCTCCTGGGTTACCGGCCTCCTCTTCAGAGTGGCAGGGTGACCTAGGTAAGGGCTGTCCAGCCTGGCAGGATCCAGCCCACCTCAGTGCCCCTGTGCTGTGTGTACCAGAGACCACCCTACTGGTGTGAACGGCGCCTCTTCAGGAGCCGGGGTGGGCAGCGGTGCGCTCATGGACATTTAGGCTGAGAAAACCCCTGCAATAACAATTTATGGTGGTTTTTCAATTTGTAAGAAAATTTGTAAACACCTTCTTCTCCACGGTATTCACGGTGGAAAATGAAATGCTAGGTGAAATCCCAAGAAACAATGAAAACCCTATATTAAGGGTCACCAATCTAACCCAAGAAGAGGTGCGAAACCGGCTAAATAAGATTAAAATAGATAAATCTCCGGGTCCGGATGGCATACACCCACGAGTACTAAGAGAACTAAGTAATGTAATAGATAAACCATTATTTCTTATTTTTAGTGACTCTATAGCAACAGGGTCTGTTCTGCAGGACTGGCGCATAGCAAAAGTTGCAGCCAATATTCAAAAAGGGCTCTAAAAGTGAACCTGGAAATTATAGGCCAGTAAGTTTAACCTCTATTGTTGGTAAAATATTTGAAGGGTTTCTGAGGGATGTTATTCTGGATTATCTCAATGAGAATAACTGTTTAACTCCATATCAGCATGGGTTTATGAGAAATCGCTCCTGTCAAACCAATCTAATCAGTTTTTATGAAGAGGTAAGCTATAGACTGGACCACGGTGAGTCATTGGACGTGGTATATCTCGATTTTTCCAAAGCGTTTGATACCGTGCCGCACAAGAGGTTGGTACACAAAATGAGAATGCTTGGTCTGGGGGAAAATGTGTGTAAATGGGTTAGTAACTGGCTTAGTGATAGAAAGCAGAGGGTGGTTATAAATGGTATAGTCTCTAACTGGGTCGCTGTGACCAGTGGGGTACCGCAGGGGTCAGTATTGGGACCTGTTCTCTTCAACATATTCATTAATGATCTGGTAGAAGGTTTACACAGTAAAATATCGATATTTGCAGATGATACAAAACTATGTAAAGCAGTTAATACAAGAGAAGATAGTATTCTGCTACAGATGGATCTGGATAAGTTGGAAACTTGGGCTGAAAGGTGGCAGATGAGGTTTAACAATGATAAATGTAAGGTTATACACATGGGAAGAGGGAATCAATATCACCATTACACACTGAACGGGAAACCACTGGGTAAATCTGACAGGGAGAAGGACTTGGGGATCCTAGTTAATGATAAACTTACCTGGAGCAGCCAGTGCCAGGCAGCAGCTGCCAAGGCAAACAGGATCATGGGGTGCATTAAAAGAGGTCTGGATACACATGATGAGAGCATTATACTGCCTCTGTACAAATCCCTAGTTAGACCGCACATGGAGTACTGTGTCCAGTTTTGGGCACCGGTGCTCAGGAAGGATATAATGGAACTAGAGAGAGTACAAAGGAGGGCAACAAAATTAATAAAGGGGATGGGAGAACTACAATACCCAGATAGATTAGCGAAATTAGGATTATTTAGTCTAGAAAAAAGACGACTGAGGGGCGATCTAATAACCATGTATAAGTATATAAGGGGACAATACAAATATCTCGCTGAGGATCTGTTTATACCAAGGAAGGTGACGGGCACAAGGGGGCATTCTTTGCGTCTGGAGGAGAGAAGGTTTTTCCACCAACATAGAAGAGGATTCTTTACTGTTAGGGCAGTGAGAATCTGGAATTGCTTGCCTGAGGAGGTGGTGATGGCGAACTCAGTCGAGGGGTTCAAGAGAGGCCTGGATGTCTTCCTGGAGCAGAACAATATTGTATCATACAATTATTAGGTTCTGTAGAAGGACGTAGATCTGGGGATTTATTATGATGGAATATAGGCTGAACTGGATGGACAAATGTCTTTTTTCGGCCTTACTAACTATGTTACTATGTTACTATGTTAGAGCGTCCGTGATCTCCAGAAATATAAATGATGTTGGCAATCCTGCCCGTCCCCCTATGTTATACACATCGTCAGCCAGACACCCCGCACGAAATGTCACGTGTTTGATGAGGGGAGGGGCATTGCAGAGCTCAGAGGCCCCGGAAGTTCACACACAAAGCCAGCAGGGCACATGTCCTACAAGTGTGTTGGGCACTTCTTCTATTGTGCGCCATGCACAAACATATTGTTCTAAATAATATTTTTTTCACCAGCTAAATATGAAACAGCCTGCTGTATCCCACGTTTTCATGTTGTGCTGTGGTGATATGAACCTGTCTCAAGACCTAACGCACATTAAAAAAAATGATAGTTTTTTCTGTTGCTGAATGTGACACAGCCTGCCGTTTCCTACATTGTCATGTTGTGGAGGTGATACGAACCTGTCTGCAGACCTAACGTGCATTGTTTAAATTAATTATAATTTTTTTCTGTTGCTGAATGTGATACAGCCCGCCATATCCCACGTTGTCATTTTATGGTGGTGATATGAACCTTTCTGCAGACCTAATGCGCATTAAAAAAAAAAATTCTGTTGCTAAATGTGAAACCGCTCGCCGTATCACACATTGTCATATTGTGGCTGCAATATCAAAAACTTGCCTGTCAGATCCTGATATTCTACAGTGCAGTGTGTCAGATCAGCGTTCTATTGTAATACAGTAATGTCCCATACCGGGACAATATAATAAAGTTTAAAAAAAACAATATTATAAAGTGTAAAAATATTTTTTTCAAAATCCTTAAATAAAGAAAAAAACAAATATTTTTCCAATAGATGCATTTTTTATGTAAATAACAAAAAAAATAAATAAAAGCACACATATTTGATACTGTTGCGTCCATATCGACCCGCTCTGTAAAACTGTCCCACTAGTTAACCCCTTAATTGAAAACCGTAAAAAATTAAAAATGAGGCTAAAAACAATGCTTCATCAACATACTGCCGAACAAAAGTGCAATAAAACGCGATCAAAAAGACGGATGTAAATAAATGTGGTACTACTGAAAATATCATCTTGTCCCGCAAAAAAAAACAAGCCATTATACAGCTCCATCAGCAGAAAAATAAGAAAGCTTTCAGAAAAAAGTGATGCAAAAATAATTATTTTTTCTATAAAAGTTTTTATTGTGTAACTGACAAGACATAAATAAAAGAGGTATCGCTGTAATCACACTGACCCGAAGAATAAAGCTGTCTCATCAATTTTACCACATGCGGAACGGTATATAAAAAAAGCTATTCCTGAATTGCTGAGTTTTTTTCATTCTCTCAAAAATCAGAATAGAAAGCGATCAAAAAATGTCATGTGCCCAAAAATGGTACCAATAAAAACGTCAGCTCGTCATGCAAAAAACAAGTTTTCACATGACTCTGTCAGCCGAAATATGAAAAAATTATAGCTCTCAAAATATGGTGATGCAAAAACTAGTTTTCGCAACAAGCACCTTTTAGTGTATGACAGCAGCCAAACATAAAAACCCTATATAAATCTGGTATCGCTGTAATCGCACCGACTCGAAGAATAAAGTCACCTAATCACTTATACCGCACAAGGAATGGCATAAAAAAATAAATAAAACCAATTCTTCACATGCTGTTGATTTTTTCATTCTGCCACCCAAAGATCGCAGTGAGGCTCGGCGCACATTTATCCTGTGCTGTACCCTGAGTTCTTACATCAGGGTTTCCGTGTAAATCTCTGAAATACATAAACAAAATTGTTGGTACCCCTCGTTTAATGACAGAAATCCCACAATGGTGACAGAAATAACTTGAATCTGACAAAAGTAATAATAAATAAAAAAAATTATGAAAATGAGCAAATGAAAGTCAGACATTGCTTTTCAACCATGCTTCCACAGAATTGTTTTAAAATATAAAACTCTTGAAATAGGTCTGGAATACGACAGAAATGATGGTACCCTTAACTTAATATTTTGTTGCACAACCTTTTGAGGCAAACACTGCAATCAAACGATTCCTGTAACTGTCAATGAAACTTCTGCACCTCTACAACAGGTATTTTGGCCCACTCCTCAAGAGTAAATTGCTCCAGTTGTCTCATGTGTGAAGGTTGCCTTTTCTAGACGGCATGATTCAGCTCTTTCCAAAGATGTTCAATAGGATTTAGATCAGGGCTCATAGAAAGCCACTTCACAATAGTCCAATGTTTTCCTCTTAGCCATTCTGTGTTTTTAGCTGTGTGTTTTGGGTCATTATCCTGTTGCAAAACCCATGACCTGCAACAAAGACCAAGCTTTCTGACACTGGGCAGCACCTTTCTCTCTAGAATCCCTTGATAGTCTTGAGATTTCATTGTACCCTGCACAGATTCTAGGCACCCCGTGCCAGATGCAGCAAAGCAGCCCCAGAACATAACAGAGCCTCCTCCATGTTTCACAGTAGGGACAGTGTTCTTTTCTTGATATGCTTCAGTTTTCCGTCTGTGAGCATAGAGCTGATGTGCCTTGCCGAAAAGTTACATTTTTGTCTTATCTGTCCATAGCACATTCTCCCAGAATCTTTGTCTCTTCTCAACATGTAGTTTGGCAAATTCCAGTCTGTCTTTTTTATGATTTTTTTTTTCAACAATGGGGTCCTCCTTTGTCATCTCCCATGAAGTTCATTTTGACTCATACAACGACGGATGCTGCGATCTGACACTGATGTTCCTTGAACTTGAAGTTTACCTTTAATCAACTTTTAAGCAATGTCTGATTTTCATTTGTTAATTTTCATAGATTGTTTATTATTACTTTTGTCAGATTAAAGTTATTTCTGTGACCATTGTGGGTCTTTCTGTCATTAAACGAGGGGTACCAACGATTTTGACCACGTGTGTATATGCATCAGACAGAACCCCCGCCGGAAGATTCCCTATAGTGAGGCAGATGGAGGCACTGTGGACGCCATAGGACCGCTGATCTGGTGGTGTCCATCTTTTTAGTGCCTTCGGCCACAGTTTTCTGCACTTCTAAAAAGGACACCGCTGAACAGATGCCAGACGGAGTCCAGAGTAATTCTGCTGCCTCATTATAGTGAATGTATTCCTCGGTTTCATCTGAATCACGTCACTCAGAGTTTTAGATGGGATCCCCAAAGTAAGGGGTCAGCGTAGAGCACCGGATAAATGTGATCCCAAACGTTATGTTAAATGTTCACAATAAAAGCTTTAACTCAATCAGCAAAAATAGCAAGCCCTCACTCATATCTGTCATCTGTTAATGGAAATATAGGGGGCTTCCACATTACTGGTAGCACAAAGGCTCTGGAAAGCTAAATGGCTCTTCACTTCTCAAACGAAATTCAGCAAATTCTCCACTCCCAAATCCAAATTTCCTCCCTCCCTTCTGAGCCCCAGTATGCCTAAACAACATTTAGAGCCGAGATGTTTGGCATTTCTGTAGTGAGGAGAGCCCGCCTAATTTACAGGTGCGTGTCCAGAAGCATGAGCTGGGCATAATGTACTGGTGACTGCAACATACTGGTCACTACAGCGTACTGGTCACTACAACAGCAGTTTGCAAGTTTCACTCAGCAACATCCACTGCTGCCTGTTTCTGGAAAACACCCATGGAATAAAAAATGTCATTACACATGTAGATAAATTCCCAAAGGGTTGTATTTCCACAATGAGGTCACATGAGGGGGGATTCTGCTTTTCGCTTTCAAAATATTTTATTGAATTTTAAATAATTAAACAAGAAAATCAAAATCAAAAGGAGGGGATGGGAAATAGGGGGGGGGGGGGGAAGGGATTTTTTCGCTTTCAAAATATTTTATTGAACTTTAAATAATTAAACAGGAACATCAAAATCAAAAGGAGGGGATGGGAAATAGGGGGGGGGGGGGAGATTCTGCTTTTCTAGCACTTAGGGGCTCTTTATATGGAATCTGCAAACTAGTCTAAGAAAAGCTATGCTACAGGAGGCAAATAGTGTTCCGTCTCTCCCGAGTCTCTCCATACGGCAAAATAGTAATGTACAGCCACATGTGGGGTATTTTTACATTTAGCAGAAATTCTGGGACAAATTCTGGTGCTATTTTTACCCATTTCCCAGTGTAAAACTTGGGGCAAACACACAGTCATGGTGGTAAAAATGTGAATTATTTTTTCTTCACTTCCCTATTATATAAAAGTGTGTGACACACCTGTGGTGTCAATATAATCACTGCACCCCTAGATGAATTCATTGAGAGGTTTATTTGGTGAAATGGGGTCACTTATGAGGGGTTCTGCTGCTTTGGCACATCAGGGGCTCTGTCAATGTAACATGGCACCCTCAAAGAAATGCAGCAAAATCTGCACTGTAAAATGGCGCTACTTCCCTTCTGAGCTTTGCATTATGCCTCAAAAGTAATTTTTGACCACATACGGGGTATCGGTGAACTCAGGCGAAATTGCACAACAACCTTTGGGTTCATTTTTTCCTTTTGCCCTTGTGAAAATACAAAATTTGTAGCTAAAAATGATTTTTGTGGGAAATATTATATTTTTTTTATTTTCACAGGTTAACTTTATAAACGTCTGTGAAACACCTGAGGGTTTAAGGTGCGCAGTACACATCTAGATAAGGTCCTAAAGGGGTCTAGTTTCCAAAATGGTATCATTTGTGGGAGTTTTCACTGTTTAAGCACATCAGGGGCTCTTCAAACACGACATGGTGCCCGCTAATTATTCCATCAAATTTTGTATTCAAAAAGTCAAATGGCACTCCTTCCTTTCCAAGCCCTGCCGTGCACCCAAAAAGTAGTATCGGCATGCTCAGGAGAAATTGCACAACAAATTATATGGAGCAATTTCTCCTGTTAACCTTATGAAAATACAAAATTTGGAGCTAAAAAAGATTTATCTGGGAAAAATGTGATTTTCTTTTAATTTTCACAGCTGTACGTCATAATCTTCTTCTGTGCAGCATCTGTGGGTTCAAGGTGCTCAATTCACATCTAGATAAATTCTGTAAGCGGTCTAGTTTCCAAAATTGTGTCACTTGTTGGGGTTTCCACTGTTTAGGCACATCAGGGGCTCTCCAAACGCGACATGGCATCTGCTACTTATTCCAGCAAATTTTACATTCAAAAAGTGAAATGGCGCTCCTTCCATTTTCGAGCTTTTCCTTTAAACGTAATTTTTTTTACGTTTGCAAGGGTAAAGGTAATATTATAATATGTAATAAGAAAACTTTCTCAGAATCACTGGGGTCGGTTGAATCGTTCCAGAGTTATGACCTCATAAAGTGGCAGTGGTCAGAATTGTGAAAATTAGCCTGGTCAGGAAGGGGAAGATAGGCTTCGGGGTAAAGGGGTTAAACAAAAAAGAACATAGACATGTTTGGTGTCTGTGCACTCGTAATGATCTGGAGAATCATACTAGCAGGTCAGTTTTATTATTTAGTGAACATGGTAAAAAGAACACAACCAAAAGTAGACCCCCTAAGGAATTTATCTAGATGTGTTTTGAGCGCTTTGACCCACCCAAGGGCTTCACAGAAGTTTATAATGCAGAGCCGTAAAAATAAAACAAAAATTTTTTCCCACAAAAATTATTTTTTAGCCCCCAGTTTTGTATTTTCCCGAGGGTAAGAAGAGAAATTCGACCCCAAAAGTTGTTGTCCAATTTGTCCTGAGTGCGCTGATACCCCATATGTGGGGGGGAACCACTGTTTGGCCGCATGGGAGGGCTCGGAAGGGAAGGAGCATCATTTGGAATGCAGACTTAGATGGAATGGTCTGCAGGCGTCACATTGCGTTTGCAGAGCCCCTAATGTACCTAAACAGTAGAAACCCCCCACAAGTGACCCCATATTGGAAACTAGACCCCCCAGGCAAGTCATCTAGATGTGTTGTGAGAACTTTGAGTCCCCAAGTGTTTCACTACAGTTTATAACGCAGAGCCTTGAAAATAAAAAATCTTTTTTTTCCCACAAAAAATATTTTTTAGCCCCCAGTTTTGTATTTTCCCAAGGGTAACAGGAGAAATTGGACCCCAGAAGTTGTTGTCCTATTTGTCCTGATTACGCTGATACCGCATATGTTGGGGTAAACCCCTGTTTAGGCACATGGGCGAGCTCGGAAGGGAAGGAGTACTGTTTTACTTTTTCAACGCAGAATTGGCTGGAATTGAGATCGGACGCCATGTCGCGTTTGGAGAGCCCCTGATGTGCCTAAACAGTGGAAACCCCTCAATTATAACTGAAACCCTAATCCAAACACACCCCTAACCCTAATCCCAACAGTAACCCTAACCACACCTCTAACCCTGACACACCCCTAACCCTAATCCCAACCCTATTCCCAAATGTAAATGTAATCTAAACCCTAACCGTAACTTTAGCCCCAACCCTAACCCTAACTTTAGCCCCAACCCTAACTGTGGCCCTAACCCTAACCCTAACCCTAGCCCTAACCCTAGCCCTAACCTTAGCCCTAACGCTAATGGGAAAATGGAAATAAATACATTTTTAAAATTTTTCCCTAACTAAGGGGGTGATGAAGGGGGGTTTGATTTACTTTTATAGCGGGTTTTTTAGCGGATTTTTATGATTGGCAGCCGTCACACACTGAAAGATGCTTTTTATTGCAAAAAATATTTTTTGCGTTACCACATTTTGAGAGCTATAATTTTTCCATATTTTGGTCCACAGAGTTATGTGAGGTCTTGTTTGTTGCGGGACGAGTTGACGTTTTTATTGGTAACATTTTCGGGCACATGACATTTTTAGATTGCTTTTTATTATGATTTTTGTGAGGCAGAATGACCAAAAACCAGCTATTCATGAATTTCTTTTGGGGGAGGCGTTTATACCGTTCCGCGTTTGGTAAAATTGATAAAGCAGTTTTATTCTTCGGGTCAGTACGATTACAGCGATACCTCATTTATATCATTTTTTTATGTTTTGGCGCTTTTATACGATAAAAACTATTTTATAGAAAAAATAATTATTTTTGCATCGCTTTATTCTCAGGACTATAACTTTTTTATTTTTTCGCTGATGATGCTGTATGGTGGCTCGTTTTTTGCGGGACAAGATGACGCTTTCAGCAGTACCATGGTTATTTATATCTGTCTTTTTGATCGCGTGTTATTCCACTTTTTGTTCGGCGGTATGATAATAAAACGTTGTTTTTTGCCTTGTTTTTTTTTTTTTTTTCTTACGGTGTTTACTGAAGGGGTTAACTAGTGGGCCAATTTTATAGGACGGGTCGTTACGGACGTGGCGATACTAAATATGTGTACTTGTATTGTTTTTTTTTATTATTTAGATAAAGAAATGTATTTATGGGAATAATATTTTTTTTTTCATTATTTAGGAATATTTTTTGTACACATTTGGAAAATTTTTTTTTAACTTTTTTACTTTGTACCAGGAAGGGACATCACAGATCGATGATCTGACAGTTTGCACAGCACTCTGTCAGATCACCGATCTGACATGCAGCACTGCAGGCTTCACAGTGCCTGCTCTGAGCAGGCTCTGTGAAGCCACCTCCCTCCCTGCAGGACCCGGATGCCGCGGCCATCTTGGATCCGGGTCCAGCAAGGAGAAAGGAGGTAGGAGATCCTCGCAGCAACGCGATCACATCACGTTGCTGCGGGGGGCTGAGAGAAGCCCGCAGGGAGCCCCCTCCCTGCGCAATGCTTCCCTATACCGCCTGCACATCGCGATCATGTTTGATCGTGGTGTGCCGGGGGTTAATGTGCCGGGTGTGGTCCGTGACCGCTCCTGGCACATAGTGCCGGATGTCAGCTGCGATAGGCAGCTGACACCCGGCCGCGATCGGCCGCGCTCCCCCCGTGAGCGCGGCCGATCGCCTATGACGTACTATCCCGTCGGTGGGAATTAAAGCCCACCCCACCTCGACGGGATAGTACGTCATATTGGATTAAGGGGTTAAACTCCTACCAAGCCGCCTCTCCACATCATGTCTGTTCATTCATGTTTTGAATAAAGGACATTGTTTTTCAGCAACATTAGGGTGAGTGCCACTTCTATTTTTCTTCCATTGGATAATAAAATAGTTATGTTCCAAATTAAATAAAATACTTTCCACAATGAACTGGATCTGTGTTTTCTTGTAGATGGCCAATTTATTGAGATAATGTTCTGCCGCTTCACACCCTTTTGAATGGTCTATTACTGTATACAGTGATTTAATATCCAATGTCCCCAATATGAAGCCACTTTCCCATTGTATTTTTTCCAATATTTGGAGCACCTGACTGGTGTCTTTGAGGTAGGCGGGAATAATGGACATGCATTTTTGAAGATGTGTGTCGACATAGCGTGATAAATTGGATGTCAAGCAGTTAATACCCGAATTGATAGGCCTCCCAGGTGGACGCGTTGCATCTTTATGAACTTTAGGGAGGTAGTAAAACACTGCCACACTGGAAGTTTTGTTCATGATGAATAGAAATTCTTTTTTATTTACAATACCTAAAGATTTACCTCGTGATATTAAGACATTTAGATTTTTTACATAGCGTTCAGTAGGGTCACTGTTTAATTTCCTGTAGGTGATCTCATCATTCAGGAGTCTATCAGATTCCTCCTGATATGCGGTCTTGTTGAGAATAACAATCCCACCTTCTTTATCTGCTGGACATACAGATGCCACAGACAGGACTGTCAGTGATGCAGATTTGCCAATCTTAATCTCCCACTTGTTTTATTTTTTTCTGGGAGAATTTTGAAGAAATCAGGGCCACTATATCAGAGTATATTTTCTGTGGCAGAAAATGAAAGACAGATGCCACAGACAGGACTGGCAGTGATGCAGATTTGCCAATCTTTATCTTCCACTTGTTTTTTTTTTTTCTGGGAAAATTGTGAAGAAATCAGGGCCACTGTATTTGAGTTTATTTTCTGTGGCAGAAAATGAAAGAGATGCCACAGACAGGACTGGCAGTGATGCAGATTTGCCAATCTTAACCTCCCACTTGTTTTATTTTTTTTTCTGGGAGAATTGTGAAGAAATCAGGGCCACTGTATTTGAGTTTATTTTCTGTGGCAGAAAATGAAAGACAGATGCCAGAGACAGGACTGGCAGGGATGCAGATTTGCCAATCTTAATCTCCAACTTGTTTTTTTTTCTGGGAGAATTGTGAAGAAATGAGGGCCACTGTATTTGAGTATATTTTCTGTGGCAGAAAATGAAAGACAGATGCCACAGACAGGACTGGCAGTGATGCAGATTTGCCAATCTTAATCTCCCACTTGTTTTATTTTTTTTCTGGGAGAATTGTGAAGAAATCAGGGCCACTGTATTAGAGTATATTTTCTGTGGCAGAAAATGAAAGACAGATGCCACAGACAGGACTGGCAGTGATGCAGATTTGCCAATCTTTATCTCCCACTTGTTTTATTTTTTTCTGGGAGAATTTTGAAGAAATCAGGGCCACTATATTAGAGTATATTTTCTGTGGCAGAAAATGAAAGACAGATGCCACAGACAGGACTGGCAGGGATGCAGATTTGCCAATCTTTATCTCCCACTTTTTTTTTTTTCTGGGAGAATTGTGAAGAAATCAGGGCCACTGTATTTGAGTTTATTTTCTGTGGCAGAAAATGAAAGAGATGCCACAGACAGGACTGGCAGTGATGCAGATTTGCCAATCTTAACCTCCCACTTGTTTTATTTTTTTTTCTGGGAGAATTGTGAAGAAATCAGGGCCACTGTATTTGAGTTTATTTTCTGTGGCAGAAAATGAAAGACAGATGCCAGAGACAGGACTGGCAGGGATGCAGATTTGCCAATCTTAATCTCCAACTTGTTTTTTTTTTCTGGGAGAATTGTGAAGAAATGAGGGCCACTGTATTAGAGTATATTTTCTGTGGCAGAAAATGAAAGACAGATGCCACAGACAGGACTGGCAGTGATGCAGGTTTGCCAATCTTAATCTCCCACTTGTTTTATTTTTTTTCTGGGAGAATTGTGAATAAATCAGGGCCACTGTATTAGAGTATATTTTCTGTGGCAGAAAATGAAAGACAGATGCCACAGACAGGACTGGCAGTGATGCAGATTTGCCAATCTTTATCTCCCACTTGTTTTATTTTTTTTTTGTTCTGGGAGAATTGTGAAGAAATCAGGGCCACTGTATTTGAGTTTATTTTCTGTGGCAGAAAATGAAAGACAGATGCCACAGACAGGACTGGCAGGGATGCAGATTTGCCAATCTTAATCTCCCACTTGTTTTTTTTTTTTTTTTCTGGGAGAATTGTGAAGAAATCAGGGCCAGTGTATTAGAGTATATTTTCTGTGGCAGAAAATGAAAGACATGCCACAGACAGGACTGGCAATGATGCAGATTTGCCAATCTTTATCTCCCACTTGTTTTATTTTTTTTTCTGGGAGAATTGTGAAGAAATCAGGGCCACTGTATTTGAGTTTATTTTCTGTGGCAGAAAATGAAATGAAAGACAGATGCCACAGACAGGACTGGCAGTGATGCAGATTTGCCAATCTTAATCTCTCACTTGTTTTATTTTTTCTGGGAGAATTGTGAATAAATCAGGCCCACTGTATTAGAGTATATTTTCTGTGGCAGAAAGTGGCTTGAAGAGATATAACAAAAAAAAAAGGGACTGTACTACAATTACTATCTCCCTACAGTAATCTCAGAAAAGTATGGCAGGCAGCAATAAAAAGGACTGCTCTGCTGCACACAAAAGTCTAAAGTGTGGACAAACAAACAAGATGGCTGTGCAGAAAGGAAGGAACAACAGGATTTGTGCTTTGAAAAAAGCAGTTGGTTTGCACAGCGGCGTACAAACAGCAATGCAGCTATCAGGGAGCCTTCTAGGGCAGCCCAATAAGCTACAGAGCTGATGAACAAAAATTTAGCCTCCACTGTCCCTGCAAACAAAAGTTGGTGTTGGACAGTGGAAGTCGCTACAGCACAAGCGGTTTGGGGGTTAATGTACCCTGCCTAACGCTATCCCTGCTTCTGACAAAGCGGCAGCAAACTCTCCCTATACTCAGATCGGCCGCAGTAAGATGGCGGTCGGCGTGCACGCCCCTTTATAGCCCCTGTGACGCCGCAGAAAGCAAGCCAATCACTGCAATGCCCTTCTCTAAGATGGTGGGGAGTCGGACCAGGACCTATGTCATCACGCTGCCCACACTCTGCGTCCACCTTCATTGGCTGAGAAATGGAGCTGAACGCGTCATAGAAACGCGACTTTGGCGCGAAGGTCGCCGACCGCGTGGCCGACCCCACACAGGGATCGGATCGGGTTTCATGAAACCCGACTTTGCCAAAAGTCGGCGACTTATGAAAATGACCGATCCGTTTCGCTCAACCCTAGTCATGACCTTTTGTAGTCCAAAGAAAAGAATGTTAGTTGGTCTCCCCCATGCGCAAAAAATGGGCTGCAACGGGCATCAATGTCTTACCCTTTTTGAAATCAGATTGATGGTTGATAGATGTTTTTGCTCGTTTCCTGAGCTCCTGGGAGGTTTTTCCCATGTAGACATTATCACATGGACAACTAATGGCATATATGACATGCCTCTCACCTAATGCCTGCTGTATCCCACAATGTCATTTTGTGTCGGTGATATGGACCTTTCTGCAGATCTAACGCGCATTAAAAAAATATATAATTTTTTCTGTTGCTAAATATGATACAGCACGCCATATCCCACGGTGTCATGTGGCGGTGATATAAACCAGACTGCACACCAAACAAACATTAAAAAAATCTATAATTTTTTCTGTTGCTGAATATGATATAGCCCGCCGTATCCCACATTGTCATTTTGCGGCAGTGATATGAAACTGTCTGCAGACCTAACGAGCATTAAAAAATATATATAATTGTTTCTGTTGCTAAATGTGAGACAGCCTGCTGTACTCCACATTGTCATGTTGTGGCAGCGATATGAACCTGTCTAGAGACCTAACGCACATTTAAAAAATGGTAGTTTTTTCTGTTGCTGAATGTGATATAGCCCGCCGTATCACACGTTGTAATTTTATGGCGGTGATATGAAGCTGTCTGCAGACCTCAAGCACATTAAAATATTATTTTTTTTCTGTTGATAAATGTGGTATAGCCCACTATATCAACCTTTTCATTTAGTGGAGTTGAAATTGTTCTGTGTGCAGAGATGTTGCACATTAAAATTAATTTATTTTATTTTTTTTACAAACTTGATGCATCTTTGGCATCCAATTTCTCAAGGGCATCTTTTATGCTTACCTTCAAATGCGGATCTGTTACACCTATCTTCTGAAGAGCATCAAACGCTGTCTGGTAATTGGTGTTGGTTAAATGAGTAATCGTTGTAGGGTGGACCCTGGATCTCCTACCTCCCATAACCTCCCTGTTCTTCATCCTGTGGTCCGATCCTATTTCCGCTGTCGTCATGGCCCTTTTACTAATCAGTTCATGTAACGACACGTCGGCCATATTTCTGGGGCAACCTGCACCTTACCAGCAGCAAATGTAGGAAAGAGGGCGTTACAACGTCACTGACAATCTAGAATATACAGGCCTCATCCACCCTAAAAATATTTTTTTTTATGTTACTAACCGAATACAGAAGGGGAGATCTCAGTTTGAAATTGTTTTCAGTATCTAGCCACTGTTATACAGGCCTCATCGACAGTCCAAAAAAAATTCTTCTGTTACTAACGTCATACAGTAGGGCACATCTCACTTTGAAATAGTTTGGATCATATCTTCTTTGTCATCCAGCCCTCACTTAAACAGTCCTGTCTTCTGTTACTAACATAATACAGTAGGGGACATCTCACTTAGAAATAGTTTTTAGCATGTAGTCAATGTCATACTGGTCTCATCGACAGGCCCAAAAAAATTATTTTGTTACTAACGTCTTACGATATGGAACATCTCACTTTGAAATTGTTTGGAGCATATCTTCTTTGTCACCAAACCCTCACTTAAACAATTCTTTCTATTGTAACAAACGTAATACAGTAGGGTACATCTCACTTAGAAATTCTTTGTAGCGTCTTGTCAATGTTACACAGGCCTCATCGACAGGTGAAAAAAATCTTCTGTTACTAACGTCATACAGTATGGGGATATCTCACTTTGAAATTGTTTGGAGCATGTAGTCAATGTTATACAGGCCCCATCAACAGGCCCCCCAAAAATTCTTCTGTTACTAATGTCACACAGTAGGGGACCTCTCGCTTAGAAATTGTTTGTAACATCTAGTCAATGTTATACAGGCCTCATCAACAGGCCAAAAAATGTCTTCTGTTACTAACGTCATACAGTAGGGGACATCCCACTTTGAAATTGTTTGGAGCATGTAGTCAATGTTATATAGACCTCATCGACAAACCCCAAAAATGTTTCAGTTACTAACGTAATACAGTAGGAGACATCTTATGTACAAATTGTTTGGAACATGTAGTCAGTTATACAGGCCTCATCCACACAAAAAAAAAAAAAATCTGTTACTAATGTGATACAGTAGGGGACATCTCACGTAGAAATTGTTTGTAACATCTAGTCAATGTTATACAGGCCTCATCGACAGGCCAAAAAATGTCTTCTGTTACAAACGTCATACAGTAGGGGACATCACACTTTGAAATTTTTTGGAGCATGTAGTCATTTTTATACAGGCCTCATCGACAGGCCCAAAAAATGTTTCTGTTACTAACGTAATACAGTAGGAGACATCTTATGTACAAATTGTTTGGAACGTAGTCAATGTTATACAGGCCTCATCCACACCAAAAAACTAAAAAAATCTGTTACTAATGTGATACAGAAGGGGACATCTTGCACATTGAACAAGTCTGCAGGAACCTGTTCACACACCACCAAGAAACTTGAAGACATAAGAGAGCACAGTGAGGTCAAAAATACTGTTGTAAAAAAAAATCACAGCAATAAGCAAGTGCTAGTCAAAAGATGGAAAAAACAGGGTATTTAGTTGATACTTTTTTTTGCAAAAAAATGTATACTAAGCTGCTCCACCAATTGTCAAGGTATACCCATATAGAGCAGTCCTACCTAATGTATATAATCCCTATCTGATTTATTTAAAAACCTGATCATCTGTATAGTACCTGTATAAGCAGGCTTCAGAGAGGGAATTTTCATGTGGACATGCTGGATGAAACAGCTTTGATGCAAATGACCCATAAGGAGTGGTGGACTCCCTTGTCTTGAAGAAACAAGAGAACAATTACAGAACCATAAACACATGGGCTACTTGCACAATGAATAAGTCTGTTGGAACCTGTTCACACACCACCAAGAAACGTGAAGACACAAAAGAGCACAGTGAGGTCAAAAATACTCTGTTGTAAAAAAATCACAGTAATAAGCAAGTGCTAGACAAAAGATGGAAAAAACAGGGTATTTAGTTGATACTTTTTTTTGCAAAAAAATGTATACTAAGCTGCTCCACCAATTGTCAAGGTATACCCATATAGAGCAGTCCTACCTAATGTATATAATCCCTATCTGATGTATTTAAAAACCTGATCATCTGTATAGTACCTGTATAAGCAGGGTTCAGAGAGGGAATTTTCATGTGGACATGCTGGATGGAACAGCTTTGATGCAAATGACCCATAAGCAGTGGTGGACTCCCTAGTCTTGTAGAAACAAGAGAACAATTACAGAACCATAAACACATGGGCTACTTGCACAATTAACAAGTCTGTAGGAACCTGTTCACACACCACCTAGAAACTTGAAGACACAAAAGAGCACAGTAAAGTAAAAAAAAACTCTGTTGTAAAAAAAATCACAATAATAAGCAAGTGCTAGTCAAAAGATGGAAAAAACAGGATATTTAGTTATTTTTCATATAAGCCTAATCCACACTGAAACAATTCTTCTGTGAGTAACATGATTCATAATGCCATATTTAACCTTCTAATTTTGTGCTTTTGAAACTCAGCTGTAGGCAGAGGTTGTTCAGAGTAAAAAAATCTAATTTTTAGTTGCTAATAGTGTGCTCCTAGCACACTATCTGAGCAACATGACTGGGAAAAAAGCGAGGTTGTGGTGCAAGGGGGATTAGGCTTGGTGTTCGAGGTGCACAAGAATCTACACAACAGAATGACAAAAGGGTCCAAAAAGTATGTAGAAAAATACAATTTTATTAATTAAAAAAGACCAAAAATTAGGCGAAAATTCAAAGTGCAAGAGAAAGATGTGCAACAGATTGAACATATATAATGGAATGTTGTAAAAGTAAGGACGCGCCAGGACATTGGGAATGAGCAAAGCAAATAGTATAACCTCATACCAGGGCAAAAAAGTATCTATTTAACCGTATAAAACCCAAACTGACAAGGGGTTAACAATAATTAAAGCCCTAACGTGCCTTCACTCAGTGGCGTAGTAAATACGTACAGCACCATACATAATATAGGATTACCGCCTTAGAGTAAAAGTATAGCCATAATTACCAAAATGCAGGCGATTCCAGGCACCAACACACCAATGACCCGGCCCGTCCGCCCCGACGCGCGTTTCGGACTTTCCTTCTTCCAAGGGGGCCTGGATATGTAGTCAATGTTATACAGGCCTCATCCACACCCAAAAAAAAATCTGTTACTAATGTCATACATGTGCTCCTAGCACACTATCTGAGCAACATGACTGGGAAAAAGCGAGGTCGTGGTGGAAGGGGGATTAGGCTTGGTGTTCGAGGTGTATGTGGGGTAGGTGTTAATGTTTCTGAAAGCAATAGTGAACCACTAACATGATGTCCTATCCAAAGACAACTTACAACTTCTATTACTGGATGTTGTAGTTTTTAGTGTGCTGTATTGTTCTCACGTTATTGCAGTCTCATATCTTTAGTGGGGCTAATGTACCTGCTGTTGCTGCTGCTGCTGCTGGAGATGTTAACACTAATTTGTGGAAATGTGAACAGTCCTGCTTGGTTGTCTATCTGCTGGGTTGGTGTAGTGGGTCCCTATTAGATTATTTCTGCTGTGGTGAAATTGATTTCACTTTGTTGATGTGTGCAAATACATTTTGTAAATGTGTAGGTTCAGCATTGGGCTTTCTTCATGTGTGTTGCCTGTAGCAGTAGGCCTCCGATACCAGCAGCCCTCCACTCTCTTTGAGTCAACTACCCGTGTTACTATCCTTACATTTTTCTGACAATAGTAATATACAAAATTTATATGTGTGCCACCTGAGTGTGGCTGAGAATCACTTTCAAATTTTGGAGGGGTTTTATCACTTAGCGCCAATAATTTAACATTCGCTTTACAGACATTACTGGCACTGTCACCATTGAGACTCACAATCTAAACTACTGGCAACCCAGTAGTCAGCCCTATTTGAAATCATAACTATTCGTGTAACAATCATATTGCAGATAGTGCTGCATGAAGGCCCTCATGGGTCAGTCTCTTTCATGAGGTCCAACTCCACAGTGTGTTGGTGGTTGTATAACACTCAAGCTTTCTTCCTCCATGCCCTCCTGACAACTATGGACAACATAGGTTAAGATAACTAATAGTTAGTGTACGGCTTATCCATATCCAGATTAGAGCACATGGAATATGTGTATATCCCACCATACGATCACTCCTAACTCCATGATAACCCTACACTCCTCATTGCCAACATCAATCCTGTTTTTAACCCAATAAATAAATACAGGCCAATTGGACGCCATTCTTCTTTTGAGGTTCACACCATTAGGTTGTTCCATCCCCTCTTCCTCAGAGTAGCAGTCATATACCTGCCCCTAGGCTCACCCACTTCCTTGACCACTTTTATGCGTTGCTGCCAAACTTCATGCCCTCAGAATTGACAACCCTTATCCCAGGAGACTTCAACAGCTCCACCTCCCCAACTGCATCCCAGCTTCTATCTCTAACCAATTCTCGTAGCCTCTCACAGCTTTCAATCCTAAGACACACCAAGACGGTAACACCCCTGATCTGGACTTTGTCCGGCTCAGTTCGATCTCCTACTACTGTGCAGTGCATGATCAGCAAGTCTTTCTGTCTACAGAGCTGACAGTTTCTATAGCATGCAGATGCTGCTTCATCTTCATGCTATAGAAACGATCAGCCTGCAAAAATTATAGTCCCATAGTGGGACTAAGTAAAAAAGTTATAAAAAAGTAAAAGAAAATGTAAATAGTTGTAAAAAAATAATAATAATAAAAAAATCAATCTATATTCTATCTCTAAATAAATATTTGAATGAAAAAAATCTAAACAATAAAAGTACAAATATTTGGTATCGCCGCATCCGCAAAGACCTGACCTATAAAACTGTTCTATTAGCTAACTCCTTTAGTGAACACCATAAAAAATAAAAATAAAAAACAAGGCAAAAAACAATGCTTTATCATCATGCCACCGAACAAAATGTGAAATAACACGCAATCAAAAAGATGGATATAAATAAATCTGGTACCACTGAAAACGACATCTTGTCCTGCAAGAAATAAGCTACCATACAGCTCCATCAGCGGAAAAATAAAAAAGATATAGCTCAAGTGCCCGATAATGGTACCAATAAAAACTTCAACTCGTCCTGCAAAAAGCAAGACCTCACATGACTCTGTGGGCGAAAATATGTAAAAATTATAGCTCTCAAAATGTGGTGATGCAAAAACTATTTTTTCCAATAAAAAGCGTCTTTTAGTGTGTGACAGCAGCCAAACATGAAAAACCCGCTATAAGGCCTCTTTCACACTTCATGATATTTCCAGTACCGGAGTGTCAGTGTCCATGTGTGTAATACTTGCGGCACACATGTGGCATGCGTGCCGCAACATAGTCGGTTCTCCTGTATGTTCTATAACCAGCCAGACAAAACTCACGTCTGGGGGCTGCAACCCTCAGCTGTCAGCGTCAGCAAGATTGGTTATCAAGAATAGAGGGGTCCCCATGCTGTTTTTAAAAGTATTTAAATAAATAATTTAAATAAATGGCGTGGGGTCCCCTATTTTTGACAACCAGCCTTACTTAAGCTTACAGCTGGGGGCTAATATTCTCAGGCTGGTAAGGACCCATAGATATTGACCCCCTACTCTATACATAGCTTAGATGTGCCAATTCTGACCCTTGCCCTGTAGCGGTGGTATGTGGGGTTCATATTCGTGGGGTTGATGTCACCTTTGTATTGTCAGGTGATATCAAGCCCTCGGCTTAAGGCCCCTTCACATTAAGCGACGCTGCAGCGATACCGACAACGATCCGGATCGCTGCAGCGTTGCTGTTTGGTCGCTGGAGAGCTGTCACACAGACCGCTCTCCAGCGACCAACGATGCCGGTAACCAGGGTAAACATCGGGTAACTAAGCGCAGGGCCGCGCTTAGTAACCCGATGTTTACCCTGGTTACCATCCTAAAAGTAAAAAAAACAAACACTACATACTTACCTACCGCTGTCTGTCCCCAGCGCTCAGCTTCTCTGCACTCCTCCTGTACTGGCTGTGAGCACAGCGGCCGGAAAGCAGAGCGGTGACGTCACCGCTCTGCTTTCCGGCTGACCGACGCTCACAGCCAGTACAGGAGGAGTGCAGAGCACAGCGCCGGGGACAGACAGAGGTAGGTAAGTATGTAGTGTTTGTTTTTTTTACTTTTAGGATGGTAACCAGGGTAAACATCGGGTTACTAAGCGCGGCCCTGCGCTTAGTTACCCGATGTTTACCCTGGTTACCAGTGAAGACATCGCTGGATCGGTGTCACACACGCCGATCCAGCGATGTCCACGGGAGATCCAGCGCCGAAATAAAGTTCTGGACTTTCTTCAGCGACCAACGATCTCCCAGCAGGGACCTGATCGTTGGTCGCTGTCACACATAACGATTTTATTAACGATATCGTTGCTACGTCACAAAAAGCAACGATATCGTTAACAATATCGTTATGTGTGAAGGTACCTTTAGTAATGGACAAGTGTCTATAAGACACCTATTCATTACTAATCCTAAAGTTACATGGGAAATAAAGACACAGCCAGAATAAAGTCTTTTCTTAGAAATAAAGCAAAACACAGTATTAGTTTATTTAAAAATAACACACACAGTTATAATCACCTAACGCCTATTCCACTGAAGCCTTCGTTCTCCTGTAATAAAACAAAAAAAAAACGATATCCCTCACCTGTGGGTCGTTCTGTCCCATGCTGTTGTAATCCAGGTCTGGGGAATAAACAGTATTCAATCTAGACAGTGCCAAGATGCGGCTTCCAGGCTGAGAACCACTGGTGAATTTCCTTTTTTTTTTCACAAATAAATGCAAGTCGTATCAAAGAAATTTTTCCACTATCATGAAGTACAATATGTCATGAAAAAAGCATTCTCAGGATCACTGGGATCCATGAAAGCGTTCCAGAGTTATTACCTCATAAAGGGACAGTTGTCAGAATTGTAAAAATTGGCTCGGTCATTAACGTGCAAACTACCCTCGGACTTAGTTGTTTGATTATCTTAAACTTGGTAACTTTTGACTGTTTTATATGAACTGCTGACTTGTAAAGTTACGCGGAATGTGTTTGCAATATTTAAATAAAGGTTATTATTATTAGTTGATTGAACATGGTGAAGTTCAAACTGTTAGCTTTGCCATGTGTAGGAGGAAAGAATCTTTTTCGTGAGCACAACTACACAAACGAGGGTTTGCTGCTGTGCTGGCACAGGGTGGAGTAAGGTGAACACAACGAGCTACTGGACTGTAAGAGAGGTGCAGGCGAAAATGTTACGGTGGATTGAGAAAGATGGGGTGTGCTTGGTATGTAAGATCTGTCAAAAACAGTAGGCATGTCCAGTTCCGTATCAGCTGACAGGCTCTCAGTCACCCCAATTGTACGAGGCAAACAAGTGAAGGTTCTTCTGCTGGAGACCTGTGTGACAACGCTTGCCATAGTGAGGGAGGAAGAAGAATGAGAAGATGCAGTTGATGGGGTGGACGGTGGTTGGCTATGCCCACTAGTCTGCATTTTAGCACAGTGACATTCCCAGATTAACGCATGTTGATTGCGCCAGTTCATGCATGTAGTACTGAAATTATTTATTTTTTTACTCTGCTATGTTTTTGTTTTTTTTAAAGTTGACAGCTAACATAATTTTTTAGGTTTTTGCTGGTCTGAAAAAAAAAAACCAAGACAGGCAACTTCAGAACTGCGAACAGTGCTGTCCACTGCCAGAGTTGGGGCTCAGGATGCATTGATTGTCATGGTTGCATAACTTTGTGTCTACGTAACCTCATCTTCCTACACCTCCTCTGCTGAGCTACTCAGCTGCTTACCTCTGGGTTTACACCAAGTGTGATCTACCACCTCATCATCATCCTCTCTGTTCTCCCACTCCTCGCCCTGAGAGTCACCCTCCTCTTCCTGCCTTGACAGCACAGTACACTCCGAGGGCGCCTCAAGTATCTGAGTCTCATCACAAATGGATCACCTTCACCCAACTGGGTTAAGGTCTGCTGATGAGGGTTTGGTTTACTCTCGGACCAAACTTCATCCGACCATGGATCAAAGTGAGAAAAAAATTGACCATTGGTTCAGATGATTTCCTCCTCTTGACTTGTGAATCTTTAGAGTACACTTCCTATGCCCATGGCATATAATGTGTGAAGAGATCTCCAGACTCAGCTATCTGTGGTTCCCAACAGTCAGTTGGGCGCTTAGAGAGTTGTGATGTATGGGAAAAAAGGGTAATTGGGGTGCCTCCAATGAGGACTGTACTGTGTGTAATGTTATTGTGGAGGAAGAGGAGCAAAGGCCACTGATGCAGTGCTTGCCATCTACTGGAGCACATGTTCTTTCTGGCCCTCATCTACAAAGCATACCGTTGAACGGCTGCAAAAGAAAGGGAGCAGAGTTGCCCGTCAAGTAGCAGATGTTGTAAAAATGCTGCAAAATTGCTCACTGCAGCAAAAGAAACCAACTTCTCATCCCTAATATCATACTTGTCTCACAAGCCTAAACAGCTATTCAGTACTTTCAATTCTTTCCTCCATTCACCAGCTCCCCCTCCCTCTCCTCTCATATTAGCTGAATAATTTGCCTCACCACCTGTGAACTTAACACAATAACGTCCTACCTCATTCCAAACTTTACCACAGTCTTCATCACAAGCCTAAACCACCTCTTCGACCTGTCACTAACAACTGATGTCTTCCATTCTGATTAAAACATACCTCGATCACACCCATTCTCAAAAAGCCGACCCTTGACCCATCCTCTGTGCCTACCTATCACACCATATGTTGATTATTAATTAATTATTATTAATTAGTTAATTATTAATGTTGATGATTATGACTTACGGCCAATGAAAACCCCAAAAGGAGCCCCGACCAAGTATTGAGTGTGTTTACTTAACATACATTTCAGTAGGCCAACATTTCGGATGTTAAAATCATTTTTTCAAGCTGGTGTTATAAAGTATTCTAATTTACTACAATAATGAGTTTTGGGTTTTCATTGGCTGTAAGCCAAAATCATCAACATTAACAGAAATAAACACTTGAAATTGTTCACTCTGTTTGTAATGACTCTTAATATATGAGCTTCACTTTTTGTATTGAAGAACTGATATTTTTGATATTTAAATTTTGTGAGATGCACCTGTATATATGTGTACATTGCACAGTACCACTCCTCCTGTTCTGTGTATATATATATATATATATATATATATATATATATAAAGAAAAAAAATTAGAACAGCATCATAATACCAAACTTGCGGTGCAAAGCTTTCCAAACCAGTATCCAAATGGTTCCAATAATATAAGAAAAAAAGGAAAACAGCACACAAAAAAAATAAAGAAAAGTGGGCTTTAATGCCTGGATGGCGTGGCAACGTTTCGGATTTCCAATCCTTTTTCAAGCTTGAAAAAGGATTGGAAATCCGAAACGTTGCCACGCCGTCCAGGCATTAAAGCCCACTTTTCTTTATTTTTTTTGTGTGCTGTTTTCCTTTTTTTCTTATATATATATATATATATATATATATATATATATATATATATATATATATATATATATATACTGCACAGTACCACTTCTCCTTTCCTGTATATATACACTGTATAGTACTACTTCTTCGGTCCTGTATATATAGACTGTACAGTATCACTTCTCCTGTCCTCTATACAGTATATGCATTGCAACAGTACCACTTCTTATGTCCTGTATATACACACTGTACAGTACAACTCCTCCTGTCCTGTATAAAGTATATATACTACACAGTACCACATCTCCTGTCCTGTATATATACACTGCACAGTACCACTTCTCCTTTCAATGTATACAGTATATACACTGTACAGTACCACTTCTCCTGTCCTGTATACAGTATATACATTGCACAGTATCATATCTCCTGTCCTGTATATATACACTGCACAGTACTACTCCTGCTGTCCTGTATATATACACTGCACAGTACCACTTCTCCTATTCCTGTATACAGTATAAACACTGCACAGTACCTCATCTCCTGTCCTGTATACAGTTGTGCTCAAAAGTTTACATACCTCGGCAGAATTTTTGCTTTCTTGGCCTTTTTTCAGAGAATATGAATGATAACACCAAAACTTTTTCTCCACTCACGGTTGGGCGAAGCCATTTATTGTCAAACTACTGTGTTTTCTCTTTTTAAATCATGACAACCCAAAACATCCAAATGACCCTGATCAAAAGTTCACATACCACATTTCCTAATACCGTGTATTGCCCCCTCTAACATCAATGGCAGCTTTTGTCGTAGTTGTGGACGAGGTTCTTTATTTTCTCAAATGGTAAAGCTGCCCAATCTTCTTGGCAAAAAGCCTCTATTTCCTGTAAATTCCTGCGTTGTCTAGCATGAACTGCACACTTGAGATGAGAACAGGAGACTGAGATGGCCACTCCAGAACCTTCACTTTGTTCTGCTGTTGCCAATGACAGGTCGACAAGGCCTTATGTTTTGGATCGTTGTCACGTTAGAACGTCCTATGCGCAGCTTCCAGGTGTTATGAAAGGCAATTCAGTACTACAATGGACATAGCGGTCAGAGCACATACAGTGATCTGACAATAACCCAAAATCATAGAACGAGCTCTGAGACGTGGGAACTCTGCAGACCGCAATCCCTAATCCTCTCCAAACAACACTAGAGGCAGCCGTGGATTGCGCCTAACTCTGCCTATGCAACTCGGCACAGCCTGAGAAACTAACTAGCCTGAAGATAGAAAATAAGCCTACCTTGCCTCAGAGAAATACCCCAAAGGAAAAGGCAGCCCCCCACATATAATGACTGTGAGTTAAGATGAAAAGACAAATGTAGAGATGAAATAGATTCAGCAAAGTGAGGCCCGACTTTCTTAACAGATCGAGGATAGAAAAGGTAACTTTGCGGTCTACACAAAACCCTAAAGAACACCACGCAAAGGGGGCAAAAAGACCCTCCGTACCGAACTAACGGCACGGAGGTACACCCTTTGCGTCCCAGAGCTTCCAGCAACAAATTAGACAAGCTGGACAGAAAAAATAGCAAACAAATAGCAAAGAAGAACTTAGCTATGCAGAGCAGCAGGCCACAGGAATGATCCAGGGAAAAGCAAGTCCAACACTGGAACATTGACAGGAAGCCAGGAACAAAGCATTAGGTGGAGTTAAGTAGAGAAGCACCTAACGACCTCACCAGATCACCTGAGGGAGGAAACTCAGAAGCCACAGTACCACTTCCCTCCACCAACAGAAGATCACAGAGAGAATCAGCCGAAGTACCACTTGTGACCACAGGAGGGAGCTCTGCCACAGAATTCACAACAGTACCCCCCCCTTGAGGAGGGGTCACCGAACCCTCACCACAGCCCCCAGGCCGACCAGGATGAGCCACATGAAAGGCACGAACAAGATCGGGAGCATGGACATCAGAGGCAAAAACCCAGGAATTATCTTCCTGAGCATAACCCTTCCATTTAACCAGATACTGGAGTTTCCGTCTAGAAACACGAGAATCCAAAATCTTCTCCACAATATACTCCAATTCCCCCTCCACCAAAAGCGGGGCAGGAGGATCAACAGATGGAACCATAGGTGCCACGTATCTCCGCAACAATGACCTATGGAATACATTATGTATGGAAAAAGAATCTGGAAAGGTCAGACGAAAAGACACAGGATTAAGAACCTCAGAAATCCTATACGGACCAATGAAACGAGGTTTAAACTTAGGAGAGGAAACCTTCATAGGAATATGACGAGAAGATAACCAAACCAGATCCCCAACACGAAGTCGGGGACCCACACGGCGTCTGATTAGCGAAACGTTGAGCCTTCTCCTGGGACAAGGTCAAATTGTCCACTACATGAGTCCAAATCTGCTGCAACCTGTCCACCACAGTATCCACACCAGGACAGTCCGAAGACTCAACCTGTCCTGAAGAGAAACGAGGATGGAACCCAGAATTGCAGAAAAATGGCGAAACCAAAGTAGCCGAGCTGGCCCGATTATTAAGGGCGAACTCAGCCAAAGGCAAAAAGGACACCCAGTCATACTGATCGGCAGAAACAAAGCATCTCAGATATGTTTCCAAGGTCTGATTGGTTCGTTCGGTCTGGCCATTAGTCTGAGGATGGAAAGCCGAGGAAAAAGACAAGTCAATGCCCATCCTACCACAAAAGGCTCGCCAAAACCTTGAAACAAACTGGGAACCTCTGTCAGAAACGATATTCTCTGGAATGCCATGTAAACGAACCACATGCTGGAAGAACAATGGCACCAAATCAGAGGAGGAAGGCAATTTAGACAAGGGTACCAGATGGACCATCTTAGAAAAGCGATCACAGACCACCCAAATGACTGACATCTTTTGAGAAACGGGAAGATCAGAAATAAAATCCATAGAGATATGTGTCCAAGGCCTCTTTGGGACCGGCAAGGGCAAAAGCAACCCACTGGCACGAGAACAGCAGGGCTTAGCCCGAGCACAAATCCCACAGGACTGCACAAAAACACGCACATCCCGCGACAGAGACGGCCACCAAAAGGATCTAGCCACCAAAAGGATCTAGCCACCAACTCTCTGGTACCAAAGACTCCAGGATGACCAGCCAACACCGAACAATGAACCTCAGAGATAACTTTATTGGTCCACCTATCAGGGACAAACAGTCTCTCCGCTGGACAACGATCAGGTTTATTAGCCTGAAATTTTTGCAGCACCCGCCGCAAATCAGGGGAGATGGCAGACACAATTACTCCTTCCTTGAGGATACCCGCCGGCTCAGACAAACCCGGAGAGTCGGGCACAAAACTCCTAGACAGAGCATCCGCCTTCACATTTTTAGAGCCCGGAAGGTATGAAATCACAAAGTCAAAACGGGCAAAAAACAGCGACCAACGAGCCTGTCTAGGATTCAACCGCTTAGCAGACTCAAGATAAGTCAAGTTCTTATGATCAGTCAATACCACCACGCGATGCTTAGCTCCTTCAAGCCAATGACGCCACTCCTCGAATGCCCACTTCATGGCCAGCAACTCTCGGTTGCCCACATCATAATTTCGCTCAGCAGGCGAAAACTTCCTGGAAAAAAAAGCGCATGGTTTCATCACTGAGCAATCAGAACCTCTCTGCGACAAAACAGCCCCTGCTCCAATCTCAGAAGCATCAACCTCGACCTGGAACGGAAGAGAAACATCTGGTTGACACAACACAGGGGCAGAAGAAAAACGACGCTTCAAGTCTTGAAAAGCTTCCACAGCAGCAGAAGACCAATTGACCAAATCAGCACCCTTCTTGGTCAAATCGGTCAATGGTTTGGCAATACTAGAAAAATTGCAGATGAAGCGACGATAAAAATTAGCAAAGCCCAGGAACTTTTGCAGACTTTTCAGAGATGTCGGCTGAGTCCAATCATGGATGGCTTGGACCTTAACAGGATTCATCTCGATAGTAGAAGGAGAAAAGATGAACCCCAAAAATGAAACCTTCTGCACACCAAAGAGACACTTTGATCCCTTCACAAACAAAGAATTAGCACGCAGGACCTGAAAAACTGTTCTGACCTGCTTCACATGAGACTCCCAATCATCCGAGAAGATCAAAATGTCATCCAAGTACACAATCAGGAATTTATCCAGGTACTCTCGGAAGATGTCATGCATAAAGGACTGAAACACTGATGGAGCATTGGCAAGTCCGAATGGCATCACTAGATACTCAAAATGACCCTCGGGCGTATTAAATGCAGTTTTCCATTCATCTCCTCGCCTAATTCGCACCAGATTATACGCACCACGAAGATCTATCTTGGTGAACCAACTAGCCCCCTTAATCCGAGCAAACAAATTAGATAACAATGGCAAGGGGTACTGAAATTTAACCGTGATCTTATTTAGAAGGCGGTAATCTATGCAAGGTCTCAGCGAACCATCCTTCTTGGCTACAAAAAAGAACCCTGCTCCTAATGGTGACGATGACGGGCGAATATGCCCCTTCTCCAGGGATTCCTTCACATAACTGCGCATAGCGGCGTGCTCAGGCACGGATAAATTAAACAGTCGACCTTTTGGGAATTTACTACCAGGAATCAAATTGATAGCACAATCACAATCCCTATGCGGAGGTAGGGCATCGGACTTGGGCTCATCAAATACATCCCGGTAATCAGACAAGAACTCTGGAACCTCAGAAGGGGTGGATGACGAAACTGACAGAAATGGAACATCACCATGTACCCCCTGACAACCCCAGCTGGACACCGACATGGATTTCCAATCTAATACTGGATTATGGGCTTGTAGCCATGGCAACCCCAACACGACCACATCATGCAGATTATGCAACACCAGAAAGCGAATAACCTCCTGATGTGCAGGAGCCATGCACATGGTCAGCTGGGTCCAGTATTAAGGCTTATTCTTGGCCAAAGGCGTGGCATCAATTCCTCTCAATGGAATAGGACACTGCAAGGGCTCTAAGAGAAACCCACAACGCTTAGCATACTCCAAGTCCATCAAATTCAGGGCAGCGCCTGAATCCACAAATGCCATGACAGAATACGATGACAAAGAGCAGATCAAGGTAACGGACAGAAGAAATTTTGACTGTACCGTACCAATGGTGGCAGACCTAGCGAACCGCTTAGTGCGCTTAGGACAATCAGAGATAGCATGAGTGGAATCACCACAGTAGAAACACAGCCCATTCAGACGTCTGTGTTCTTGCCGTTTAGCTCTGGTCAAAGTCCTATCGCACTGCATAGGCTCAGGTTTAAGCTCAGGTAATACCGCCAAATGGTGCACAGATTTACGCTCACGCAAGCGTCGACCGATCTGAATGGCCAAAGATATAGACTCA
Organism: Ranitomeya imitator; assembly: GCF_032444005.1. Taxonomy (NCBI): domain Eukaryota; kingdom Metazoa; phylum Chordata; class Amphibia; order Anura; family Dendrobatidae; genus Ranitomeya; species Ranitomeya imitator. Next base: position 216,754,500 of record NC_091284.1, on the reverse strand, counting down.
TTCAAACCAGCAGGCATAGGAAATCCCACCATGACATCCTTAAGGGCTTCAGAGAGACCCTTTCTGAACATAGCTGCCAGCGCAGATTCATTCCATTGAGTGAGCACGGACCACTTTCTAAATTTCTGACAATATACCTCTATCTCATCCTGACCCTGACAAAGAGCCAGCAAATTTTTCTCTGCCTGATCCACTGAATTAGGTTCATCGTACAGCAATCCGAGCGCCAGGAAAAACACATCGATATTACTCAATGCAGGATCTCCTGGCGCAAGAGAAAATGCCCAGTCCTGAGGGTCGCCGCGCAAAAAAGAAATAACAATCAAAACCTGTTGAACTGGATCACCAGAGGAGCGAGGCTTCAAGGCCAGAAATAATTTACAATTATTTTTGAAACTCAGAAACTTAGTTCTATCTCCAAAAAACAAATCAGGAATAGGAATTCTTGGTTCCAACATAGCTTTCTGATCAATAGTGTCTTGAATCTTTTTTTTTTTTTTAACCAATCAATGTTTATTGAAAATTTTGCATATTAAACAACACATAAGACGGGGGGGAGGAAAGGTAATAAGGGGAAAGGTCCAATGCATAACATATTAAAGACCACAATGTAATCAGTACAAAATACACAAATACAGTGTCAGATAAAGCCAAAAAGAACAGAATTAGAGAAGCATACAATTTAAATAAGGGAGAGAGCAGACTGGGATATATATGCCGAGGACATCCAGGGGTCCCACCACGAGAGGACCCTAGCTCTCCTCGATAGACCCTGAGCCATAATAACCTCATAGCAGAAGTGTAAGTCGATCCTGGAGATCAGCTCTGCTCTGGAGGGGACATCCGAGGATTTCCAATGCTTCGCGATACATTGTCTAGCGGCAACTAGGATATTAGAAACTATGGGTCGAAGGGGGGAAGGGAGATCAATGAGGGAGATGCCCAGAACAGCGAGCCGACCACTCAGCACAAGGGGGAGACGGGTCAGATCAACAATCAAAGCCTCCACTTCGCGCCAGAAGACCTGAATCTGCGGGCACGACCACCAGATATGAGAGGAAGACCCCAAGGCGCCGCATTTCCTCCAGCAGAGAGGGGAAGAAGCTGGGAAAACCTTCGCCAGGTGGACGGGGGTGAGGTACCAGTGGAGCTGAATTTTTTCCACCTGTTCCAAGTGGCCAAGGCAAGACGAGAACCTGGAAGGGTGAACCATAGCAAATTGCCAATCCTCCAGGGGGGCCTCAAAACCCAGCGCGGACTCCCAGGAAGACATGAAAGGAAGCTTGTCAGTAGAACCAGATGAAATGAGGGCTTTATAGATTATGGAGATGCCATGTGGAATAATAGTAGCCGGTCTGAAGAATCTGTGGGCCGTATCCTCTGTCAAAGGCGGGGGCGCCCCGAATGGCCGACATGTCCTGAGAAAGCTGCGAATCTGCAGGTATTGAAAGAAGTCAGACTTAGTAAGGGAGAATCTCCCTGAGAGGTCCTCAGACGACAAAATGCCGTCCGAGCCGAAAAGGTCCGCCACCCGGAGCACCCCACGCCTCGCCCAGGAGGAAAGAGAAATGTGGCCAATGGCACACTACAGAGCCTGCAAAGAAACATAGTCAAACATAAACATTAGATGGGAAGTACTAAGCAGCGCCCATAGTTTAGAAGCATTCCTAATTGAACGGAGACAGGGGCCCACAAGAGGGACCTGAAGCTCCAAGAGCAATCTAAGCGAGTTTTTGGGGGCAAAATGAGATTCAATCAAAAACCAGGGCAAACATGAGTTCCCCTCCCACCATATTTTAAGGGGCTCAAGGATCGCCGCCCTATAGTAAGACTGCACCGCAGGAGCTCCCAACCCCCCCACAGAGTACGGTAGGGACATGATCCGACGCTTGACCCTATGGGGCTTCTTATTCCAAATAAACCGGTCTATAAGGGATTGAAAAGCTGAAATAAACTTCGAGGGTATGAAAAGGGGGAGGCACCGAAAAAGGTACATTATTTTGGGAAGGAATAGCATTTTCGCCGTTTGTATGCGGGCCATCCACGAGAGGGACGCACTTGATAATTGCTCCATGCCCCTCCTAACCTCCAAAAGAGTTTCTTCACAATTCATACGGACTATGTTATCTAGCTTAGCTATCCTGATGCCTAGGTACGTAAAGCCCAAGGGAGCCCAAATAAACGCATATTGAGATTGAATTTGAATCTGAAGGGGAGCGGGGAGGAAAAGGGGAAAAATCGTGGATTTGGTCAAATTAAGCTTATAATATGAAACCGCTGAAAACTCAGATAGGATGGAAGTGATCGCATTCAGTGAGGTTAAGGGTGAGGTGCAGGTCAGGACCACGTCGTCGGCATAGAGACCGATTTTATGTTCAGATCCCCCCACCTCGACTCCCTTTATGTCCGCGCACTGCCTGACCATGGCAGCCAAAGGCTCCATGACCAGAGCAAAGATGATAGGGGAGAGGGGGCAGCCCTGACGAGTACCATTCCGAATAGGGAATGTCCGAGACCTGAATCCCGCCGATCGAACCGACGCGCAAGGATTGGAATATAATGCCATAACCGCTTTGCCAATCTGCCCGGTGAGCCCAAATTTCTCCAGTGTGAGTTCAATATAACCCCAGTGCACCCTGTCGAACGCCTTTTCGGCATCCAGCGACAGGAATACACTGGGGAGGCTCCCCCTCTCCACCACATCCAAGAGATCTATCAGGCGCCTGGTGCCATCCCTGGTCTGTCTGCCAGGAACAAACCCAACTTGGTCGGGGTGGATGAGACTAGGAAGGACCGAGAATAATCTGTTGGCCCAGACTTTTGCATAAAACTTCACGTCGCAGTTTAGAAGTGCTATCGGGCGGAAGTTCCCCGGAGATGTTGTGGGTTTCCCTTGTTTGGGGAGAGTCGCAATGGAAGCCTCCAACCCCTCCGCCCTAATACTGCCAACCGACAACCAATTATTAAAAAGGCGCAAAAGATAGGGCGAGAGGATAGAAAAGAACTGAGCATAGTAAAGGAAAGAAAAGCCATCAGGCCCCGGGGAAGAACTCTTATTGGCCTCTCTAACAATCTGCGAGAGTTCAGACTCGACAATGGGAGCGTTTAGGAAAGAGAGCTGCTCCTGGGTGACCGAGGGGAGATTAGCCCTCTCCAAGAACGCCAAAATTGACTCCCGCGAAGGCTGGGGAATCCCTGGGTCAGACCCGAGTTCATAGAGAGAGGAATAATAAGATGCAAACTCCTCAGCAATCTGAATCGGGTTGCGAACCTGGGAGCCGTCAGGCCTGAGCAAAAATGGGATCTTGGATTGAGCCTCTCTCTTCCTAACACGTCTGGCCAGAACAGCGCCCGCTCGATCCCCCATTGTGTAAAATTTGGCTCTAGTTTTCCTCAGGGCCTTCTCAGCCTTGTGGAGGAGTAGATTACGAACATGCATTCGGGCTTTAGAAAGGTCAGAGAGAAGCGCTGGGGTGGGGGATAGTTTATGAGCAGACTCCAAACGAGATAATTCGTCTAGGGCTATATGGAGGGCCGCATTGTACTTCCTCTTAGCCTTTGCCGCCAGCTTAATGAAATGACCCCTAATTACCGCCTTGTGGGCGAACCAGAGGGTGTCATCACCTATGCCAGGGGTGTCATTGGAGGCAAAAAATTCCCCCAAGGCCTCCTCTATACATTGGGAGTTGGATTGGTCAGCAAGGAGATGGGCATTGAGACGCCAGTACGCAGGGGGTCTGATGGCCAAGGGGTCTTTCAGGGCAAGGGACACCGGGGCATGGTCCGACCAGGTGATACTGCCTATATCCGATGAGATGCAGTGAGGAAGAGCCACGTCATTCACCAGCACAAAATCAATCCTGCTATAGGAACCGTGCCTGGGAGACAAAAATGTGTAATCTCTCTCACCGCAATGCAGATATCGCCAGACATCATGCAAGTGGAAAGAGTCAGTTAGAGGCCCGATCTCGCATCTAGTCAGGGAAGAGGCAGAGCAGTCAAGAACCCTAGACATTGGGGCATTTAAGTCACCAGCAATCAGTTTGTGACCGTGTTGGATATCGTGTAAAGTTTTGAAAACGCCCTCCAGAAACTTAAGCTGCCCTACGTTAGGAGCGTAGATCGAGGCAATAGTATAGGGGGCATTATTAATAAGGCATAGAACCACAATGAATCTACCCAACGGATCCGCTATAGAGCGAACCAGCTGAAAGGAGTTGGACCTGCTGAAAAAAATGGCTACTCCCGCCTTTTTTGACGGGCCATTGGCGAAAAACTGATGCGGGTATAAACCTGATTGCATTCTGGGATTATCACATTCCAGCAAGTGCGTTTCCTGAAGACATAAAATATCATGGTGGGATTTGCCCAACTGACGCCAGACCACAGACCTCTTGCCCGGTGAGTTGAGGCCATTAACGTTAATTGAATACAGTGAGATACTCATTGGAAAGACATAAAGACAGTTTTACAATCCTCAGACACCGATAGTCTGTGCAAAGGCATAGAAAACATGTGGCCAATAGACTAGGACATAAGTAAGGGCAGACCGGGAACAGGGAGGGGAGAAAAAGGGAAGCAAACAAGACATACGACAAATAAACCAGTGGACCGAGGTCCATTCAGGGATACCCTGAGTCCAGAAGGTGAGAATCAGAAAAACAGTTCACCTATGGGGCAAACAAATGCTGCGGGAACTCTCAAAAGAGAAACCAACGCAGCTTCAAAAAAAAAGAAAAAGGAAAAACCAAGTGTATCCGTGCGGGAAAATAGCCAGGAACCATAGTTGCAGTGGGCTCAGGCCACCTCCCAGTCCGGTGTAATGCGGGCCCTGAAGCCTCCGCCAGCTCCAGGCTTAGAAAGGTTCACGGAGATCGAGGGGTCTGGAGACGGGAGTCCCCATTTAGAGAGAGCAGAAGCTGCGTGGGACGGAGTTAGGCAGGTGGTGATTGATCCGTCTTTGCGGATGAGCAGCTTGGTAGGGAACCCCCAACGGTACAGGATGCCCTTCTCTCTGAGGATGGTAGTGTAGGGGGCAAAGGCCCTCCGCAGGGCCAAAGTACCCGGGGAGAGATCCGGAAAGACTGAGATGCTTGCAAATCTTCCAGGGAGAGCTGGGTTCCTCCTCAGGGCCTGTAGAAAGTCCTCCTTCATTTCGAAAAAATGTATGCGTGCCAGCACATCTCTGGGGATAGAGGGCCCCAGGCCAGAGGGTTTAGGGATCCTATGCACGCGGTCAATTATGAAGTCCTTTGGCGCGAACTGCGGTAGGGCCGCCGCCATAAAGTCCTGCAGAAATAGCTTCAAATCCCCTGCTAGGACAGACTCCTCAATGCCTCTAAGTTTGACGTTATTTCTCCTAGACCTATCTTCCAGGTCCAGGGCTTTAGAGTGAATTTTAGCGGCCAGGGTTTGCAGGGTCTCATGGGCGTCCCAGAGATCGTTATGAGAAGAAACTAGCTCCGCCATCTTGCGTTCCAAACGGTCCGTGCGATTACCCAGCTCCGCCACCTCCCCTCTCAACTCAGCCAGCATAGTGCGCATATCGTCTTGGATGGAGGTTCTGAGATCTCCAAGTAGTCCTTTGAGGAGAGAAGCAGTCACCGGACCTTCGGCCGAATCAGACGCCGTACCGCTTGAATTTAACGCTGCTCCGCCTGAATGCGACGCTGCTCCGCCTGGATGCGACGCTGCTCCGCCTGGATGCGACGCTGCTCCGCCTGGATGCGACGCTGCTCCGCCTGGATGCGACGCCACAGCGCCCGACTGCGACGCCTGAGCGTTGCGTTGTGAAGAGCGGGAAGGCCTGGGGGAGGGCGGCGCCATCTTGGATACCGGCGGTGGCTGTGGGGTGGCCGCAAAGAAGTCAGGAATTCTCCTGGAGGGGTCACGGGTGCCAGCTCTGGATTTCCCCATACACTCACCGACGCACCGGGAGCCAGTACCGATGTTTTGGAGGCAAACGAGGACACCGGAGAGGTAGAAATGTGCCGCTTTAAGGTTCCTGGCTGAGGAGCTCCCGCTCTGTGCGACCTACTCCATCGGCAGACAGGCCACGCCCCCAGTGTCTTGAATCTTTTGTACTCTTGCCGAGAGCTGATCCACAAATGAAGACAGACTTCTAATGTCCATCGCTACACCTGTGTACTGAACCACCCAAATGTCTAGGGGAAAAAAAAGGCAAAACACAGTGCAAAGAAAAAAAAATGGTCTCAGAACTTCTTTTTTCCCTCTATTGAGAATCATTAGTACTTTTGGCTTCCTGTACTGTTATGAAAGGCAATTCAGTACTACAATGGACATAGCGGTCAGAGCACATACAGTGATCTGACAATAACCCAAAATCATAGAACGAGCTCTGAGACGTGGGAACTCTGCAGACCGCAATCCCTAATCCTCTCCAAACAACACTAGAGGCAGCCGTGGATTGCGCCTAACTCTGCCTATGCAACTCGGCACAGCCTGAGAAACTAACTAGCCTGAAGATAGAAAATAAGCCTACCTTGCCTCAGAGAAATACCCCAAAGGAAAAGGCAGCCCCCACATATAATGACTGTGAGTTAAGATGAAAAGACAAACGTAGAGATGAAATAGATTCAGCAAAGTGAGGCCCGACTTTCTTAACAGATCGAGGATAGAAAAGGTAACTTTGCGGTCTACACAAAACCCTAAAGAACACCACGCAAAGGGGGTAAAAAGACCCTCCGTACCGAACTAACGGCACGGAGGTACACCCTTTGCGTCCCAGAGCTTCCAGCAACAAATTAGACAAGCTGGACAGAAAAAATAGCAAACAAATAGCAAAGAAGAACTTAGCTATGCAGAGCAGCAGGCCACAGGAATGATCCAGGGAAAAGCAAGTCCAACACTGGAACATTAACAGGAAGCCAGGAACAAAGCATTAGGTGGAGTTAAGTAGAGAAGCACCTAACGACCTCACCAGATCACCTGAGGGAGGAAACTCAGAAGCTGCAGTACCACTTCCCTCCACCAACAGAAGCTCACAGAGAGAATCAGCTGAAGTACCACTTGTGACCATAGGAGGGAGCTCTGCCACAGAATTCACAACATCCAGGCTCATGAGTGGAAATTTGCCTCCAGTATTTGCTGATACATGTTGCATTCATCTTTCCTTTAACTTTGACCATGGTTCCTGTGCCTTGGTAGCTCACATCCCCCCAAAACATCAGTGATCCACCTCTGTGCTTTACAGTAGGAATGGTGTTCCTTTCATCATAGGCCGTGTTGATCTCTCCATATGTAACATTTATGGTTGTAGCCAAAAAGTTCAATTTTGGTCTCATCACTCCAAATTACCTTGTTCAAGAAGTTTTGAGCTGTGTCTCTGTGCTGTTTTGCATATTTTAGGCAAGATACTTTGTCGCATTTGTGCAGTAATGGCTTTCTTCTGGCGACTCGACCTTGCAGCCCATTTTTCTTCAAGTGCCTCCTTATTGTGCATCTTGATACAGCCACACCAATAGTTTTCAGAGAGTCCAATATTTCAGCTGATGTTATTTGTGCGTTTTTCTTTGCATCCCGAACAATTTTCCTGACAGTTGTGTATGACATTTTTATTGGTCTACCTGACCGTGGTTTTGTTTTTACAGAGCCTTTTATTCTCCATTTGTTAATCACAGTTTGAACACTGTTGACTGGCATTATCAATTCCTTGGATATCTTTTTGTATCATTTCCTGTTTTATACAGTTCAACTAATTTCTCCTGTAGATCCATTGACAATTCTTTTACTTTTGCCATGATTCACAATCCAGAAATGTCAGTGGCTAGATGAAAGATGCAAGAGTCTGTCTGGATCACAGAAACTTACTCAGCTTTTATGCACAGACACTGATTACAAGCAAGCAGGTCACAGGTGAGGATGTTACCTTTAGTAGCCATTCAAACCCATTTGTGTCAAAATCACCAGGGTATGTGAACTTTTGATCAAGGTCATTTGGATGTTTTGGGTTGTCATTATGTTTTGAAAAGAGAAAACACAGTTATTTGACAATAAATGGCTTCACCCAACCACTAACCATGAGTGGAGAAAAAGTTTTAGTATTATCATTCATATTCTCTGAAAAAGGCCAAGAAAGCAAGAATTCTGCCGAGGTATGCAAACTTTTGAGCACAACTGTGATATTTATGGATAAAACAAAGGAAACGCTGCCGCAAGTAATAACAACTATAGATAAATTTAGTAAATTTTCCGGGCTTAATATAAACTGGGATAAATCTGCTCTGATGCCTCTTTCTCATACCCCAATGCCGAGTCTCGAGGCTCTCTCGTCGCTGCCCATTGTTTCTACTTTTAAATACCGTATATACTCGAGTATAAGCCGAGATTTTCAGCCCAAATTTTTGGGCTGAAAGTGCCTCCCTCGGCTTATACTCGAGTCACGGTCTGTGGCAGGGTCGGCGGGTGAGGGGGGGAGAGGTCTGAGGCATACTTACCTAGTCCCGGCGATCCTGACGCTGCCACTGCCTGTCACACTATCTTCGGGTGTCCCGCAGCTCTTCCCCTGTACAGCGGTCACGTGGGACCGCTCATTAAACTTATGAATATGGACTCCACTCCCATAGGGGTGGAGCCGCATATTCATTTCTCTAATCAGCGGTAACGGTGACCGCTGATAGAGGAAGAAGCTGCGGCACCCGAAGACAGTGTGACGGGCAGGGGGAGCGTCAGGATCGCCAGGAGCAGGTAAGTATGTCATATTTACCTGTCCACGATCCACACGCCGGGCGCCGCTCCATCTTCCCGGCGTCTCTCCGCTCTAACTGTGCAGGTCAGAGGGCGCGATGACGCATATAGTGTGCGCGGCGCCCTCTGCCTGATCAGTCAGTGCGGAGAGACATCGGGATCGGACGCTGGGGAGCTGCAAGCAAGAAAGGTATGTGTTTTTTTTTTATTGCAGCAGCAGCAGCAGCGTTATATATGGCACAGATTTATAATGAGCATCTATGGGGCCAAACTGAACGGTGCAGAGCATATAGGGCACAGATTTATAATGAGCATCTATGGGGCCAAACTGAACGGTGCAGAGCATATAGGGCACAGCTTTATAAGGAGCATCTATAGGGCCATAATGAACAGTGCAGACGATATATGACACAGATTTATAATGAGCATCTATGGGGCCAAACTGAACGGTGCAGAGCATATAGGGCACAGCTTTATAAGGAGCATATATGGGGCCATAATGAACGGTGCAGAGCATATATGGCACAGCTTTATAAGGAGCATCTATAGGGCCATAATGAACGGTGCAGAGCATTGTATATGGGGCACAGCTTTATATGGAGCATCTATGGGGCCATAATGAACGGTGCAGAGCAATCTAGATGGCACAGCTATATATGGATAACCTATGGGGCAATAATCAATGGTATGGAGCATTATATATGGCATCTATGGGGCAATAATCAATGGTATGGAGCATCTATTTTTATTTTTGAAATTCACCGGTAGCTGCTGCATTTTCCTCCCTAGGCTTATACTCGAGTCAATACGTTTTCCCAGTTTTTTGTGGCAAAATTAGGGGGTCAGCTTATACTCGGGTCGGCTTATACTCGAGTATATACGGTATCTAGGCATTCACATGTCTCAACATAGTCGGTTGGATTTACAACTTAATATTTACCCATTATTGGATCTGGTCAAATCTAAATTTGCAACCTGGGACAAACTCTCACTCTCTGTTGCGGGTCGTATTAATTTAATCAAAATGATATTTGTTATGAACTGGTGATTCAGAAACACAATGGACCTGGTGGTTAAGAGCACACCAAGTGACCTGATAGTTACTAATAACATAGGACGAGCTCTGAGACGTGGGAACTCTGCTGACCGCAATCCCTAATCCTATCACACCACACTAGAGGTAGCCGTGGAGCGCTCCTGACCAGACCTAGGCGCCTCGGGCACAGCCTGAGAAACTAGCTAGCCCTGAAGACAGAAAAATAAGCCTACCTTGCCTCAGAGAAATTCCCCAAAGGAAAAGGCAGCCCCCCACATATAATGACTGTGAGTAAAGATGAAAATACAAACACAGAGATGAAATAGATTTTAGCAAAGTGAGGCCCGACTTACTGAATAGACCGAGGATAGGAAAGATAGCTTTGCGGCCAGCACAAAAACCTACAAACAACCACGCAGAGGGCGCAAAAAGACCCTCCACACCGACTAACGGCACGGAGGTGCTCCCTCTGCGTCCCAGAGCTTCCAGCAAGCAAGACAAACCAATATAGCAAGCTGGACAGAAAAAATAGCAAACATAAAATAACACAAGCAGAACTTAGCTTATGCAGGGCAGACAGGCCACAAGAACGATCCAGGAGAGAGAGCAAGACCAATACTGGAACATTGACTGGAGGCCAGGAACAAAGAACTAGGTGGAGTTAAATAGAGCAGCACCTAACGACTTAACCTCGTCACCTGAGGAAGGGAACTCAGAAGCCGCAGCCCCACTCACATCCACCAGAGGAAGCTCATAGACAGAACCAGCCGAAGTACCACTCATGACCACAGGAGGGAGCTTGACCACAGAATTCACAACAGTACCCCCCCCTTGAGGAGGGGTCACCGAACCCTCACCAGAGCCCCCAGGCCGACCAGGATGAGCCAAATGAAAGGCACGAACCAGATTGGCAGCATGAACATCAGAGGCAAAGACCCAGGAATTATCTTCCTGACCATAACCCTTCCACTTAACCAGGTACTGGAGTTTCCGTCTCGAAATGCGAGAATCCAAAATCTTCTCCACTATATACTCCAACTCCCCCTCAACCAAAACCGGGGCAGGAGGATCAACGGATGGAACCACAGGTGCCACGTATCTCCGCAACAATGACCTATGGAATACATTATGGATGGAAAAAGAAGCTGGAAGGGTCAAACGAAAAGACACAGGATTAAGAACCTCAGAAATCCTATACGGACCAATGAAACGAGGCTTAAACTTAGGAGAGGAAACTTTCATAGGAATATAACGAGACGACAACCAAACCAAATCCCCAACACGAAGTCGGAGACCCACACAGCGCCTGCGGTTAGCGAAACGTTGAGCCTTCTCCTGGGACAATGTCAAATTGTCCACTACATGAGTCCAAATCTGCTGCAACCTATCCACCACAGTATCCACACCAGGACAGTCTGAAGACTCAAACTGCACTGAAGAGAAACGAGGATGGAAACCAGAATTGCAGAAAAACGGCGAAACCAAAGTAGCCGAGCTGGCCCGATTATTAAGGGTGAACTCAGCCAACGGCAAAAAGGACACCCAATCATCCTGATCAGCAGAAACAAAACATCTCAGATATGTTTCCAAGGTCTGATTGGTTCGTTCAGTTTGGCCATTTGTCTGAGGATGGAAAGCCGAGGAAAAAGACAAATCAATGCCCATCCTAGCACAAAAGGCTCGCCAAAACCTCGAAACAAACTGGGAACCTCTGTCAGAAACAATGTTCTCCGGAATGCCATGTAAACGAACCACATGCTGGAAAAACAATGGCACCAAATCAGAGGAGGAAGGCAATTTAGACAAGGGTACCAAATGGACCATCTTAGAGAAACGATCACAAACCACCCAAATGACCGACATCTTTTGAGAGATGGGGAGATCCGAAATAAAATCCATAGAGATATGTGTCCAGGGCCTCTTTGAGACCGGCAAGGGCAAAAGCAACCCACTGGCACGAGAACAGCAGGGCTTAGCCCAAGCACAAATCCCACAGGACTGCACAAACGAACGCACATCCCGTGACAGAGACGGCCACCAAAAGGATCTAGCCACCAAATCTCTGGTACCAAAGATTCCAGGATGACCAGCCAACACCGAACAATGAACCTCAGAGATAACTCGTCCATTTATCAGGGACAAACAGTTTCTCCGCTGGGCAACAGTCAGGTCTATTAGCCTGAAATTTTTGCAGCACCCGCCGCAAATCAGGGGAGATGGCAGACAAAATTACCCCCTCTTTGAGAATACCCGTCTGCTCAGGCAAACCCGGAGAGTCGGGCACAAAACTCCTAGACAGGGCATCTGCCTTCACATTTTTAGAGCCCGGAAGGTACGAAACCACAAAGTCAAAACGGGAGAAAAACAGCCACCAACGAGCCTGTCTAGGATTCAACCGTTTGGCAGACTCAAGATAAGTCAAGTTCTTGTGATCAGTCAAGACCACCACGCGATGCTTAGCTCCTTCAAGCCAATGACGCCACTCCTCGAATGCCCACTTCATGGCCAGCAACTCTCGATTGCCAACATCATAATTACGCTCAGCAGGCGAAAACTTCCTGGAAAAGAAGGCACATGGTTTCATCACCGAGCCATCAGAACTTCTTTGCGACAAAACAGCCCCTGCTCCAATCTCAGAAGCATCAACCTCGACCTGGAACGGGAGCGAAACATCCGGTTGGAACAACACAGGGGCAGAAGAAAAACGACGCTTCAACTCCTGAAAAGCTTCCACAGCAGCAGAAGACCAATTGACCACATCAGCACCCTTCTTGGTTAAATCAGTCAACCGTTTAGCAATACTAGAAAAAATATTGATGAAGCGACGATAAAAATTAGCAAAGCCCAGGAACTTCTGCAGGCTCTTCACAGATGTCGGCTGAGTCCAATCATAAATGGCCTGAACTTTGACAGGGTCCATCTCGATAGTAGAAGGGGAAAATATGAAACCCAAAAATGAAACCTTCTGAACACCAAAGAGACACTTTGACCCCTTCACAAACAAAGAATTCGCACGCAGGACCTGGAACACCATTCTAACCTGCCTCACATGAGACTCCCAATCATCCGAGAAGACCAAAATATCATCCAAGTATACAATCAGGAATTTATCCAGGTACTCTCGGAAGATGTCATGCATAAAGGACTGAAATACTGATGGAGCATTAGAAAGCCCGAATGGCATAACCAGGTACTCAAAATGGCCCTCGGGCGTATTAAATGCTGTTTTCCATTCATCGCCCTGTTTAATACGCACAAGATTATACGCACCACGAAGATCTATCTTGGTGAACCAACTAGCCCCCTTAATCCGAGCAAACAAATCAGACAGCAGCGGCAAGGGGTACTGAAATTTGACTGTGATTTTATTTAGAAGGCGGTAATCAATACAAGGTCTCAGCGAACCATCCTTCTTGGCCACAAAAAAGAACCCTGCTCGCAATGGCGACGACGACGGGCGAATATGACCCTTCTCCAAGGATTCCTTTACGTAACTCCGCATAGCGGCGTGCTCAGGCACAGACAAATTAAACAGTCGACCCTTAGGAAAGTTACTACCAGGAATCAAATCGATAGCACAATCGCAATCCCTATGCGGAGGTAGGGCCCTGGACTTGGGCTCATCAAATACATCCCGGTAATCCGACAAGAACTCTGGGACCTCAGAAGGGGCGGATGACGAAATAGACAGAAATGGAACATCACCATGTACCCCCTGACAACCCCAGCTGGACACAGACATTGATTTCCAATCCAATACTGGGTTATGGACTTGTAGCCATGGCAACCCCAACACGACCACATCATGCAGATTATGCAACACCAAAAAGCGAATATCCTCCTGATGCGCAGGAGCCATGCACATGGTCAGCTGGGTCCAGTACTGAGGCTTATTCTTGGCCAAAGGCGTAGCATCAATTCCTCTCAATGGAATAGGATACTGCAAGGGCTCCAAGAAAAACCCACAGCGCCTAGCAAACTCCAAGTCCATCAAATTCAGGGCAGCGCCTGAATCCACAAATGCCATGACAGAATAGGATGACAAAGAGCAGATCAAAGTAACGGACAAAAGAAATTTCGACTGTACCGTACCAATGGTGGCAGACCTAGCGAACCGCTTAGTGTGCTTAGGACAATCGGAGATAGCATGAGTGGAATCACCACAGTAAAAACACAGCCCATTCCGACGTCTGTGTTCTTGCCGTTCAGCTCTGGTCAAAGTCCTATCGCACTGCATAGGCTCAGGTTTATGCTCAGGTAATACCGCCAAATGGTGCACAGTTTTACGCTCACGCAAGCGTCGATCGATCTGAATGGCCAAAGACATAGACTCATTCAGACCAGCAGGCATAGGAAATCCCACCATGACATCCTTAAGGGCTTCAGAGAGACCCTTTCTGAAAATTGCTGCCAGCGCACAGTCATTCCATTGAGTGAGCACAGACCACTTCCTAAACGTCTGACAATAAATCTCTACCTCATCCTGACCCTGACACATAATGCAGGATCTCCTGGCGCAAGGGAAAATGCCCAGTCTTGAGGGTCGCCACGTAATAAAGAAATAATGATCTTAACTTGTTGAACTGGGTCACCAGAGGAGCGGGGTTTCAAAGCCAGAAACAGTTTACAATTATTTTTAAAACTCAGAAACTTAGCTCTATCTCCAGAAAACAAATCAGGAATAGGCATTCTTGATTCTAACATAGAAATCTGAACCACAAAGTCTTGAATATTTTGTACTCTTGCAGTGAGATGATCCACACAAGAAGACAGACCTTTAATGTCCATCACTACACCTGTGTCCTGAACCACCCAAATGTCTAGGGGAAAAGAAAGACAAAACACAGTGCAGAGAAAAAAAAAAATGGTCTCAGAACTTCTCTTTTCCCTCTATTGAGAAGCATTAGTACTTTGGGCCTCCAGTACTGTTATGAACTGGTGATTCAGAAACACAATGGACCTGGTGGTTAAGAGCACACCAAGTGACCTGATAGTTACTAATAACATAGGACGAGCTCTGAGACGTGGGAACTCTGCTGACCGCAATCCCAAATCCTATCACACCACACTAGAGGTAGCCGTGGAGCGCTCCTGACCAGACCTAGGCGCCTCGGGCACAGCCTGAGAAACTAGCTAGCCCTGAAGACAGAAAAATAAGCCTACCTTGCCTCAGAGAAATTCCCCAAAGGAAAAGGCAGCCCCCCACATATAATGACTGTGAGTAAAGATGAAAATACAAACACAGAGATGAAATAGATTTTAGCAAAGTGAGGCCCGACTTACTGAATAGACCGAGGATAGGAAAGATAGCTTTGCGGCCAGCACAAAAACCTACAAACAACCACGCAGAGGGCGCAAAAAGACCCTCCGCACCGACTAACGGCACGGAGGTGCTCCCTCTGCGTCCCAGAGCTTCCAGCAAGCAAGACAAACCAATATAGCAAGCTGGACAGAAAAAATAGCAAACATAAAATAACACAAGCAGAACTTAGCTTATGCAGGGCAGACAGGCCACAAGAACGATCCAGGAGAGAGAGCAAGACCAATACTGGAACATTGACTGGAGGCCAGGAACAAAGAACTAGGTGGAGTTAAATAGAGCAGCACCTAACGACTTAACCTCGTCACCTGAGGAAGGGAACTCAGAAGCCGCAGCCCCACTCACATCCACCAGAGGAAGCTCATAGACAGAACCAGCCGAAGTACCACTCATGACCACAGGAGGGAGCTTGACCACAGAATTCACAACAGATATTACTCCCCAAGTTAAGCTATTGCCTTCAGCATAGTGCTGTGCCAATACCTAAATCCTTCTTTGCGACTTTAAACTCCTTAATTACGTCCTTTATATGGGGGAAGACCAGGCCTAAGCTTAAACTATCTACTTTACAGACTGAAACAGGGAGGCGGGGCAGCTTTGCCAAACTTTTACTTATATTATCTCGCTGGGCAGGCCAGGGCGATAAATAAATGGATGCCCAATAGTCTTTTACCTAATTCTGAGAGCCACCTACTCCATTCTGCCCGGACTGATTGCCCATTGGGGTTTTTGGAGCTGGAGAGAGTCGGTATCCCTCGGCTGTTGCCTTTACTCCGGCTGGCGCGTTTAATATGGAGACAAATAAAAAAGGTCATCAAATTCGTAGATATAGTAGCTGAAATGCCATTGTGGAACAAGTTACTTCCCGGGATTACTGAATCATCCGTCCACTGACTTTTGGATTGCATATGGTGTTCTCTCGGTGGGCAATGTACATAATCAGGGGATTTTTCTATCCTTTGAAGAACTACAAAATATTTATAATATCCCGAGTTCTCAATTTTTCCGTTATCTTCAATTAAGGTCAGCCTTTCAGTCGCACATGCGGAGTGTGGGTACAGGTCGAGCTATTTCATCTTTGCCTCTAATAGGGATCCTAAATTCGCAAGGTCCTCAGGGACTTATATCCTCTTTATATACATATCTGCTGTCTGTGGACGTGGGGTCTACCATAAGCTCTATCAGGAGGAAGTGGGAGGGACTTCTTCCTGATGTACTGGGAAAAGAATGGGAAGATATTCTAGAATCTCCAACTAAAGTCTCCCCATCAATTAATAATAGGATGACCCAGTTGTATATCATATACCAGTCCTATCTGACTCCGACCCGTCTCTTTAAAATGGGTCGCCTACATTCATCGGATTGTTTGCGATGTCAATCACGAGATGCAGATTTCGTTCACATGATCTGGAAGTGTCCTGTTATTCTTCATTATTGGAAAGAGGTGACGACATTGTTAACATCTCTATTGTCGATCCCTGTCCCACTTGAACCATTGACCTGCTTATTCGGGGTGTGGGATGCGGAATCCTGGGACCATTATTCTGGGATTTTTCTACGAGAGGCACTCTTTATGGCACGAAAGGTGTTGGCGTTACGGTGGATGGGTGGTTCTTGTCCATCTCTCAGGGCCTGGGTTGATTTGGTGAACTCAATTATCCCATATGAACGAACACTATACCAAAACAGAGGATGTCCAGATAAATTTGAGAAGATCTGGGGCAGATGGAATTCCTCCTGTCATACTTTATAGTCTACAATAATTTAATCTTTATGTAAGAAATGGGGTTTATGGTTTCGGGATGTTGCTTACAAAGGTGAAATTAAAGTGGAATTTTCTATTTGACGGCGCTCTACTAATGGTAGTTAATGTTATAGAAGTTTTATAAGACATAAGTGATTGACATACACTGTTTGTATTCTTGTGATGTGTTAAATGTGGTGATATACTGTAACTATCTGTACTTCATTTTACGATTGATAATGATGGACATGAATGCAGATATGTGTATTGTATGATTTATTCTGAAAATTAATAAACGAATTTAAAAAAAAACAAAAAAAAAACAACTGTATACAGGACAGGAGAAGTGATACTTTGCAGTGTATATATACAGGACAGGAGATGTGGTACTGTGCAGTGTATATACTGTATACAGGAGAGGAGGAGTGGTATTGTGCAGTGTATACACTATATACAGGGCAGGAGAAGTGGTACTGTGCAGTGTATATACTGTACATGAGTGGAGAAACAGTTTTGGTTTTATCATTCATATTCTGCCAAGGTATGTAAACTTTTGAGCACAACTGTATATACACTGCACAGTGCCAATCCTCCTGTCCTATATATATGCACTGCACAGTACGACTTCTCCTATCCTGAATATATACACTGCATAGTACCACTTCTCCTGTATATATACACTGCATAGTATATGGGCTGTTGGGGTTTGTGTGGCTGGGCTGCTTTTTTGCCCCAGTTTGGCCCTGGTCCATTCAGAGTGGTCGATTATCATGAATGAGGTTTCCTAGGAACAAAAGGAACCGGTCAGCAGTTTTATACCTTATAAACCCTGCACATCACCTTTAAAAGCATGTAAATGGCATTCCTACAGCCCCTTTATACCCTCATTTGTGCCTCTGCATACCTACAAAAAAGAGCTTTATTCATTGCATAGGTGTGTGTGATGCCAAAAACACACCAATTTTCATCTTTTTATAGCCTTCTTACCTCTAATTTATGAAGCAGCCAGAGATAAATATGATACTGATGAGCCATAGCTCATGGGCCACTGGACCATTTCTTGAAATCCCATCCACTAGGCTGTAACATCTGGTGCTGCATAAGTACGCAGTGTCAAACCTGCAGCAACTGCAGTTCCTGTGCACATACCCCTAGAGAACTTACAGCAGGACATTTGCTCATGAGGCAGGAGGGTGATGCCTCCTAGAGATAAGCCAAGGAAATCAAATTAGGCATTTTGTTACAAATGGAGAGGCAGTGGGAATGTTCTTCTTAGTTATCTGGAGTCCTTCTGGTGGAGGTGTGAATTGTATCCATGTAGTGACTCAAATCCAGGTGTCCTAGAGTCAAAGAACTGAACATCTTTATCAGTTTGAATTCCCAAATTAATCTCTATCAACCTTAAAATGACCTTTTTGTATTAAGACTTTTAAATCTGTCATCCAGTGTCCAGGTCCAGAGAAATGTTTTCCCACAGGCATGTCTATTTTATTCCCGATTGTGTGTCTGTGTAGATACATGCTTGTTTGTAGCTTTTGCATGGTTTCCCTGATAAAGAAACCTCCAGGGCATGTTGTACATTGTATCATGTGCACCACATTGGAGGTTGTACATGAAAAGAAACCGATGACCTTATACACCTGATTTGTGTTTGGTATGCGGACTGTCTTTGTGGGTAACATGTGGGTGCAAGTTTTGCATTTTTTATTGCTGCATGTGAATGTACCAGTCACTGATGTTGATAAGAAGACACTTCTGACAAGGAGATTTCTTAAGTTAGGGGCTGTGTTTGTAGGAGAGAAGTGGTAGTTCTGGGAATATTTCTTTCAATTTGTGGCTTGTAGAATATGGCTTGGGGGTTGGCACCAATTTTCCTTAGGATGTTCATGTGGGGGTTTTATGTGACCACAAGAGGCACCCTGTTGTTGTTCTCCCTCAGTCTGTAATCCAGGAGGCTGCTTCTTGTGACCCTTGTAGCTCTGTGGATCTGTTCCTCTATTACCAGTGGATGGTATCCGTGTAGTAGGAAAGTATTCCTCAGTGATAGCAGCTGTAGTTTTCTGTCTTTACTGTCTGAACAGATTTGAATGTATCTTATAGCTTGACTGTAGATGATGGATTTTTTGTGTGTCTTGGATGAAAGCTGTTCTATCTAAGATATGCCGGACGTCCTGTGAGCTTATGGTAAATTGATGTTCGTATGGTGTCGTCCTTGATGCATGTGGTCGTGTCCATAAAATGTATTTGGGACTTTAAGAAGTTGAGGGTGAGCTTTATGGTTGGATGGAACTTGTTGAAGTTACGTATTATGGAAGGTAAGCAGTTCATTTTTTGAGCCTGTCTAGATAATTAGCAGATCATCAATGTAGCGGAAGTATGTGAGAGCTTTAACAGAGTAAGATGACAACAATTCCTCCTCCAGTTTAGCCATAAATAGGTTAGCATATTGTGGGGACATTTTTCTTCCCATACACTGTTGGTATAAATTGTTCCCAAAGGAGAAATAGTTTTGATGGAGCACAATCATGATAAATTGTAGTGTTGGTTGTGTGGCTAGATGTTTTTTTTAAGGAAATATTTGCATGCCGCAATCCCATCCTCATGAAGAATGTTAAAATAGAGAGACTCTACATCCATGGTGGCTAGTATTGTGTCCTCCGGAAGTGGGCCGAGGGCTGACAATTTGCAGGGAATATCCATGATTTAATTTTAAGAACAACAGAGAGAGAAAATTTTGGGAATTGAAACTCCCAAATGAAACAGCATAGTGGATGGGATTTCAAGAAATCCCATGTCCACTATGTGTCCACAGACGCTCGCGGATCACCCTTGGAGGCTGACATGCGGTGCGTCTCTCCAGCCCGCAGTATGTCAATTTCTCTTGTTGAAACGCTAGTCTCCGCAAGAGAAATTTCACCAATAGAATGTATTGAACACAGTGAATCCACATGGTTCAGTGAACCCCTTCTGAGGAAGAGATTATTGAAACATGTCAAGGGGTACACTGGAGCTGTCTGGACCCTGGGTAACCTTCCACACCTAGCCTGGATTTATATATGCATTTTTGTGATACTATGCACTTGCTGTTACTTTGAATGATGGTGTGCAAAAAAACCTTTTGTTTCTGGACTCTTCTATGAATTAATTTTTTTACCTAGCTCATTATACTCTTTGTATAACATTTTATAGGAGTTACCAGAGACAAAACCCAGCAGTGTCCAACTTATTTATTTAGGTCCTTGTTTACATCTAGTCATTTGCACCTTGCACTATATTCCTCTTTATTTGAATACACCTATCTTTATATACTAATTCAGAGCCTATTTTTGCAAGTTGCTGTATTTTATATATAGCTTTGGACATTACTTACTTACATGCTCTATGTTGGCTTGTTTTCCATTCCTGTTCTGTGTGTTTACATTTCCATTTTTTTAATGTTTTAAGCCCTTTAAGGACCAGGGGTGTTTCAGCTTTTGCATTTCAATTTTTTGCTCCCCTTCTTCCCACAACCTTAACTTTTTTATTTTTTGGTCAAAATGGCCATGTGAGGGCTTTTTTTTGTGGGACGAGTTGTACTTTTAAATGGCACCATTGATTTTATCATATCTTGTACGAGAAAAAGGGAAAAAAATTCGAAGTGCGGTGAAATTGCAAAAAAGTGCCATTCCACAATTGGTTTTTGAATTTTTTTTTACCATGTTCTCTAAATGCTAAAACTGATTGTGATTATCGAGGTCATTATGAGATCACTGACATCAAACACGTCTAAATTCTTTTTTATTTACCGTATATACTCGTGTATAAGCCGAGATTTTCAGCCCATTTTTAGGCTGAAACTGCCCCTCTGGCTTATACTCGAGTCATTGTCCCGGGGGTCGGCGGGGGAGGGGGAGTGGCAGCTGTCAAATCATACTCACCTGCTCACGTTGCGTCTCTGCATGTCCCTGCTTCTCCGGCACTCTTCCTGTGTTCAGCGGTCACATGGTTCCGCTCATTAAAGTAATGAATATGGGCGCGACTCCACTCCCATAGGGGTGGAGCGCATATTCATTACTTTAATGAGCGGTACAATATGACCGCTGAACATAGGAAGAAGCTGCTGGCACCCGCAGACCATCTGTCAGTGAGAAGCTCTGGCTGTGACGTTCAGGTCAGAGGGCGCGATGACGTGTTTACTGTGCGCGTCGCCCCCTGCCTGAACAGTCACTGCAGAGGACACGGACGACGGAGCGGCGCGCAGCGGTGGAATGGGGACAGGTGAATATTGCAAGTACCGGTGTCCCCGCCTGCTCAGGACAAGAGGTGAGTATGCCATTTTTTTTTATCGTAGCAGCAGCATATGGGGCAAATGTTTCTATGGAGCATCTTATGAGGCCATAATCAACCTTTGTGCAGCATTATATGGAGCAAATGTTTCTATGGAGCATCTTATGTGGCCATAATCAACCTTTATGCAGCATTATATGGGGCACATTTTCTATGGAGCATCTTATGGGGCCATAATCAACCTTTGTGGAGCATTATATGGGGCATATTTTATTATGGAGCATATTATGGGGCCCATCATGAACTTTATGGAGCATTATATAGGGCTCCTGATTCAATATGGATATTCAAAAACACTTAACCTACTGATGTCTCAATTAATTTTACTTCTATTGGTATCTATTTTTATTTTTGAAATTTACCAGTAGCTGCTGCATTTCTCACCCTAGGCTTATACTTGAGTCATTAAGTTTTCCCAGTTTTTGTGGCAAAATTAGGTGTCTTGGCTTATACTCGGGTCAGCTTATACTTATAAGTATATACGGTAAGTTGATAAAAAAATTAAAAGTTTGTAAAAAAAAAAAAAAAAAATGTTGCCATTTTCTGAGTCCTGTAGCGTCTCTATTTTTCGTGATCTGGGGCCGAGTGAGGGTTAATTTTTGCCTGACGAGCTGACATTTTTAATGATACCATTTTGGTGCGTATACGATCTTTTAATCGCCTGTTATTGCATTCTAATGCAATATTGCTGCGACCAAAAAAACGTAATTCTGATGTTTAGATTTTTTTCTCGGTACGCCATTTACCGATCGGATTAATTATTTTAATATATTGATAGATCAGGCAATTCTGAACGCGGCGATACAAATATGTGTATATTTGATTTTTTTGTTTTATATTGAATGGGGCGAAAGGAGGGTGATTTGGACTTTTATATTTTTATTTTTTAAATATTTTTAAAACTTTTTTTACTTTTTATTTGCTTCAATAGTCCCCATT